>NC_092818.1:190061712-190424212 GCF_023375885.2 Dermacentor andersoni | reverse complement strand
CTTGACCGCGATTTCTCGGCGGGCTGTCAATGTGGCACCCCCAATTTCCGTTTCGGATGGCAGATCATATATTCTTGTCATCCGACCTACTCATTTCCTTCTTTCTGCGGACACGTGAAGAGAAAGAGAGAAATAATCCCAAAAGCGTGGCGGTTTGGGCGAGTTGGTATGTCATGATTTTTTAGGCTTGTAGCGCAGCTCAGAAAGAGGGAACGGAGGTCAGAGTGAGCACTCACTCTGTTCTCCGTTCCCTTTCATCACCCCTTCCACCTTCCTTTTTGCTCTTTCTGAGCTGCACTTACAAGCCTAAAAAAATAATCCCAGTATGCGCAAGGAAAGTGTCATACGCAAGGTCAGTTGCTCTACGGCAGGACAGAAGAAACATACGCGGGTATCAAAAAGGGAAATTTTCTGTCACCATGCCTGACCATCAATTCCCGTATCGAGCTGCATTGGTCCGCATGCAGATGTTCCTAGTGCACCTCACGATTGTGTTATGAAATGTTTATTTCTTAATGCAGTGTGTACTCAAATTCGCAACAACGGTCCGTGCTGTCTGATGACTTGAGCATAAATAATGTCTTCGTCCGATGTGTGCACAGGTTCTTTTTTGCTATAGTGATTTTGCATACATCCACTCTCCTAAGCCGCGACGTACAGTCGTTCTAAAAGGTATGCGGGCTTCCTCGTGCTTTAGCCATGTGTGTCGTTTGGCTGTGCGGTGAAGCTCCCATGGGTCTCTTGAAGGCGTGAAGTGTCAGGAGGTGCGAGAGTTCTTTTCGTTCTCCAAGATATTGCATTTTATTGCATACCATGGGAACTCTCTTAAATACCCTGTAGTCAGCATGGCGGCCGCAGGCAGCGTAACCAGTGTACTTTTCACTAAGATTGCACGCCCACTCGCCAGACATAGCCTGACTCATTGTGAATTATACGATCAGTTGCCTGCTAAAAAAACGCACATATTCTAAACCATAGCACGTGTCCTGGAAAAGCTTTGCCATCGAGCCTTACTAATGATTGCTTCCTCGTTCGCTCGACTCTCCTCGTTCGTTAGTCTTTCTCGATTTGGAAAGCTTCAGCTACTTCAGATTTTAGCTTCCCTTCGCTGCAGCCATGACAATAAAGCCCCGTTCCAAGTTGAGACACGGCCTCAAAAGCCTTCACACACCGGTGCAAGTGCGGGCAACTACATTCCTGACATACATTAGCCCGTGTCACCGTTGCACTTAATTTTGGTGTCAGGTTGCCCCGCATGAAGCCTGGCTTTGCCTCACCCTTTGCTGCGCTAGGAGAAGCACGCTTTACAGTGTGCAAAAGAAGGTTGAAGTTCGGTTTGAAGACGCGGATAGCTAAGAATGGGGCTAAGGAATATAATAATAATAATAATAATACTAATAATAATAATAATAATAATAATAATAATAATAATAATAATAATAATAATAATAATACGTGTAAAGACCATCGTAGTATTGTAGAGCGTTTTAGGCCACGACGTTGTCAGAATACAGTCAGGGAACACTAGTTCAGCCATGTTGAGCAATTTCGTATTTGATTTCTAGCTTTCCAGTTCGGTAAATTGTTCCTTCGTATTTTTTCCCGTGTTCTTGGTATTTAGAGGCAAGATGCTTTCCTTTCCTTCCGCGATTTTCCCCGTTCTTTTTGCGCATAGCTAGCACACTTAACACACGTGCGGCAAACTTGTTTCGTGCTTGCGGGCCTGCGCGGGATTCAATGACCTGCTGATTGGTAGAGTTTCTTGAACAAAAAGGCGAACGATATCTTTTTCGAACGCAAGGTCATGTTCTTCATCTCTTCGCCGTGGTGTTGCGGTGATGCGAATTAACGTAGTTAGGCGTGCTCTGAATGTGCAAGCTCTTGGAAGACGCCGGGAAACTGCTCTTCTTGCGCAATGACCTTAATTCATCAAAGGAAATTTGCAGAAACACGTTGCCTCGCAGGTAAAGCTTCTCTAGCATTTGAAAGGAACGAAAACTGGCGCCTAACAGCGAATAAGAATGCGTCGAACTAGGTATAGCAAACGTCGTCTAGCTTGCTTTAGCGATTACTTAGAGCTCAAGTTGTGATTAATTCATATTTCTTGGTGGATTTTTCTTCGCTTCCCCCCTCTCTCTCTCTCTTAGTGAAATAGTTTCCCCGCTATACCCGTTCGCCTGGAAAATTTTCTAATACGTGACGTAAAACGTTACGAAATGTATCACGCACATTTTGAGAACATATCAAGCGGTATTAGGTTTTTTTATGTTATTGATATTTCTCAGTTCATTCCCGACTTTTTGCAGCACTGAACAGCTACGGAAGCTTCTTAGTTGCTAAAGCTTTGTGACCCGACAAATAAAGGCTGTTGCTGAATCAGAGCGCTTCTATATCTCTTGCGTGCGTCTGACGCCATCGACATTCTTGTGCTAGGCTAGAACTAGCTTGATGTCCTGTTTTTGGTCCCTTTACCACCTTGATAGTGTGTGGCGTATTTACGAGTTGATATTTAGTGCTTTCTTCTTCATCTTCATTCCTGCCGTTGTTAGACAGTTTTTTTTTTTTTACATTTCCTTCGATGTCTTAAAAACGATGATTGGAAAGGTTTCAACGTTACTTTAGCGCGGCGTCCCCATTATCCTTGTTTCTATTTTTTCATTCCCTTCTTCTTTTTTTTTTGTGGGGGGGGGGGGGGGGGGGGGAAGGTAACGTCGCAGTGCATAAGAACGTTCAGAAAATTGTTACTTCCCCTCCCTTTTTTTATATATTTTTTAAGGATTGCAACGAGTACTTGCATGATCGTGGAACGTGCAAACGCTATGTACAATTTTTTTTTTTTTTTGAATCGCTGCTCAACGCTTGTATGGAGTGATCAAAATTAAGCTGTACAGATTCTTAAAAATTAAAATGAATGCATAAGTTTTGCGGCCAGAGAATAAGTTTTGTGGCCAGGATGTGATGCAACAACGGTGCCACATTGGAGAGGAGCTTGGCGCCGATCCTCGCGGTCTTGCGTGTGTTATACATACGAACTGAGATTAAAATTTGCAGTTGGATATCTCGGAACGCGGCCCCGCAAGAATTCTACCGAATAGAATTGTGTAGGCATACAAATACAAACATGTCCGCCTACTGCAGTCACTAAATGGGTCATTAACCGATTTTGTTTAGTTAGGTTGCTGATGGTGACAATTATCATCCCCCACTTATGTGCAGAGGTGGATTTCACGTACCTCTCGGCGCCTAATTTCAAGGAATTTTCAAAACTTAATTTTGATTATCCCATATACAGAGTAGTTTCTTTTGCGAAGCCCTGTCGCTAGTGTGGGAGATAAATGTATCAAAAGTAATGTTAACATATTCACATAACAAAATATTTGACGCTAACAAGTGTTCAGCGTCATTTCACTCGTTTTTTAGATATTTTTATTAGTAGTATGTCTTCTATTTCTGTATTCTTTTCTCTGGGTCATTCCAGAGACCTCATCTGAAGTAGCAAGCTCTGTGTATAGCAGGGCTGACATTTCCTCCTTCCGTTAATATCTCACTTGTTTGCTACAAGTTCGTTACCACAAGTTCCTTACTAGCAAAACAAGTCGCCGACCAATGTGAAAACAAAAGCTTGACGTTTCGGTGTCTGAGCAGATCCCGAAACAAGCTTTGTGTTTTTTGACACTACTCAGATGCCTTTTGTACTAATGATGCTTTCACCTTACAAGATGGTGTTCTGTCCAACGCTTGATGATATATGTTTCTTAATCTGTCTGGTGCGCTAGATTGGCTTTTGGTCTCTCCAATAAATCGCAATTCCGTTTTCGTTGTCGCTGCTTTCTACGAGCCGGCCGCAGCACTTCGACACCGCCTCCCTGTCAGCGTGAATTGCCCGTCCGCCTTGCGTGTGTGTGCACGCTATAGCACTTTCATGTTCTTTTACTTTCGTGCAGCTTCAGAGTGTTACTTGTAGAGAAACGTCGACGTATCGTGGTAATGACCTTGTGCATCAACAATGTGTACTGGCCGTAAAAAGGCGGTGCTGCCTTTGTTACGTGAGCGAAACTGCTCATTTTGTCGTCGCCGGTACCCATCGTTTCTTTAGCGCTTTTCATTTTGGCGTGCGTGCACACCAGTGCCTATGAGCACCCACTTTCATGCGTTCATTCGCATTTTCTTTCACTTCGAATCTATTTTACTTGTTTCAACAGTACGAACCACATTGATCATGTGTTGGCCTTGTGGTTTCTCCGCTGGGATATTTCTGCCAAATGTATAGAAACAAACGAGTTACTGGACGCCGGTTTTTATTGCTCTCTTTCGATGTATAAATTTTGCCGTCGTGGTCTGCGATATATAACATAAAGGAAAATGCACAAGGCTATGCCGTACGCCTTCTCTCTCTCTCTCTCTCTCTCTCTCTCTCTCTCTCTCTCTCTCTCTCTCTCTATTGCACGCGAGACTGCGCACCGTCAACAACACCAAAAGTATTGGTCGCGCGCCTGTCGCGCCAGGAATTATCTTTGTATTACCAGAGGCGCCACCTAAATTCTTTGTCGCCTTTTCTCCATTCGCAAGTGAGAGCCTGGCTTTTCTTTCTCTGGCGCAGGCCCAAAAACCCCGTGTATTGCTTATGCAACGAACTCTCGCTGATTTTAGCTCCACATTCCTGTCGACATATACTTGCCTTCACATCTGTCACACAGCCTTCACTTGTTTCAAAGCTGTGTGCAATGGATTTCGTCTCCTTGCTGTCAGCCTCCACATCTCTTGATTTCCGAAGGGCGCTACTCTCGAAACGACGCTTTAATGGTGATGTGAAACCAAACACTACCCAACAGCCTACGCCATCTTAATATCAAACGTCGCGTCCATTCTCTCCGAGGATCCTTTTTTGTCTCTCGTTTTCTCAATATGTGTACTTTTTTTGACAGTGTTCTGTCGGGTTTTATGTCTGTTTTGTTCGCACCATTTCCTGCTGTGGCCGCTGATAGGTGTCCGATAGGTGGTGGTGCGACCAGTGAGAAGCGAGAAGTCGATCGGCTGTCATGCCTGAACAAAACTGTCCCTCCACTGGAACAGCTCGTTCAAGTTCTCATTCGCTAAGGATAAATGGCGGTAAATTTGCGGCGTTTCAGCTTACCCTCCATAAGTGTCTAACGATTGGAACGAACTAAGCGAGCGCAAGATGGCGAGAACAACGAGCTGGCACGACGCGCACCCAGTGGCGGAATCAACAGCGCCAACGTTCCCCAGCTTTCGTTATTTGTTTAATATTTAATTCAGGTCTGCTTATGGTTCATGTTACGATGGGCCAGTGGGGGCAGTGACCTTCTAGCCTCTCCTGCACCGTTACGACAAATCGCTTCGTGATGCGAACAATGCATCTCCTCGGACAGACCTGCGGTGAGAACAAGGCGAGACACGTTTGGCGGATCAAGTGTTGTTTGATGGTTCACTGTCGCCGTTACCGTTGATGGGAGCAAGAAACTCCTGGAAAAGGGCGTTCTACACCGTTTCCTCACGGCCTCTGTTAGTCGCCAAGGTAGTCTGACAGATGCTCCAGCTAATTTCTGGCTCATCCCGGGAACCAAGGCGCGCCAGATTGAGTCAAGCGTGACAATCCCTGTCTACGAAGCTCCCTTCCTTTCATCGTGTTCTGGGAAAAAGGTGCTGGGCTGCTTATGCGCACCCTCCGTCTCAAGGTGGAGTCTTCGGCGATTTTTGGTGCTCCGGTTGCAGCAAGGTGTGACCGCAAGTTTCCCTGACCTAGAGTTCTAGGGAGCACCAGAAGGATTTAAGCGGACGGCTGAAGTGTGTGCTGGGGTGCTCTGATGTGTACTCACCAGAGAGAGAGAGAGAGAAAGGGAAAGGAAGGACAGGGAGGTTAACCAGAGATTATCTCCGGTTGGCTACCCTGTACCGGGGGAGGGGCAAAGGGATGCGATAGGTGAGAGAGAGAGAAGGATAAAAAAGGCGCAAAAAACCTACACACGCGCGTACACACGAACTGTTTCTGTGGGCACTGTCACGCAGCCCGCAAAGACGTTCCTAGTCTTACACAGTGTCACCGTAAAATCCTACGTCACACAGTGTACAGTCACAATCTGTCAAAAAGTCCCGTGTCTTTCAAGTACCGCAGCAGCGCCTTCATAGCGGATCGCGCTGATGTTCGCGTAGGCCAGTTTCCAAGGATCTTGTTCTCTGTCATTGGGCGCTTGTCCAGTTTGTCTATGGTGGCTGAGAAGGCTGCTCTGTGTGGGTTGAAACGAGAGCACTGACAAAGAAGGTGCTCGATTGTTTCATTGCACCCGCAGAAGTCACAAAGTGGGCTGTTGCCCATTCCGATAATAAAAGAGTACGCATTTGAAAATGTTACTCCAAACCACCACCAAAAAGATGTAGCCTTCCTACCTGTAGCTCATGCTACGGGAACGATGTACTGTGCTCCGTGATCCGGCCAATACGATACCCCTCGTTTTATGTGAATATGTTCGCAATTACAATGTAAATAAACCCCTTGTTCCGTTCCTCATCCTCTCGCCCTCGTAACCTTCGCGAATGAAGCAGCCGTCGTCAAGAAAAGCTCGGACGACGGCGTGGGTCCGCTTAGCCTCCGTGCTTCATGTGACGCCCCGGTAGCGTAGCACAGCTACCAGTTGCGAGACGCACCACCTGCGTAGGCTAGAGAGCGATCCTTTGTGGGACGCCAGACACCGAGGCCATGACTTCGGCTCCTACAGCCGTCGTGTTTATCTTTGTTATTACCGTTTTTTGCTAAGGGGGCCTCCCTTCTTCGTGGTGTGGTCCTTGGTTACACGTAAGTACGCAGGCATTACCGCTCGCGGTTGCCTTCCTTATAGTGAAACCTGCAAAGCGAATGCGTTTGATAACTTTTAGATGACCGGTCTTGCGGGTTGTCGAGTAGAAAGCAGCAGTCGCGACCTACGCAGTCGCGACCTACGCAGTCGCGACATACGCTGATGCTTCCACCGTTAGCGCTACTCGTCCTTGCATACTTTCGTCGTCGGCTGCGCATGCATAAACGCATTCACTCAGGCTGCTCCCATCGCATTCTCGTTCCGCACCCCGATGCCTATTCAACCGACTGTCTTCTTGTCTGCATCAGTAAAGAAGGGCTTTTTTGTGAATTCGGATAGCCCTCCGACATGTTGCCACCTTTCCTCATACTGTTTACTATTCCTCATTTATAGCTGCTGCTGCACAAAGTACCTCGCAACTCAAGACATGACGCAAAAAAAGAAAACGCAGGTTAATATAATTCAAAGCTGTTTGCACGTCCAGAAGGCATGCGGAGCAGGGTTCTCGAGTGAGAGAACTTAGATTTCTCGCTAATTTTTCTCAAAAGCCTTTGCTACAAGTTTTCTTACTTCTTGTGCTTTCATTACAACTATTTTCTTCACGAAGGGTGGTGCCGCGTGCGTAACACGCCTTCGTGACGAATTCGCCCTTCTTGCGTAACGTCCTGTCGGCTTCGTCTTCTCACCGCTGGTCATTGTGCGATGTAGCAGAGTAGCCCATTCCAAAGGAATATGAACAGTTTCACCCTCTCGATGAAGCAATCACAACAAAATATCTATTCGCGTGAAGCCTTTCGGCGTCATTGTAGGAAACATTTGGGTCGTCAGCTCTGTTAAGAGCTCAGAAAAATTCAATGTCATTGTTACTGTACCACCTCTGAGCAGTAACACAGCATGCAGCCATACATTGCTTGTAATTATCCAACACGCTGCGACGTGATAAACAACCGCTTGCCTCCAAACAAACCTCCGAATTGAAATTTAAGCTTTAGGTGCTCGCTACCGTTTGTTCCACGACACAACGGCTTTTTGTAGACCACTTTTTATCGGCGTTTTATCGCTGACTATTGTTTAATTTATAACTGCCTATGATTTGCGGTTTGTGCAGTCAATGGCATCAAATAACGTGGACTGGATCTAGGCTGTCTTGAATACGATATTTTTCACAGCATCACACTGCATTTTCATTCATTTATGTATTTTTATTTTATACATATGTCTTTTGGGGGGAAGGGGTAGTTACAACACCCATGGGCCTCTAAGCGCTCTGTGTAATCTCTTCCAGTGCACTTACTTGTAGTAAAAATGCTTATAGAGTGGAGGCAGTGACCAGTGCATTAAAGTAACAACATGCATTCAGTGCAGCGTTATCTTGTTTCGATTATGTGTCTTTCGAAAAGTGTCTCTTAAATAGCGTGTGCTGCCTTGGAAGTTGTGTTATCTGCATTCTCTTTGTACATTTGCTTTCTTCGGTCCTCTTAAATGAATCTCTCTTTTTCTCTGTTTCAGGTACGTGACACATCTTTCTCTAACGCACTCACGATGAACGTAAGACAGCTGTTTCTACATTGCACTTGAACGCATCTTTTGCTCAGTCGCTTTTAACGCGGTTGCAGGTGAACTGGTCAAGACTTTATATATATATATATATGCTTTAGAAAAGTCGCTTCAGAAATGTGCTTGGCTTTTGACGTAATGCCTGCCTGGAACTTGACGTTCTTCGTGTTACTGCTCTCTCAGGATTTGTTCAAAGAATGCAGAAACCGAGAAGTTGCGAGTTGTGCCAGTCGTCCATCGATTGCATCGTAATCATCTGAACTACTTTGCTTTATAGTGGATTGACAATGGCTGAGGATGACCGATAACATTATTACACAAATGAAAAGTTCGTGCCTTAATTGCACTCGCGGAAACAAGCATAATTTTATTGCACCAACAAATGTATTTGCTATTGTCGCCGAAAAGGGCTGGAAATAACGTGAGGTGGCAAGCTGCGGTAAATCAAAGTCGATGGCGTTGTGGTCCATACCGCGTCTCCATTATTGTGCACGCCTTATACCTAAGCACGAGTGCTTCTTGCGGGCTGTATTCTGTTGTAACGGCTTAGCTCTTTTCATGGGATGAGATGGAAACGCTTACCGGACCTGTCTCCTTCATTAGAGCCAGTGGGGCGGTGGTACATCTATTTATTTATTTAATGTTTACTGCTGACATGAGGTGCAGGGAGGACAAAAGAGAACTATGCAAAAAACATGGGAATACAAAAAAAAGTTAAAAAGTGCGCATAGAGTTCTCTCGAAGCCAAGCGATTCTAGTCAGCAATGGTGCGTGGAAAAAAGTTGTGTTTAAATATGTTAGTTCGGGCGAAATAGGGAGTTGAGGCATTTTGATGATTGTGGCGAGTTGGTCTCATCATTGGTGGTTTATATAATTTAAGGGATCGTGTGCTAGTTTGTTACTGAGTAGTTAGGAAGGAAATTCCACCCTTAATTTTTTTGTTCCTGTGCAATTCAAGCTACGGGATATGATCGGATCTCATTAGTTCAGTCCTTGTGAGTCCATAATGCATTAGTTCAGTCCAAGGAGTCCTTACGGTGTACCTGCTGATAAGTTTTCGACAGAATAATATTGGCATTTTCCCTTGCTGGTGAGTCACTAGAGCAAGAAACTTGGCACGTTGTGGGCAGGGACAAAACAAAGTCTGCCAATTTTCTACTTCGTTTGTGCCTTGTCCGCAACTCGCTGTTTTTTGCGCTCTTAGAGAAAGACGCTTTTCGCGGCAACTGCCTTCGTCACCCCGTCGTCGTTCTTCGCCAACCGGAAATGGCGCTTCCGCCGTTCCTCCCTTTTATCACCCGCCCCTCGTGGCCTGGCTCCGCTGCATCCTTTGGCCCGCTCCACGCTTTGGCGCTCTCCTGAAGAACAACAGAACAGCAAAAGAAACTTCGCACCTTCCTGTCTTCGGGTCTGTTCTTCCTCAGGAGCATATCCGCTTTACGCCTGCGATTTCTCTGTTACCTGTCTCCCTTACAAGCACCCTTCACTCTGCACAATGGCTGGCACTGCTCCGGTTTGATCGATCGCAGGGCATTTTCCTCGTGAAATTTAGGGCGCCTCCTGCTGCCGCAGTTTTCGTTGATTCACTTATTCTTAATGTACGACGCAGTGGTGAAGGTAATGGTGCTGCGGATAAGAGTACCTGACAGTTTGTGGCTTCACTTGGCCTGTACTTTAGCCGTCAACCTCTCGGGGGAAAAAAATGTGTCCATGTGTTACACGGTTCTTAGGCCATTTCTATTTATTCGCCGCGGTGGCTCGGTGGCTATAGCGTAAGGACGCGGGTTTGATTACCTGCTGCGTATGTCATATTCTCGTGCACTGCATATTGGGAAAACTGTCAAACAACACCGGGTGATGTTAAACCGATGCACCCACAACTTTCCTCCAATACGACGTCTCTGTAAATAGTTCGTTGCTTTGGGATTCAGCAACGATAAGGTACGCCGGGGTCGCAACGTTTTTCGTTTCGTAGCGTAGTGAAGAACCAGGCCTTGCTTTAGGCAGCCAGTACAGTAATGCTATATATATAGTGCATTCGAAGATTTGTGACTTGCTATTATTTCTCGTGTTGATATACGTATGCTTTATATTTCATTTTTTAAATACTTTTCTTATAATGTTATCGCCTTTTGCGGTGTGTGTACAACCGTTTATATTAGATCGTGTGCTGTTCTGAATTGCAAGGTGGGCAAGAAATACCTGTCCTCGGGGCTGGTTTTTGTGACGCGTATATTTGCAAAATATGCGTTCGATGCAGTGTTTCAACCGCGCTTTCCGACGGTTGTGTATGAAAAGGAGGAAAAAACATGAAGAGTCGGAAACCTGCAGTTGCTAAATAGTTTTTCACATAATTGGCACGATGTAATTCTCCAAAGCTGAGCCGTCTGGCGTTGTCAGCACTCCACGCTGTACGTGCGCAAATATACACACTGCTTATTGTCGATGCTTAGGTCGCTGCTTCATGTCGAAACTGCGAGTAGTTGCCTCGCGCAGACACCAACATGTCGAGAAAATACTCCCTTTTTTACTTTCTCTGCTGACATTCACCGAACAGCGCCTAGGAGGCCCATGGTTGTTCGCGGCAGAACCTCTTGAAAGACTGATGGCGCAACCCCCGTTCTATATTGTGATGAGTATACCTTGGAAGGGCTCGCGCTGCGTTCGTTCGAAGGAACTCTCGACTTGAAGGTACTACAAGCGCGCACATAAAAAAACGCAAATACAAAACAAACTCGACCTGTGCCCCCGTAGCGCTCGTGCTGTGTCTACCTTCTTTGGCCCCGTCTAAGTTGGGCGCTTGTTAACCCTGGAAGTATGAACCAACCATTGAACTCTCTGCTTCCAATGTGACAGGGTATCGCCACATCTGGAAAAGCGTTCGTCCCATCCGAACCCAGAAATGTGCGCTGGATGGCAGGCGTGAACTGGCCTCGCGCCTTGTCTCTAGCTGCTTTCGCGTCTCACCTTTTGTCTCTCGAGCCCGGCGCTGTCTACATCAGCAGTACCCTGGTCACCGCAGGCGCCCCGCCTGTGCGCTGCCCTGAGCGACCTGTTTACGGGCTTCGGCGTAATTGCATTCCGTGCCATTCATTGTGAGTTCGTACACGCTGCCTTGGCTTGCGAGCACGTCGTGTGCACGCGCCAAGGCACCCCTGCTGAGATGCGCCCGCTTCAATGCAGCGGAGGGCGCCTCTTAAAACGACGAGCCGCCTGCAATAACAACCCTGCCAGAAAAGAGCGCCCCTTTTTTTATTTTTGCACGAGCTGCATACTTGCTCCCTCGTTCGCCGTCAGCGGCTCCACACGTCTCTGTTCATCTGGTGCTTGCGTGCGGTCTCTGCGCCTCGGCTGTCCGTAATGAAATTCTTTTTCCCCGTCTGTAATGCGTCCCGCCAGACTATGGGTTTTCAGAGGGTTTGATTACGCTCCTGAAATTCGGGTTGGCTCCTGTCGAAAGTCTGTCTGGCCTTTCTCGTCGTCTTGTTTACGGGTGGATCGTCGACTTGCGTTTCCTAACGGGCCTTATATGATTTTCTTCCGTATTATCCCTCTCTCTCTCTATCTCTCTCTCTCTCTCTTATATTTTTCTTGTGTGATTTGATTGGAACTTCATCTGTTGGAAATCTCGACGAAAAAACGCCTAAATCGTTCGTACGGTTTACCCAATAAAGCCGTGCTGGCGTCGTTAGTAGCGCGTTCCGCTCTAGTCAATATGTTCGGCTCACTTTTACAGAAACTATGGTACAAACATCACAAGCAGCACCTGGAGAAAATGTGTTCCTTCTTGCATAGTTGTTAACACTCGTTCACTTTGATTGTTTTAGGAAGACAAAAAATTGGTCCACAGCTTCTTAGTGTTTTGTGCGACGATATACGGTGCAGTTTTAGTAAGCACAATCGGTATACCGCGTACGTTTCTACGTCTTGGTTCGCGCAGACTTCTATGCCCAATTTGCACTACGAGTTTAAACAGTTTTCCGTGCCATTTTGCGTTTGGTCTTAAAAGATGAAGAAGTTGCTGCATATAATTCTTGAGCTGTGTTCTACCCTCATCGCTTTCTGTTGTCCCAGGATTTGTTGGCTGATAATGATTTTGTTTCGAGATTGCGTCGTAACATGCCGCTTCTTTTTAAAAAACAACTAATTGTTTAGCAAAGACAGATATTTAACTTCTTCTTTACAGGATGTTCATGCTGTAATAATAATGCAATAGACGTCAGGACGAACCGGTGTCCTTATTGGCTTTTGACAAAGCGTTCCTGCGCGGCTTCGCCATGTGCTGTTCGCCCGCCCTCCTTTCTTGAGATCATTTGCTTCTGTTGTCCTGAGAGCACGAAGTTGGTAGGCTGTTTTTTTCAGTGCACGAAGTTGGTAGGCTGTTTTTTTCAGTGGTTCAATTCTTTTTTTTTTTCTGCACACGGCCTTACGTATGCTTCCAGAATTTCATGTCGTAAATATATAAAGATAGTATAGATGAGCTTCCCATAACTTGGCAGCTAACCACAAGTTTTAACATTGGAGTTCATCCAGCGAGTTCGCGAGAGACTTTTATGCGTGGGAGACAAATCACCTTGTCCATACAGCCATCGCTGAGTTCGCTTTCCCGGAGAACAGAACACGCACTTCCATATTGCTCGCTCTGTGACGAACGGTTGCAAGCGGCCAGAGGCCAGGACACGCGTCGTGCATCCACTTCCCGATGGCGCTTGCTTTTGATGCTGCGCTATACCAGCACTCTGATGCTGCGCTTCCAGCACTCTGGACACGAACGCACTTTCTTTCGATTTTTATGCTTTTATTCGTATTTCGTTTTTTTTTTCCTCCTATTCAAGACCTTATAATGCGTGCATGTTTTACCCAGTGGTGTGCAACCGTGGTCCTTTCTCGCTAGGAGTACTCCGTGTTCTCCTTTTCGCTGTTCATTTCTCTCTTCAGATATAGCTAACGAAGACGAAGAACAAGAAAGTACCGGAGAAAGCGGTAGCATATGGGTGGCGAGTGCGTACGTTTGCTCATCGTAAACGCGGCGGCTTTCGACGTCTTGCCTCACTATGCGAAGTAACGGGGACCTTTTGGTTCGGTCAACGTGAAGGAACTGCTAGCCGTTGACGGCTTCGTGACGCCTGCCGGCCGAAACTTGTACTAAAAAGGGAAGAGTGCGAAGTGCTATTCCCGGCTTGCAAACCGGGTGGTAGAAATTGTCCCGCAGAGTTCTACAACGCCTTTCTTGCATTTCATATATTTAGCTACGGGGCTTTGAGCCGCATTACTTACCTCACCTAGGCGTTGCGTGGTTTCGATACCCTACTGCGACTACCGCGTTCCGACAGGAACGGAATCCATAAGCTGTTGTTAGGTGCTCGTTCACGCTCAGCTTATAAAAATCTGATCCGAAACTCTCCACTGTGGCATCTGTCATAACCGTGGAACACCTTTGGAATGTCAGGCGCCATCGATTATCATTCAGCACGCCCACTCTAAGAGCTAATGACCACGCCTACAAGTTTACGGCCGCCGCTGTGCGGAATAACCGATGCACGACGCATTCTTTCCAAGGGGCGTGGTCTCGCGTCAGTTTGAGCGCATTAGTTGTATATGTCGCCATAAAATTTCGCCCGGTGCGTTTCGGCGACCATACTCTCCCTGATGTGAAAAATGTGACCATACGGCCGCGTGATGTGAAAAATCGAATAATGCGTTCCACTGTAGTGATGCTTTCTCGGCAAGGGCACGGATGGCTTTGGACCGGTCCTATAAGGAGTGTTACGTTGCGTTGTTTACGAACATGAATGTCACTTTGGTCCCTCATTGGAGGACACTGCTCGCTTGTTGAGGTTCATTGCAGGATGTAACGCCTTAACGCAGTCCTGTGGTCCTTGTCGAATATAGAGGGGATTAAAGGGCCAAGCACCTTAGTGCGCCGCTAAAGGTAAGCACTGTGCTGGTTCGCATCTGTTTTTAGCGTCGTTGTGGATCCAATCGATAGCCACAGGCAATAAGCTGTACTCGACATAATCTCCCGGAAATATAAGCTCGCACTCTGCACTACTTGAACGGATAAATAACCAGGCGCTCTTCCTTCTTTCTTCATTATAAACATGAGACTCGTGACGGCTCCGAAACGTCAGTTAATGTCTATTTTCCGAATACTTGGCGAGGGCCCGTTTTATTTTGACCGCTAAGTTGGGTTAGCTTGGTGAAGTGTGTCTTCTTCCTCAATATTCATTTGTGCATTTATTCGGCTAAAAGAAAGGTTGCTCATTGGCGTTTAAAATGAATGGCGATGTTTCAGTTAACTCACTTAACCGAAAGGCCCAGTGAGGGGCACTTCATTAGGGGGTGAACATAATAAAGTTACAAAAGAATAAAATGTAACAAAGTGCAAATATGACAGTAAACAGAACAAACCACATTTTCTACGCCACTAAAAATAAGACGACAGTACTCGAGCGTTCGAATACTGCATCATACACAGAAAGTAAAACAAGGTCAACAAATTTATATATTAGGTATACTTTCTAGGAAGGTTAGTAACACCGATTGAAAAGATGAATTCGTTATCGTGGCTGTGTTTGACGGTAACGAGTCTCGCTTGTAAATGTGCAACGTCATGAATTTTAAAGCATTTTCTCGTGTTTTGGCCGTTTTTGCTCAGAGAAAGTCCTCAGAAATGATCAGGTAGAGAGTTTCATTCATGTAGAATTCTTAATATCCGTCTTTATCGACAAACTCTTAAGTAGTGTCGGGCAGGCGCATCCTTAATGTCACTACCAACTGGCGCGTAGAGTTTTTTAATCGAACGTCTGCCTAGTATCCCCAAACATATGGCAAACAAACCGCTCAACACGTTTGTTCGCGAAATGCCGCTAGCAGTTTATAGGCGCTGTCGAGAGATGCTGACGCGCTGTTCTCTTAACAAAGCTGGTTCTTGAGCGAAACAGCTCTCCAACATTCTCGTACGCGCACCCGCCGCCCGTAGCGCAGCGGCTGTGGCGTTGCTCTGCTCTGGGTTCGAGCTCGCGCGCTCGCCGACCCCGGCCGCGTCTTGGTGGTGACGGAAGGCAGAAGCACCCTTGTATCGTGCATCGTGTGCTTACTGAAGGACGCCGGGTGGTCAAAATTGCATGCCTGCTAATCATACCGCGCGTACGGCACGTAAAATGCCAGCATTTATTTATTTTTTACCCTTTTTGTGTTATTTAAGCATGCTTGAATTAATTGCACCAAGGCGTGCGATGACACCTGCCTTTTCATGCCTTATCACCGCTAGCGATGCCTGATGTGTGTTATCGAGAGTCGTTACTTCAGTGGGCTTCTTTCTTCACTTTGCCACCTTGATCGATGAGCATACCCATCCTTCCGCCTACCTCTATTTTATTATTATTATTATTATTATTATTATTATTATTAATGAGAAAGCGTAATATGCCCCATTACGCGAAAATCCGTCGGTGTCGGCGTAACTGAAAGATGGTACCAAAAACGGCCGACTGCGCAAAGAGTAAAAGCACGTCAAAAAGTGCTTGCTCTGACGTCAAATTTCTCAAGGAGGTTTCTATAAACAACGTAAATTAATGGAATTGCAAAGAATTTTTTTTTAAATTTCGGTCTGTGTGGGAATCGTGTGGAGTGCGAGACGCGAGCAGGCTTCCCCGACGCCACGGCGGCTCCACGGTTCTGGCTGACTGAAGGTGTGGCCTAGCGCGTGCGTCATCGGGCACGTGACGGCGCAGTCAATTTGGAAGAGGTGGCACCACGTCATGAGTTTACAACATGAGCGCGTTCGTGGCGTTCCGAATTCTACAAACGGTATAATGCTTTCGCATTTCCACACGTAAACAGTCTTAAGTGTATTAGTCGAATGTTTACTATCATCATCATCATCATCATCATCATTATTATTATTATTGTTATTATTATTATTATTATACGAGTCGTCACAAAAGGGGATCTCTGTGTTTAAACCTCAAAGCTGAGTGAATACCTCACGGACGCGTTGTTTCACCGGATACGTGTTGTCTCCAGTGGGCGTGTAAGGAGACTGCCGTCCTCCTCGCCACAAGGTGAGAGGATGGCGAAGAGGAGGGCTGCCCTTGCGGCTCTCTATATTTCGAAAAAAAAAATCGCAATTTGGAAAAGCGACGTTTGGTTAGTCGTATATTCTGCTTTGTCGTTCCGGCTACTTCTATGAAGCGAAAAGGTTCGCTTGCTCTGGTCGCATCCGTGCGAGCGCATTTATTAGCAAGATTGCCTTTACACGAGGATAATATTAGCTCGTCGATCACACGTTGCGGCTACTTATTTCTGGAGATTCCGTGGTTAGCTGCCCCGCGTTGCCCGAGGCGTAGCCGTATGCTGTGACCCCACGGAGGAGGCCAAACACTCGGCTCGGCGCTGTCCTGCACCAGCGGCGGTGCATCATTTATTACGCTGCGCCGCTGTCTCCTGCCGCGAACGCGCTCGTCGCTGCGTAGGAGTGGGCTTCGTGAATCGGTGGCCTCTCGCATCCCGGCAGAGATAAACAGGTCGCGACGCGATCGTCGCTGCGTTATTTAATAATTCTGGCTGCGTAAGCTGGATGACGTGCTGCGCGTCCCAACTGCGTTCCCTTTCATGAACTAAGTTTCACCAGAGGTAAACGCCAATGGAATTATATACACTTGTCACTAACACCGCATCGTCTCTACGAGCTGTCCTAGAGACACCTCCACAACGTGATCCACACAGCGGAGAGAGTTCCATACTGCTTAGAAAAGAAAGGCTGCAAAGCCGCTTGTGCAATTGGTTTTGATTTCGTTTTTTGTAAGCGCGCTACTGTTTTGTGTTCTGTTTCGTGTGGTTAATTTTACTTCCGATATTTGCAGCATCTTGTGCGCATTTATTTCGAGAAGAACACTAGTTGGCACCACCTACAGCCTCCCAACATCCCCTTTAATTCAACTACTAAAAAAATATATCATGCACTCAGCGCCCCCTTGAGGATCTGCGCACGTTCATTGATGATTCAAGGAAACAACACTGTACAGGTATTATTCTTTATTAATGTCTTTCCTTCACCACTAGAGCCAAAGCCGTTACACGTGGGTGGTTTCAAGGAGTATATTGGTTGAACGGGTGGCGTTCAATTTATTGCTACATCTGATTGCGATCTCTTCGGAGAGTTGAGTCTACTTTGGTACACTCCTGCTGGTTATCCTATATCGTGATGAATGGACGTCGATAACTGGAGGTTTCCAGCGTTGACTGAGATCGATAAGAATACATGGGCTTCGCACCCATTTTCCACGCTGCGCTAGAATATAGTTTTTATCGGTTTCTTCTTTTTTTATCGGCTTATTAGATACTGCACTATTTTCTCCCCAGTTGTTTTTTTTTTTTCCACCGTTCATAACGACTCACTTCTTTTCAAGCGGAAATACGAACACAGAAGTTGACAGGAAATATATGTAGACTTGAAATGATCGTCATTGGTCGAACAAGCAAACATTTCGGCAAGAGTACTTGTCTTTGTCTGGCCCGCAGTCACAGCGATGGCTCTAGCCGCAGCCCCTGTTCGAAGTCTATTGATAACTTATTCGAGCAAACGTAAGATAATGCATACTCGTTCAGTAATTGTGTCCTTTGGGGAAAGGTGAGCTGTGTACATCGATTTGAAAAAGAACAAAATACCTGGGGATACCGTGGCTCGTGTGGAAGTGTTCTAGGGCGCAGCTCTTAGGCGCCGGTTCCTGCGTTGGCGGTGGCGGCGGCGGCGGCGTAACCGAGCGAACGAGCACTGCGAAAGATGAAAGAGCGAATGCGGAGCGCGAGATGAAAGGCGCGAGCCGCTAACGGCGGAGACCAATGAGAGCGGCCCCTTCAGTGACATGCGCACGGGAAACTGGTGTCATGCGGACCCGCCCGACCAATCTATGCGTACTCGCATCTGGTCTCAGCCGGACCGCTCGTTTCGTACTATCGTCTGGTCGTGTCAGCTCTCGCCTGCGCTTGTTTGGTTTGCTTGGTTTGGTCCCGTTCGCACTTGTTTAGATTGTCATGGTTTGTGATTGTTTTGTTATCTGATTCTATGCGCGGAGAGAATTGTGTAGTACTTTCTGGAAGTCACGCGGCACGAGCAATTACACGGTGGAAACTTCGACGAGTCATATATATAAAAGCCGACGCGCTTATCCCGCAGACCTCAGTGGCTATGGTGTAGGGCTGCTAAGCACGAGGTCGCGGGATCGAATCCCGGCCACGGTGGCCGCATTTCGATGGGGGCGAAATGCGAAAACACCCGTGTACTTAGATTTAGGTGCACGTTAAAGAACCCCAGGTGGTCTAAATTTCCGGAGTCCTCCACTACGGTGTGCCTCATAATCAGAAAGTGGTTTTGGCACGTAAAACCCCATAATTTAAATTTATTTGTTTTAATCCCGCAGACCAGATTTCCGACGATTGCCGACTCTGCTACATGTCTCAAATTCTTCGCCTCACTATATCGCGAAATTAAAACACGTATTGAGCTGCGCTCAAATTTCGCATTAGGGAGTATCATAATCGTTGGTGAATTTTTTGCTTTCGTCGTTGTAACCTATGGAGGCCTGGCGCAAACGGATACGACTGTGAAAGTGGTGTTTAGCCGAAGGTTGAACGTCACCCAATTTGTATTGGACTTTGCCGCAGGTCGCGAAAGTTCCAAGGTGTGGCGGAAAATGGCTTGTAGGCCTGTAGTATTGTGTTTCCCGCAGCCTGTATAAACGTCAAGCGGTATTAATGCACTTCTGCAAAAAATATAAACGTGGAGTCTTGTCTCTGGCAGAGGATCGCTTATTCTGTGTTTGACCTACCTGCTTCACTCCGAAACATGTTCACTGACAAGAGCTTGCAAGTAAATAGCTCTGGATAAAGGACCGCTGCGGATTTGTCGAAGGATGCTTCGGGGCACTTTGAAAAGCTGTTTTAACGCGAGAACCCCGCGTCGCAGTAGATCCGGTGTCGGCGTCCAGCGTCCGGCGTTGGACGTCATCTCGGCAGATACATTTTCGAACCACGCATACCGAGGCTATACATATGACGCAAGGAATTTACTGAATTGAATTTCGCAAGCTAAGATAGGTGGAAAAATCGTAAACTACGACCTACACACAATCTACAGACATGATAGCTCTCGGGTTGTAATTTGACAGTTGCCGGGAAGCGTGAGAAGCACTCGGGGATCTTTGATTGCTATCGCGTTCCACTCTTAAAGGCGAAGCTTAGGCGTCTTCCAATTTTTTTTGTCATATAAAACTGAAAATCGTGGGAGCCTTTTTCTTTCTTTTCTTTGGCGTCTCCTCTCACGCTCTGGCAGTTCTCCGCCGGAGTGTTGTTCTGCATTTTTTTTTCTTTTGTCTCCTTTGCTTTCTTTTATTTCTTTTTTTTTCTTTAATTTTTGCCACCGTCCGCGTTAGAAAGGACGCATTCTCTGACCCCAGGTCTTCAGTTAACTCTCCGAGTAGGCAGAATCGGTCGAGTTTGAGTCATTTAATGACGCGGGCGCTTTTGCTCAGAGAGACGTTCTGCGGGCTTCTTGTTCAATCGGCCGTCTCTCGGCCGTCTCTCGCATCCGTATAATCTGCACTTCAGGGGCCGAATTTACAGTACTTTTCATTCCTAAGAGCTGTTTTTCATTGGCTGGTCGCCTTCGCTAGTAATATGTCCTACATCACTATTGGCTGGCATGAGCGCCTTTAGCATAATAACGTTTTGTGAATACGGGCCCAGTTCCTTTCTTGTTTTTCTTCCGTAATGTCGAAGTATAATTTTGCTGAGAACTAAAGTATCGGATGTTCTTCGAGACTTTTTGATACGCGAAAGATCTGGAAGAACGGAGAAAGTTATGTAGGTGCATGCAAGTGCCGCTCGTGCGATACGGACGCCTGTCTCAAAGTTCTCGACGTGCCGCAGCTTGAGAAGCGCCGTACGTGCAGGCCTCACATGGTCAGGAGCACGCTTTGGGTGACCAACTTTCTTGTAGTTAATGTTGGCGGTGGTAACGACTTTATTGAATATCCGGGAAATTAGTGGCATGTGCCTAGGCCGCCTCCGTGGAGGTCCGGAGATCCTGCCTCCTCGCAGCCTTACGAGCTTGCAGGAGGGCCCATAGTTGATCTTGGAGTTTATAGCCGCACAGCGTGGCCGTCCACCGCGCCGCAGCTAGCTCATCTTGGGCGACTGCATTTTTTTTTTCTGCCCATAACCTGGCATTCCCACAGAATCTGTGAAAAAGATGCGCGAGCCCTGCCGTGCAGTTTGTAGTTATTGTCTGAATAGATGTCTGGATATATCATCTTAAAATGAACGGAGTCGGGTAAGGTCTTGGTTTGTAAGTTAATAACAAATAAATTTATTTGGACCTATCTTTGATTTTGCCCAGACTGCACAAAAAAAAGGAACATAGCATCCCACCTTGCTAACCACATCTTTGTTGATTCTCGCGGCATATCAGCGGCAACTTGAGTTCTGTAACTACGTTGTTTTGACGCTGAACACAAAGTTGCAGCGCTCACACTCAGAAAGGGGGCCGCTTTAGTACACAGGCTGATTGAAAAGATTGTATACATGGTTAAAAGCCCCGGGTAGTCAGTTTATTAGGAGCTGTACATTAAGGCGTCACTCACATTCAAGAGCAACTTCATGACGCAAAACCTGACTGCGATCATGGCCCTAAAGATTTTGTGAACGTTCGTGAATATTTATCATGTTAATTGCGAAGGCGTGCTTGTGATCGCCTATTGACATTTTATTGAAGTTAAGTGTACTTGACATTTGTTCGTTACGCTCGAGAAAGACGGGACCATGCGAGTCAGCAGAGCGTTGTTTATGTAACACGTAGACTGGTGGCAACTGGGGCCGGCAGAGGTATCGGTTGCAGAGCGCTGCCCCCAAGGGCGGCAGATTTACGCGACACAATACAGGGAAAACGCATTAGGTGCTTGCAGGGTATAGTAGCGTCGGTCAGTCCTTCTGACACCGGCTGCGCAGGCGGGGCGAACGAAAAGATCGGAAGATTCCCGAGCTGATTACCTGTGCCCTTCGAGCTTGCGCACGCGAAGAGACGCGCTGCTTATGCGAGTGGATGCACCGGGTACTCCGTTTCAGGCGCGGCGTGAGAGGGTTGCGGCCGCGCTCGCCTCGACCTGCGCGCAAGTAATTTTCCTAGCTCTTAACAGGACCGTGTCAGCTATGCATCGCCTTCCTCATTCCCGACTCCCAGGTCCCCTAGAGACCTGCTTGTTATGTAGCCCTAATGAAAGGACGCCCTTCGCGATGACGTTGGTGGCGCTGCGTGCCGAACACGAAGGCGACTTACTTGACTCTGCTGGGCAGGATAATGATTATGACCCTTGCGTACGCGTGGACCTGATAATCTGCCCGAGTAGGATGGATCTCAGGTTGCAAATTCAGTTTCAGTTTCAGTTTATTATTCCTTAAATACAATGCATTGGAAAGATACAATATACAGACGAATTACAGAAAGATACAATATACAGACAATTCGAATAGCTAACTAAGGCTGACTTTCGGAGACGTCATTAAAACGCCCCATGAGACGTCATTAAAACTGGCACGTGGCCATGGCACGATCTTCTTTTTTCTTTCCTCACGTGCTGGTTGCAGCGAATGGTCACACGTATACGGCTTCTGTGGAATAGAAACCGTCTGTGTTCTATGCACGCCACCTTTTCGGAGAGTTCGCGGCAAATGGTTAAGAAAAATCCGACTATGAATTGTTGATTAAAATATTTAGAGCGCTCAGCAAGAAATACTCAAAGAACCCCAACACGAAATATACAGATGAGGCAAAATACCCAGGTAGAAGAGCATACGCAATTTTTAAATAATAATAATTAATATTAATAAGAATTAATAAGAATTACCGCCACCAAAAACCAAGGGAATGAGATAGTCGCTGCCACCATACCTGCCAGAAATCCCGAAACGGTGGAGGAAGTGGCCATCGTCCTCGGCATCGCCACATGCAAAGGCACAGCAATCATCTTGAACGACTCGCAAACGGCATGTAGAAACCTACGAAAATGCCGACTTTCTGCCGCAGCAGTGAAGATTCTAAAAGAAATAACAAGACGCCAAGAACTACCTGAAACCTACGTCGCATGGATCCCAGGCCGCGAATACCTGGCAGGAAACGAAGCAGCACATGCTGTCGCCGGAGCGCGTACCAGCCGGGATTTTCTGCCGCACGGTCTCCGGAAAGCGACGAGGGTGGAGGGCATTCCCATCAACTACGCCGTAATATTACAACATTACTGACTGGAACGAAGACAATATCCTCTACCACATCAAAAATTCAGCAAGGAAGAAGCCACCGCCCTCAGCAGACTACAAACGAATACGTATGTCCATTGAATTATCATGCATTGGATGCACTTCATCAAATTCTCATACCTATGCCGATATTGGGATGTACCAGACACCCTCCAACACATGGTGTTGGTGTGCCCACACCGCAAGAAAAACAGTCAAGATGATGCCTCAGAACCGCTACAAGCGATCGAAGAAACGTGGGAGGCAATGTTAAAGGCACAGAGCCTGGAAGATCAGCGAAGACTGGTGGACCGGGCCTGGGCTGCGGCATTGCCAACGGCTTTCTGGAGTAAGAGAGCCGCCCACCTGGGACGAAGAAACAACACTTTCTCGCTGTTTCTCACAATAAACGTTCATTCCTCCTCCTCCTCCTCCTCCTCCTCCTCCTCCTCCTCCTCCTCCTCCTCCTCACCGTTACTTGCAGTCCGCGGCGCAGTTACGTACGCAGCTACCACGTGTGGTTATGTACTTCTTCAAGAAGTGTCCCATGTAAAACAGAATTCTGTACTCGCAAAGCGAACTGCGAAGTTATAGTAGGCTAGGTGATAGCCTTTCATAGAAGCGATTGACCATGACCTTTTTGACCGATGCGAAGAAACAGTGAGACCGTAAGACAACGGGATAATTCATTGAAGCGGTAATGATTATACCGTTGATATGTAGTGCTCTATGACCGATAAACAAGCAGCGAAATAACCGTATATACGAAGCCGTTAGGTGTACTGGTGCGCAGGTCGACAGGTAAACAGCCCAGCGTATTCGAAACAGGAGTGCCCGTCGACCAATGATAAAAATGTAGCGAGACGTATGCGTGGCGCAGTTCGCGTTGTTTCTTGCGTTTGTTTGTCAGCATCGCTTCTTGCATGACGAGAAGTTTCACCGCAGCACTGTCGCATGAGAACAAGCTGCCGGGGTTTTTCCGGAAATGAGCGGCGCCTGTGACAGGCCAGGCGCCAAGTTGCCCCCAGCTCTTCCGGCAGCAACGTTCGAACAGACATTCGGCGCAAAGCGGCCCCAAAGTGCGTAACGGATTGGCTGTCGTTCGCACGTCGTCGCTGCTTCTCTGAGGGCGACAGCACCTTGACCGGGCTCGGGGCCAAATACCTGCGTGTGTATGCGCGCGCGCGTTCGCGCCCCACCTGAGGCGTCTTGTGTGGTGAGCGTTGGAGAAAGGTGTGAAAAACGCTCTTTCGAAAATAAGTGGCGCCGTCGATCCTCCTCCGAGGAAACGTTGTTTCCCTTCGTTCAGCTCCTGGGGTTGACTCAGACAAGTTTGCCGTTAACGAGACTGCGCGTCAAAGGAACTTTCCGTGTTTGCCACATCTGTTTAGGGCTTCTTTTGGGCGGCGATGTTTTTGTTGGCGCTTGCTCAAATGATGTCACGTAGTGTAAGTCCACACGCAATTTGTATTGCTGATTGAGCCGACACGAAACCTCTTTTTATGTAATCCTTTAAAACAGCCGGAACTAGACACTTGCCTAGAAATAGGTGCTTTTGGCGTTAAAAGTTCATGTCGAAAGTTCCACTCCTTTTTCTTTTTCTCTTTCTTTGTTTTGCCTTGTACAATGAACCTTTCCTAAGGCATGTGAAAACCTTTTTTTTTTTTTTGCATTTGAAGACGCGAGAAGACAGTTAAGTGTTCATTTTCATGTCTGCTTCTCCTCACAGTTTCACATTCATTATTGTAGAGTATGTACTGTTGCACACTTCATAATCTTCTTAACCGCATGCTTGAAAAGGTATGAAGGCAAGGAATATGCTCTGGTGAACAGGAAAAGTGTGTGTGGGTGGGGGTGGGGGTGAGGAGGAGGTACAGGGATAATACATTGAGGGGGATTGCGCGCATAAAGTGGGAGGTCATAGCTTTGCCTTGAGTGTTTTGCGTCGTCGACTATTTGTCACGTAATCGGGCATGCTGTCACCACAAACATGTCACCTAGAAGCTGCTAGTTATCTCGTCTGTGAAGAAATTAAAAAATAAGGACGTCTGTAATTCTAGAACAATTATTCGTCTGAAGGACATAACAAAGAAAGAAAGTGTGAGGGACGCAGTTATCTCTGCGAAAGTAAGCGCTGTCCATTCTGTTCTCTTTGACATATTACGAAGTGCAAATGGTCTTTCTTGTAGGGACTCCTGAAAAAAAAATTCATTCAATTAAGGTGACATGATTACCATTGTGGGCAGTGGCTTTGTATAGCATTGCACGTGTCAAGTCATCGATTACGCAAGGTGCATCATGACGAAATCCAAAAGGGCCGATAGATTATCGCCTCCATGCTTTAGTCGAGGATCGAAAACCGGGAGAAAAAAGAAAAACGGAGAAGAAAATATTCCTCTGCTTTCTTCCTGTCGTGGTTCGATTGATTGATTGTACGGCAGACTTCGCCCCATGTCTCGGAGCGTGATCCTTTCGGGGGCCTTGAATTAAACTCAGCGGTCACGGCGATTCAATCGATCACACGGCCAACATAAAGAACGCCTGCGTGCGTTTCGCTTCGCCTCTGCCTCATTCCTGTCCGTGTCGCCTCGGGCACCGAACTCCGGCGTTCCTTTCTGCATGTGGCCTCGTTTTCGCTCTTTAAGAACTCTAGCCCGTCGTCTTTGGCGCTTCCCGGGTTTTTACTGGCGTTCTTGAGGGATGTTGGGGTCAGATGTAGCGTGTGATTCGTTTGGTGCATTTTGTAAGGGTGTCACTCGTACAGCGTTTCCAGCTCTTCTTATTCCTGAGAGCTGGTCAGATGGAGTCTTCCCTATTACTGTTTTTCTTTTTCTTCTGCGGCTGGAGAATACGTGTGGCATGACCTATACACACATTTCGCACTATAAGTACGCGAGACGCCTAGAGCTATGAATACGGTATCATACGCATTGATTTGTCTTCACTTGGAAAGTTGGCTACTCTGTGCGCCACGCGCATATGCAGGGAAGCAGGCTGCTTTCTTTTCGTTGCACCGCTGCTACGTGTTCAACTCTAGCCCATCGAAGGGTACCAAGTGTACACTAGCGAAGGCTGGTAGAACCGTTATACGGACCGTCTGCGAGCTAGGAAATGTTAGCAGAAGTTCGTCGTTGGGAACGTCTTTGGAACCACAAAATAATAGGGACGAAGAAGTAGGCAGGACAGGCGCTTGGTTGTAGGGGACCTTTTTTGGAAAACATCATGGCAAACTGTATTTACACTCCACGCTCTCACATAGTCGCCCACTGAAGTCTAACATCCACCAAATATAATCGATAAGGCATATTGAGCTTACCTCACGCACAGGAAAAGTGAATTCGATATGGTTGATATTGTTCATAACGTGAGGCTTCATGGGATATATTCGCTTTAATGCCTTCCATAAGCGAACATTGTGTTCCGAGCTAAGCAAACAAGAAGCCCTTGCGAAATGACCCATTCGTACGTCTCAGACCTCCTCTACAAATTGCAGTGAATTCTACATGTAGTTGCTTGCGAGCCGAGTGAGGTTGGCTGGGTTACAGGTCCAAGGCCGAGCGCTTCTGTAGGCCCTATTGAAGGCGCCACGACCTGCTTGCCGACTGCGTCTGGCGTCACGCTGTGATGAAGCGGCTTCTGGACGTTGCGAAAGTTGGATAGAAAAAAAGAAAGAAAGAAGAAGCTCCGGAAAACAAGTTACGGCGACCCAGATCTCGGAGCGGCTGTCGCCGGAAACACGGCCTGACGCAGTCCGTCTCCGCGTCCTTTTGTCGGAGCTGTCGCAAGCGTATGCGGACGCTGAAGCGCACTCACCGATTCTACGGTGTCTCGCTAAATATATGCAGTGTTGCAGGAGCTAGTGCTGGTGTCTTTTAAGCCTGTGCCGAATTCGCATTGGAACAAAGAAAAATGTTAATGCAATTAATGCAGACAATAAGGTGGCCCCGCCTGTGCCACCGAAGTACAATGGTCATAGTTCACTTAGGGCAAATATGCACCGCTTTTCAGCGAAAATTCAGCAAAATGCACCGAAATTCAGCGAAAGAACTAATTTCCGCGCACTGCGGGTACGAATTCAGAAAGGGGCAAGGAGCTTTTTGTTGGCTGGTCATTGCAGACAGCAACTACGTATACGCCCGACCAGCGGGGTCGGGCTTCCCCAAGCTTGGCCTTTTCCGCGCATCCTGCGCTTCGTAAGCCTCTTGTGCCGGTACTGCGTACCTGGCTCATAAAAGCGGTGTTGAGGAACGCGACAACGAGAAAAGCAGAGAAATCGACGTAGCGACCTCTCAACCATAAGAAGAGCGTGGAACGATTGAGTTGTCTATTCGCGTTGTGTGCCCTCATGGTAAGGTGATTGTAAAGCTCATACTGCGTATGCGTTTTTTTTTTTCATGGTTACCCTCGCAGCTATATAGCGTAAGCCTTTGGGGTTGCTATTCACTTTCACTCTCGTATTAACGGTGGTCGTGGTAGACCAGCGCCCATACACCGGACAGTAATCACGGTCGGTTCAAACCCGCGAGTAGTGTTGGGATTTTCTACCACCGGTGAACTGCCGTCGCACTTTAACCAGCGCTGCACGGCTCTACAGCGCGTCAACTCGGTGGCTTTCCCCAGGGCCCCCGCTAGCAGTTTGGACGGCCGCTTTTTGTTCGACAGAGTTCATCCATCCTGCTGCGGAAAGCAGTATTTGGCGTTTCTAAATCCTGCTTTTCGTATTTTAGCGAATTTTCGCCGAAATCGCTTATCCTCGGAGGCTCCGGTGTCTAGTGTGTGCCCCTTCGATAGCGTTTTATCGCCGAAGAATCTCTCTTCGTTTCGCTTCCTCTCTGACAGCTCTGGAATGTCTTTCGGCAGTGTTTGTCTGTGCTTGATCGCATTCTTTTGCGCTTTGGATGCGTCCCTTGCCGTGTGCGCACTTGTGTGTGAACGTCTGGTAACGTGACGAGAGATCCTCAGAGCTTTTCAGCAGTGTCAAGATGCGGAACTGACGACGCTCCTTGCTGAATAGATTATGCAAACCTTCTTTCTTTTGTTGGCTTTTTGGTCTTGACGTTTTGCAAACTCAACCCGCGCCATCTGCATCTGGTACGTGGAGAGCGAGAGAGAAACAAATTAAAACAGGTAGGCCAACCAGACGGACGTGCAGTTGGCTGCCCTACAAAATAGAGTGGGTGAAGAAGAGAGGTACGAGGGATTAAAAGAATGATAAGGCAAAGAGAGAGTTCACGTGCGTAGTCGAAACTGCGTGGTTGAACGTCTGGTACAGAAGTACATATTTGTAGAGTTTGAATTTCGACGGAGCTTTTAATGAACGGAATAAGTACCGCACAATTTAATTTCCAGCCAATAGTCGAATGGAACGCTTTCGCGCCACTATCATATCGCAGTCACGGCCCAGCATGAAGGATCTTGCTTGGTTTTTGCCTCCGTCTCCTTGTAAGCAAGCTCGCAGCGGTGACCTTGTAGGCAGATTCTACTGGACCTTAGGCTCGCAAAGCACCGCAGACACTACACCACAGTGGCTGCTGTTGAAGTCACATAAAGTGCTCTGGTAAAAGGGCAAGCGCGTCATTACACGCATTGGCGAAAGACGTCCTAGCCGTTCTCGACGTCGTTTCATATTAAAATAGGAAAGTCGTCAGAGGAATTGGGAAAGCGGGGCTTTGAGACCAGCAAGCACCCAGTAGCAGAGGCAGCGGTGCGGCGTCTTAGTGGCGCCAAGAAGTAGGTATTTAATACCTGCTAGGGGAGCCGTTAGGGCTGAGGATGCCTACGGCAAAAAAAAAAAAAAGAAAAAGAAAGGAAAGAAGAAGCGTTGAGGAAGTCACCACCAACTAATTGATTAGCATGCGGAAATGTGTGAGAACCAGGTGTGAGAAGGATATACACTGACGCGCTATTACATTAAATGGCTGTGCGGTTGCCAAGGAGTGGCATAATATTTTATTTGGGTAACGTGCTTCACGCTTTACCGTGAGGCAAGAAACTTTAATGGTTAACAGCAGTTTTTTTTTTCTTTCTTTTTTTTCTCAGTTTGAAATTGCTGACGTATCCGTCAGCTGAACATGTCTCGCGGAGAACCTAGCCGATTGTGAGGTTGCTTACCTTTATGCAAATCAAGTTCAAAGAAATAGTTAAATTGCGTGTCCCGACCGTGGTGACCGCATTTCGATGGGAACACCCGAGTATTTAGATTTACGTGTACGTTAAAGTCCTGGACAATTTGTACGTGATTGTCTGAATAAACATATCACACAAATCATCAACATGTGGTCCACCTGTCGTGCACTATTTTTGTCGTAGCGGTGGCTTATTTTCGGTGGGCACACAGACACGCGGGAGCAAGAAAAACCGGGTAGGCAAGAACTAGCCGAGCTAATTATGACTTTTGGCTCGTTCAACTGTCCCCAGAACACGCGGAACGTAAACCTGGCTGATTAAAACAAGAAGTTATGTCGGCGCTGGCGTCTGCGGCGAGGTCGCTGCTTCTCGGTTTTCTTCCTTTATTTTCTATTCTTCTTCTTTTTTCAAGTTTCAGAGTTATGTAGCTTGAGAGTAAACAAATGAGGCTGCGCGAAGAGCCCCAAAAAGTATAATGTTAAAGAAAAGAGAGGCAACCATTTTTTCTTTCTCCCCATGCCTTCGTTGGCGGGCGTCTTCTTCTAGTGGGCCATATGCGTTGCACTTTTCGGCAGCTGGTGAAGTTAACTCGTGACGGCGGAAAACATAGGATAGCCGTGACGCCATGGCTTCCGCATTGACTTGGTCTCAGCGGAAGTTTAGCTGTGCACGTTGCACGAGTGCTGTTTAATAGACGGCAATAATCTTGTAATACGTCAGAGCCGATGTGCTGAGTTTCCAGTACGGGAAGCGAATGTAATTAGTGAATATGGAAGAGGATACAACGATTGCAATAAACACATTTGATGCCACTCGTCTCTATTATCGCGTTTCCGGAGCAGCGTACTGCATGTTTGACTTCGTGGAAGGCGCTTTCGCGCGCACAAGTTACTGTTTATTATGTGCGTGCTGTTGCCCGTAACGTCATGAATCGCGCAACTTGTTTGCGACTTCCCTCAATTTTAGTGTGCGAACAAAGCGCTCCCCGCGCCTCACAGGAACAGGTCTGTGGCGCTATAACGTGAAGCTGTTACAAATCTGCAATCACCTCTTCACGATTGGTCAAACAATTTTCGGGCCACCCCTACTTCCCCTGTCTGTCGCAGGACGTCACGAAAATTGTGATAGCTCTCCATCTGATATGACGTGTACACACTGATTATGCTTTATTAGGCCGAAGAAAAGAAAAAAAATATATTATTTCTGATTCAATGCTTTTTTTCCCATTAGCCCTGTGCTATTTGTCAAAAGCTTTCGGGCTGCGCCCACTAAACAAAACGACTTCACAAAACCGCAAAAGCTCACCGCGTCAAAAGACGTGAACGCGTTAAAGATGCATTAATATGCCGAACAAAACTTTTTTTTTTTCCTGAATAGCCGGAGACTGCCCCGTTTTGAAAAGAATAGAAGATGGCTGCCCGATGATCGCTCAGGCACTTGCTACTCGCACCTGCCGGAGAACATGGATTTATTTGCGTATAGAAACCTTCCTGCGTGGCAGTATAACGTTATGGAGCCCTTTCGGCACGTATACGACCTCGCTATTCCAACTGTGCTGAGGATCCGTTTAGCGGCTTTCTTAACCTTCCGTTGCACGCCTCCGCAATGGTATCAGACCATTCGCAGACGCCGGCACCATGCAGCCTGTTCATCCAGTTATCTATTTTCAGTGCGCTGACTCGGCCCTATCGAAATCCTCTCCACTAGAGCATGCACATCGCCTTTTGTCAGCCAATCAGATAAGAAAAGCCGCTCAATGTAGGCAATAATATTCGTTCTGAATGCAAACGAAGGGGGGACCTTTTACAAGCCAGGTGAGCATTTGATTCGGCCGTTCCGACAGCGCTGCGCAGCACCGCCCGATGATTGCGTCGCCAGTTACCAAAATTTGACGTCAGGAGATCGGAATGAAAAAGATATTCGAATAGACGAAACCCTGGTCGCTACTTGCTATCGACGTCACCGCGGACAGCGTGGTCGTCGTCGTCGTCGTCGTCGTCGTCGTCGTTGTTGTTGTTGTCAATACATTGGGGGGGGGGGGGCAGTATTGGCTTGGTCGGCTCTACTGTTGTTACTCGCTTCCTGACGTGTACGCGTCCCAGTCCCACCTAACCTCTCTTTCAATGTCAAGCGTCAGACGTGGCGAACGGGGTGTGTCGAAGAAATCTCGGGGGAGGGGGGGGGGGGGGGGGGCGAACATACGCCAGTGGTGCAAACGTGAGTCCGGAGCTTCTCAGTGAAAGAAATCGAGCTGAAGAACGGAAGCCTTGGGGGAAAATAAGACGAATACGAGCACTCGCTTGCAGCTGTACGTTGTCAGTTGGAAGCACGGACATGCGTTTATTTCCAAACGTATTCGCCTGAAAATTTGAACCATATACAAACAAGGACTACAGACGCGCACACGTCGCTCCCGTCCGTTCGGGAAATCATTCACGGTTGAGTGGTAGCAAAGCAGTTCGGCTGATGCATTCACTTTCATTCCTCTTCGTGGCAGCGTTTAAACTCAGTCCTGCCGTTGTGACGGTGCGCCTCGCCAAAAATGTTCATGTCTCGAGACTGCACCGTTTTGCCTGCACTGGGTCTGGGCGTGAGGCCTTCGTGCTTGCTCGTCTTGTTGGTACGAAGTACGTGGCAGAGACGCAGCCGTATTTCCTCCCAACAAAGGACGTCTGAGTGAGCACTCGTCTGCACCTTATTCGACGTGATTTGTCGTTTCTTTAGGCTCAGTTTTTTCAAGCATGGTCAGCTAACTTGTCCAACAACAATTTCTTGTGAACTCTGCAGTTTGACCGATGTAAAAAAGTGAATTTTGGACATACCGAAACCACTTAAGCGAGAATATTTAAAGAGTCTTTTTCGATCTGATTAGTTGCCTTGCAACGAGTTCATACTTGCGCGAAATAAGACTCGTCACAGAGCTAGAGTAGACACAAGAAGGACGTTATCGAAAGCGCCGGAGGGGACGTTGCGGGAAGCGCGCGGACTTTCTAAAGGCTACTGGCTACCCATCGCCTGTCCCTTCTGTCGCACTGTAGTGCGAAGGAATGGGCAGTGTAGATTGTGCGTGTTCTGTGATTTATCTATCCCTTTATTTGTTCTCCCACTGTATGGCGTAGCCGCGCTATAGACCCACTCTTCTAAATTGATCCCCCCCCTTTTTTTTTTCGTTGTTTCTTCGTTCTGTTACTCATCTGAATTCTGTACATGCAGGCAGTGCTTTTTTTTTTACCTTTACTTGTATGGTATGGTTTCGATTTCGTGCAGTTACCTTCGTTCTGATTCCATTAACTCTCTAAGAATGCTTAGGCTTGATCCGTGGGTTTGGATAGAGAGAGAGATAAAAGGAAGGCAGGGATGTTAACCCGTCAAGAGTCCGGTTGGCTACGCTGCGCAGGGGAAAGGGAGAAGGAAAATATAAGGAAGAGAGAGAAAGAGGGAGATGGGGTTTGGGGAACGAAGTGCGACAGCGAGGCGGAGTGTCGCCTTTTGCCGCAACCCCCGATGCAGCTGTATCTTGTATGTGTTTTGTGCCTCTCAAATAATTAAAAAAATAAAATGGCATAAGGTTCCTAAAATGAAGCATTCTTTAGCACCAAATCAGCACCGCCGACAAGCTAACCGCAGAAGGTACAATAATCGTCGCGGAGATAGTAGCGAGCTTAAGCAGATCACTACCCGTCAACGGGCCGCGGTTAGATTCCCTCGCCTGTCGGCAAGCTTTGCGCATGCTGGCTAAGCTGCGGCAATTAAGTGAACGCGAGGTGCAGGTTAGCTAGCACGCGCATTGCTAATAGGTAGCGAAGACGACAGCAGTAACGGTCGATCGAGCGGCAGCGCTGGGCTAAAGCTCTAATGTCGCGTGCCAAAGAGGAAACCTGTGGAAACACAGTGCTCGCATACGCCTCTTGTAAGCACAGGCTTCTTCTGCGCCCGTTGAATTTTTGCACTTTAACGGGACGGTTGACGTTAGCCGAGAGGCCATTCGTCACGTTATGGGACATAAAAAAATGGAGATACATCGAACTTGCGTTTCCGACTAAGCTCACAAAAAACAATGTTTCCTACTTTTTTCTTTTCTCTTTTCCTTTTTTTTAATTGATGGAACCTCCCCTAAATGTGGAATTCATTTCCTGCGGCGTGCGGCTCTTGATAACTGTAGTGCGTCGTTTGTTTTCGCGCCAGAATCACTTCGTGAGGAGAGCCCCGGAAGCGGAGGAGAAGGGTACGCGTGTTTTTCCACGTGGGTTCCGTCGACGCCCCATCGCTGTTGTTTTGGCAGGTGATTGTCGCCAACAAGCGGCAGTTATAACAAACGCAAAAAAGAAAAATCATCTTTAGCGGAGAGTACGGGGTGAACTTTGCTCGATGTAGCTACGGCAGGCGTTTTCTTACTGTCTTTATTTTGGGGGGCACAGCCTATGCATTAAACAAGAAAACAGCTATGTTGAAAGCTCGCTCTGCGCGGGCAAGGAGTGTTTACACCCCCTACGCGGAAGGAGTTTCGCCTGGCCCACTTCCTCTCGCTGATATCCTGCCGAATCCAGCTCGACTTGTGTTTCTCTACAACGCACTCTCTATTTCGCTCTGCTGGTATGTCTTCATCGGTACCGGTTCAGACCCGCGTCATGCAACGTGAAATTAAGTTGTTTTCGTTCAACTGGTAGCATGCGGTCCGATAACCTTTAGTTCACGTATGTTTTTTATTTATTTATTTAGTTGTGTCTAGGCAGTGATTTGCCTTACCGGTGTTCATTTCGAGTTCTGTCTTCCAAAAATAATATTTGTGATCATAGGACCTGATGAACCACTCTGATACCGCAGTTCGTGTTCCGGATGAAGTGTGCCGTATTTTTTTAACCGCCCTGGACAGCTACCTTGCGAGTTTTGGCTGAAACAGTACGTTATACGTCACAGCTTTGGCTTTAACTACGGTCACTGACAGTCTCTATCGGCGTTAAAAAGAAGGGGAAACTGTTTTTCAGCGCGCATGCAGTTGCACTATGGCATAACTCCTGCCAAAAGTACTAAGATCGTTATACGTCACAGCTTTAGCTTTAACTACGGTCACTTACAATCTCTACCGGCGTTGAAAATAAGGGAAAACTCTTTTTCAGCACGCATGCAGTCGCACTATGGCATAGCTCCTGCCAAAAGTACTAAGGGCGTTACACGTCACAGCTTTGGCTTTAACTACGGTCACTTACAATCTCTACCGGCGTTGAAAAGAAAGGAAAACTCTTTTTCAGCATGCATGCAGTTACACTATGGCATAGCTCCTGCCAAAAGTACTGAGAGCGTTACACGTCACAGCTTTGACTTTAACTACGCTCACTTACAATCTCTACCGGCGTTGAAAAGAAGGGAAAACTGTTTTTCAGCACGCATAGAGTTGCACTATGGCATAGTTCCTGCCAAAAGTACTAAGGGCGTTACACGTCACAGCCTTGGCTTTAACTACGATCACTTACAATCTCTATCGGCGTTGAAAATACGGAAAAACTTTTTCAGCACGCATGCAGTTACACTATGGCATAGCTCCTGCCAAAAGTACTGAGAGCGTTACACGTCACAGCTTTGACTTTAACTACGCTCACTTACAATCTCTACCGGCGTCGAAAAGAAGGGAAAACTGTTTTTCAGCACGCATAGAGTTGCACTATGGCATAGCTCCTGCCAAAAGTACTGAGAGCGTTACACGTCACAGCTTTGACTTTAATTACGCTCACTTACAATCTCTACCGGCGTTGAAAAGAAGGGAAAACTGTTTTTCAGCACGCATAGAGTTGCACTATGGCATAGCTCCTGCCAAAAGTACTAAGGGCGTTACACGTCACAGCTTTGGCTTTAACTACGGTCACTTACAATCTCTATCGGCGTTGAAAATACGGAAAAACTTTTTCAGCACGCATGCAGTTGCACTATGGCGTAGCTCCTGCCAAAAGTACTAAGAGCGTTACACTTCACAGCTTTGGCTTTAACTGCGGTCACTTACAATCTCTACTGGCGTTGAAAATAAGGAAAAACTGTTTCTCAGCATGCATGCAGTTGCACTATGGCATAGCTCCTGCCAGAAGTACTGAGAGTGTGGAGCTGTCCTGCCCGTTCGTAGTGACCATGCAGTCCATCTCCTATGGTGACCGCAACCGTATCCAGTTTTCACCGCTCTACCGCCTCGTTTCCGCGGAATATTGCGGATGTAATATGTGATCATAAATGGAAAACTTCAAACTGTGTGGTGCAGCGTGAAGCTGGAGAAGGGACACAGGGCAAAGAAAACGAGGACAAGTGTCTCTTGTCCTGCTTCGCGCTGCCCCACACAGTCTCATGGAAAAGCAACTAGTCCAAACCATCACCCTTCTAAGAACTTAAAACGTTGTGGCTTTCGTGCCGCACCCTCTGTCTTTCCCTTCTCACCTCTCTTTCTTTTTACTTTGTTTGTGTAAACAGGCACGCTTGTGTTTAGCGCAGCGCAGGTCGGTTGTCTCAGGATGCGGGAGAGGTGGGTGACTCAGAGAACAAGGATACCTGAAAAAAAAAGAGAAGAAAAGAAGAAAAAGAAAGACAAAAAAAATGATGTGCGATTTATTTAAGCGTCCTTGGCCAAATAAGTAGGATGCGACAGCGTTAGTTGGCTCACAGTTACTCCATACGTGCTATTTATATTGGAGAAGCCCGCGTAGGGCGCAGTGCGTGATGTCACAGTTGAACTGAATCCCCCAGGGGTGTATCGCCCCCTTCGAATATGCATCTACTGCATTTTCGCATTCTTTGAACAACTTAATTTTTTTAGACAAACTGTTTAATATTAACTTATACCGTCAATCGTGCACATAGAATGCGCTTCACTCTAGGAGCCGCCTGTCGCATTGTAATTCTTCGGGCAACTCGTAAGGTGTAAAATGTGCATTTTTTGAGATACAACGGGCCTTTAAAAGGCTTTCAACGGCTTTTCGCAGCCTGGTAGAGGTTGAAAAGAACTGGTGGTTTCGTCTAGACGCACGCGAAGCCGGTATACTTGAAATCTTGGAACGTTTGCGGGACGCTCACGTGATCCTTTGCATGGTGCACTTTTCTAGCTACTCCGCTGTGGCTCGTTAGCCGGAGGGGACGATCGATGTGCTCCGAGCATAAAGCTTATTGCCTTACTCAAACGAGATGAGGGGTGTGGGCGTTCGGTAAAGTTGTTCGGGCTCCTCCTGAAAATCTTAAGGGATGTCAACCTAAATTGCGACAGGTAACGTCTCGTACACTCATTTTAGGACGTCGTGTCGTGCAGATGGGCTTGCCGGGGTGACATCGTTAGCTCGAAGGCTCAAACGCTGCATGATTGCGTTCTGTTCCGCATCGCTGTCTGCGTCATGTTCGCCTGTCTCGCTGTGCGCTTTGAATCCTGACGAACTGAGCGACATGTATAAATATTTTAGGTCTCTTAAATGTTGCTGAAAGCCGGCGCCGGTGCGTATAAACTGCGGACAATTGTCGCAAGACTTGATCCGCCTGCATCCAACATCACCCTCCTCATTTGACGCGAAATCTTGTTCTAGCATTTGTTTTAGTTTAAATTGTTTCGTTATTAGCAGCCTCCACGTTTATTAGTTTGAAGAGAAACTCAAGTTTAACTGGAAGTTAGAAAATAAATACATGAGAGTCATATTTCCCGCCGCGCAATATCAATTGATGCCCGCAAGATCCCCAGACGCAATAAACCGCAATAGACACCGGTTACTTATTGCAAAGTATTTTTCTCAGCTAAATACAAGGAAAGTTCAGGGTATGTTTAGCAATTGAATGTTTGATAATACATCGTAAAGTGGGAAGAGAAGGAGATTGCGGCTGACCGCGCTGTTACCGAAGTCTAGCTTACACAGCTGACACCCGAACGGCGTCTAGCAGAGGTGAGGGGAGGTATGAGGGTAATAAGTGACAGAGAGGAGGAATGCAAGGTAGGAGGAAGAAAACTGCGTGCATATATTTACAAGCACCGAGCATGTTATCATGAGGTTGTGTACGGGACTCACTTATCGCCGAGAATAGGTCTGTTTACTTTTTAGCCAGCGATAAGAAATATTTTCCAGTTTATTGTTGCAACACGCATGCAATGTACATGTATTGCGTCTCACAGGCAACATTCTATGACATGCCGGAGCACAAACCCGCGTCATTCCTTTGCTTACCGTTAAATTATTCGTAGCGACGGCGTAAAAGATAGAGTTAAGACTTGTTTAGTTTCAGACGCCTGTTGCAAAACTTGATTGGAGCTGATTGGCTTGAGCACTTCAAGGCAGATTTCGCCTTGAAAGGGGCTCACGGCTCATTTTGTGCTCCAGCGACCTATTAGCGTTTGCGTAAGGCTGCAGTCTGCGCGCGGCATGATCCCTTTACGTAAGGCACCGTGAGCGGTAGAGCGCTGTCCAATATGGCTCGGTAATCAGCAGTGGCCTCCGTGGGTCGCCAAGTTCTCCCACAGAGCTTTCCATCCCCCTGTGGAATTATTTCATTCCTCGTATACAACTGACTGTCTGGTTATTTCTTGAAAGGCAGCGTTTTGAATGACGTCAGACGTTATTTCGGGTGCTGAAACAGTTTTGTTCGGGTACGGCAGGCTTTTCCAGAACTCTACTCAGAGACCGTCTATAGACTGCTTAAACTTGGTTGGGCGTTAATATTCTGCTAGAAGGCGTTCCAACAGCTGCACCTCAAATCACCAGGACGATGCATCTTGGATTACGTTCACTGCATTATACGGTGTGGAAAGATTTTAAGCCAGCTGTCGTCGAACTTTACAGGACTCGCGGGCATATGCATAGCGCACTTGGCGAATCGGCCACTGCGCAGTCTACTAACGTGGAGTATTGCGCTATATATTTAAACCAGCTTGCAAACGTCGCGGAGGGTCATTGCGTCATAAGGGATTGATCCCTTATTAACTAGCGACGACCCGGTTTCATCTGTATACGCTGTAATTTGCTTTAGCGAAACGTACACTGAATGATTTTGCAATAAAGCGAGTTGAAGCTTATAGTTGGCTCCATGCGCTGCCATTGTGGACTTTCTCAAGGGCGATGGATTTTCAGGAGGGAGGTGTTTCGCTTCCTTCTGAAATTTCTTAGACACTTGTTCGTTCAGTGAGCGCTTACCTTTATCATTACTTGCTAATCGTAACCAATCGCTTTCTCTAAAATATCTGCCCGGTCGGTGTCGGGTGGATTTAGCGGATTTGGACGTAGAGGGGTGCCACCCTATATGCACTCGCTTCGTCTAGGTTGAAGTTTATTACGATTTTGACAGTACAAGATTGTCATGGCGCCGGAGCAGAAGGCGAGACTACACGCCTGACCAGGCCCTTGGTGCCACGAGCACAGCAGACAACAGTGCAATATATATATATATATATATATATATACGTACAATAAATCAATGCAGCACAATAAGTATAGATCTTGCAACGCATGAAATTGCATATCAGTCGAAAAACAGAAAATCAATTAGAATATAACAGGTGTCAATTGTCGGAAAAATACAGTTTTGATTTCTTTCTGAATATTGAAATGGTTGAGAAATCTTGCATGATATCAAATAAAGCATTCTTATCATTAAGTAAATTAGGAATCTGCCACTGTAAGATCTGATTGCCGTAGTTTGTTCTGGTTTTTACCTTAATAATGTTCCTAGCTCTTAAGGTGTAATTAGTTGTGGTATCAGTATATATAGAAAAAAAGTTCTCACGATTACTTATGAATTCTAAAAATGCTTTTTCGGATAACTTTTGTTTATATAGACTAGTGACATTCAATATACAGTCCTGGTGAAAGTACTCAGAGGTATGTTCGTACATCGATAGGTTATGAATAATACGAACACACTTTTTCTGCATACGGAATAGAGTTTCCAATTTAGCTTTAGAAGTGACACCTCAGATAAGTAGACAATAGTGGAATCTAGAATGAATAGTAGAAAAGTATAACTGACGTTTAAATTTTAAAGGTAACATCGCGCGATGCTTATTCAGCATCCGATTGATTGTGCTATGCTAGGTTTAATATAACTTACGTGATGCGTCCACCGCAGATTTTCATGGAAGAGTACACCCAAGAACTTGTACTGGGAAACCCTTTCAAGTGGTTGCGATTGAAATATTAAAGAAGATGCGAACTTAACTGGCTTGTTAATAGGAGTAAAAAAAATATACTTTGTTTTTTTTAACATTTAGGCTCAACTGATTAACCGATAACCACAGTCGCCTGTGTATCCATCCCTCTTAACTGCATTAATGATACGTGACATGTTCACTCTACATCTAACGTTCTGGCTCGTTTAGCCCTACGCACAAAGAGAGCAAGAACGGAGCCCTGTGTAGTAGAAATAACTGCAAGTAATGGTTTTAACGAGCTAGGGGGTTGCTATTTCCCTAACTTGCGATTTCGCCTGCAGCCTGGACTTTCCCGTCGCGAAACAACTTTACCGTGTCCCATTTGGTTGGGCGTCGCATTTACAAATTCCTTTTCGTTCCCGATAGGAATGGCCAACAGTGCGGCGTGCAATTTGTGCAGGTTCGATGGGACTCTAGAGCGCCTTCTGTGTCATTTCCCATCCTTTCACACTCAACGACGTACTTTACAAGCGGAACTCAACCTGCTAGGTAATATAGATAATAGAGAGCTCTCAGAAGATCCTTGAACCATTGCCTATGCATTCAGACATTCAAAAGGTCATAAAAGCCCTTCTGCACTTCTTGAAGGACGCTGGATTGTATGAATGCTTGTGATGGTGGAGATTCGTCTGCGACTGACTGTGAATGACTGATCACTATTTTTCTTTTCTCTTCTTATCCGTTCCTCCTTTTTCCCCTCCCCAAGTGTAGGGTAGCCAACCGGGCACGTCCTTGGTTAACCTCCCTACTTTTCCTGATTCGTCTCTCTCTCTCTCTCTCTCTCTCTCTCTCTCTTAATTCGTTTTACCGGCGCAGTATAAACGGCACACAACCTGCCCGTTGAACGGCATTACTTGCAGTTATTTCTACTACACTGGGCAGCCCCGTTGAGTCCTGCACAGGGTAAAAGGAGCCACTCCAGCTGGCCAACTGCCTTTCGCAGGCTACATCTTCCAGTATGTAGCGAACACCGTCCTCCTCCTCCTCTAAAACGACGCAGGTCCATCCACGTGTCGCGTAATGTTCTAACGGCTTTGCACGTGCTTGGATGTGTTACTATCGGCGCAGACATGGATAACTGAATCATCTCTTAAGTGTATAGTGCGCACTAACTGTCAGAAAATATTAAAAATGAAACCAGAACGCAGCAACAAAAACATAAAAATTGCTGAAGCGGTCCTTTCAGAGAAACAAGAGAATGGTCACCGCCGGGGCGATCCGCCTGTGAGCTATAAATCGATAAATCCGATTAAAAGGCGCTTTTGCCTTCTACTTGGTAAACTGACCGATACCTTCGCAGTTCCTGCCTTTACGAACAAAGTGTTTGACATTTAAAAGGGCGCTAAGCCGTTCAAAATACATAATGAGAATTGATAAGAGCGGGTGTGTCATCACCCGCCGTGGTTGCTCAGTGGCTATGGTGTTAGGCTGCTGAGCACGAGGTCGCGGGATCGAATCCCGGCCACGGCGGCCGCATTTCGATGGGGGCGAAATGCGATAACACCCGTGTACTTAGATTTAGGTGCGCGTTAAAGAACCCCAGGGGGTCGAAATTTCCGGAGTCCTCCACTACGGCGTGCCTCATAATCAGAAAGTGGTTTTGGCACGTAAAACTCCATAAATAATTATTGGCGGGTGTGTCATCGGCGGGTCTCATACTTCTCGCGCGATTTCTGTCTTGGCCGTGTGTAGTGTCGTCGCCAACGTCAGGTATCGCTTTTGCGCACTTCATCATTGTTCCACCACTTCGGGTTTTTTTTTTTTTTTCGCTAGAGTAATGCGGGCAGAACAGCAGGAGAGAGCACTCTGCCTTCCTTGTCAGCATTTTCTTTCCTTGCGTGGTCCGCAATGACCGAGCCGGGCGTAATTTCGTTGAAAGGGTTCGTTCAGAAATCAAACCCTAAGTGGCGATTTATTATTTGTGCTCCTTTCCTTTCGCCATTCCAGCCGAAGGGTGGAGCGCTTATACTACTAGTGTTTTGGTGTCTTATCGTCGCTGCCCCGGCACTCGGCGTTTCTTCGTGAAACCTCATTTCCCACTTTGCCCTCGCTTTCCTCCTCCTGCCCGTTGGCGTGTTCGGTAGTGTCCGGCCCCGCACTCTGCTTTCCTTCGTCTCCTTCTGCGTACGCATCCGTCGTAACGTTTCCTCGCCGCGAGAGGAAATGCCGTCGTTGCTCTGCGCCGAGCTCCATCAATGGCGAGCAGGAGCGAATGAACGACGTCACAGGTGACGTAACGCTGTCGTCACGCTGTGCCTTCTTCATTGTTTCTAAGCGCTCGCCGGGAGAGGGATACGAGTGAGAGGGGGATTGTGCAGGTCCAAAATGAATAGAGAAAGGAGGTAGGAAAGGGAAAAGATAGGTGCCCAGGCGCTAGAGGAAAGGGACAATGAAGACTCCGCGTATTCTCAGCGGCAATTTTTAGAAGCCCACTCACAAACTAACCTCGCCTGCGAACGCTTGGCATTCTCTTGTTTGCGGAGAAGTCACTGCACCGACGAGTTGCAGTGCTCTCCGCACTCTCAGCGAGCCAGGTTTTTTGTAGGTCGCTCTTTTCTTCGCGGCTTGCTTTTTGTTTTTCAGCCGTCGCCCGTCCGGCTGTGTTGCTTCTGACTTTCCCAGCGGCGCTGTGCTTCACTCTGCGGGGGTCCCGCGTTCGGAATCTGTGCGTGGGCTGATTCCTGCGGGCGTAGTCGGCGTGCCGCCGCCGCGCGCCCATCTGCCGCCATCTGGTCGGCCGTATACCGTGCGAGCGAGCGCCGGCGGACAGTGACTGTTTTCGCTGCCGAATGGCGCAACGAGGAAGCGAAACATCCGCGCGTTTCCGGGGATCGCCTCTTTTCACTCGAGTAGGAACGCTGTGGAGCGCAGCGCGAGGCCGCCTTGCGTGGAACATGGCGTGTCTGCTTGTGCTACGAGCCGAGCTAAGCTTAGCCCCTGCTTAGCTTAGCGTGAGAGGTGATGACATGCAGCGACGACGATCGTGACGGTCATGTCACGTGTCGTTTGTTTTCGTTTACGACCACGTAACGACTCCTTTTTTCTTCTTTCACCTCACGCTCCCTTTGTAAATGGAGCGGGGTAACTTGAAGGAGTAAAATTTGGTTTCGGTAACGTTACCTGCTTAATGCAACCTAAACCAAAATTAAATTTTTGGGTTTTACGTGCCAGAACCACCATATATGATTATGAGACACGCCGTAGTGTGCGACTCTGGACTAATTTAGACCGCCTGGGGTTTTCTAGCGTGCACCCAATGCCCGGTACACGGGTGTTCTTGTATTTCGTCCCCAGCGAAATGCAACCACCGTGGCCGGGATCTGATCCCGCGCCATCGGGGTAAGCAGCGCAACGCCAAAGCCACTAAGTAACCACGGCGAGTTGCTGCAGCGTCTACACAGTCGCGTTTACGTAGCATGTCCATAGGATAGCTCTCTAATAATAGTTGCTTCCAATATTGCAGTATCGTGTGCTTGATATATATTCTGCCTTTTAAGTCGCGTCAGTGACTGTTTGCGACGTGTTTGTCAAGTTGGATGGGCAGTCGTCCTTTCATAATTATGCTAATATTTGTCGGGCTGCACAGATGTTCTTTATTGATGTTAATGTTTTATTGTTAGCTGCCTTATCTTGAAAAATTCAGTCATAATTATCATAATGTTAATTATGCACGTTTGTTCGATCGATAGGTGTTTGCATACGACAAACGAGCGAGAAAAAATCGTGTGTAAGTGTACATTCTACCTCAGCGAAATGTGAAGGCCTTTAGTGGCTTAACGTATTTGTTTACTAATGTGCAGCGCATATTTTATATTTATTTAATTGCGGAGTCCAATAAAGTATCAAAGCGCGTTTAGCGCCTTAAGGTGTTCGCTAAAGAGGACCGTTCCTTGTGTCTTGCATGTTTCATTTCTTTCTTTTCCTTTCATTCGCTTTTGCCCTTAAGGCCAGTTGCTTTCACCCAAAAAGGTCACGTACTCGTGGCCCCTGCGGCAGAAAGGATGTTCCACATCCGCTGCCAAGGTTTGTGAATGGTGGCGCTGGCTAACAGTCCCAGGTTTAGTTCTAGCAGTAAAACTTAAATGCCCAAGAAAGTGGATGGGAAAACGGCGGCGCAGTAGCTCAATTGGTAGAGCATCGCACGCGTAATGCGAAGACGTGAGCTCATTCCCCACCTGAGGCAAGTTATTTTTAATCCACTTTCAGTTCCATTAATTTATCATTTCATTAATTGAATTAGTAAGTACAAGTAATTTCCCCGATGTTTTCCTTGGTGTCATTGTTTGTTGGCTTCTTATATATATATATATATATATATATATATATATATATATATATATATATATATATATATATATATATATATATATATATATATATATTATTGGCCGTCTCGAGGCAGGGATCGCACTCATCACAAGTTTGCGGTCTTAATCATGCACGTTATCTGTTCATCGCCCTTCCGACTGGTTGTCATTCGCGTCAGGAGCCGATTCTCCACGTCCGCCGTTGCTGTGAAGATTTTCTTTTCTCGGAATTTTGCGGCACGCGCGCACGAGTCCGCGGTTATAAATGCGAGCGGAAATATAAGTTCGGCTGTTTTTCAACTTCTCGTCCAGGCTAAACGGACCGCACGCCTATTTCAATGCGCGCACTTCGCTTCGCAGGTGTTGCTAAAAATATGGCCACCGGTGCGAACCGCTTTTGCACCGCGCACTGAGCAGCGAGAGGTATATATATTGCAGAGCCGCTTCATACCTCAAGGTTATTTTTCAGCGACTCATTGCCGGGTCTTGGCGCGTGGAGCCCCCGGTTGCGCCGGTGCGCGGGAACGCGTATATTAAAGGGGCCCCGACACACTGATGTCAGGCGGGCCCATTCCCCACTGCTTGAATCTTTCACTCTCCTGCGTGTCGGGGATGGTCCTACGTTGCGTAACTGAACATGGATGCCACCGTTGGACGGTTTCCTCGCGGAATAAAATGTGACTTATTCGCAAGGCCATCGGTGCAAGTTAAGATAGAAAAGGAGACGTGCTCTTAGCAGCATTCGGTTTGACCTAAAACGTGGTAATTGGGCACGACGGTTGGCGCACGGTTCTAACCCAACTCTCAAATGGCACATAGGCGAAACCCTGTACCTGACGGTTTAAGCTCGCCTGAAACCAGCATTAACGAGATAACAAAGTATATTTTATACGCGGGCGATGCAAGCCACCTTTTTAAAAAATAGTAATCTTCAGTCTCTCATTCCTGTTGCTGTGTAATAGCACAGCAGAAAATCTGAAAGCTCGCACTGAAGCAAACTTATTGCTTTTACGCGGCAAAGTGCGCTCTCAGTGGATCTCCAGATTAAAATTAATGACGTCGCTATTTTATTTGCAGAGACAGTAAATACACTTGGAGTACTGTTCACTGAACACGTGAGTTAACATTTCCAAGTGAGCTCCATTATTGCGTAGTTGTCGAAGGCCGCTGGCTTATTAGCTAGATTTCATTCCTGTCTACTAGTAGGAATAAATAAATAATCAATATACTTTGTTCTTATCACATGTAAATTGCTGTTTTCAAATGTGGGGCAAAACAACTAACTCAAACGTATCCACTTCAAATTAATCTCTTTGGTTGACACCAGTCCCGAGATTTTGTTTCCCAAAGTGTGAGACGAAATACATTGGCGTTCCAGTTACTTTTGTGCTTCAGTGCATGAAACAGCGTTTTGTTAAAGTAAGTGGAACGACAGTGCATACTTAAGGCGAGTTTGGTGGCGCATATCTCAAAACTGGTGTCATTCTGGAAGTTCATTCCAAGTGGAAACGCCGTGCTATGTCACCGGCTAAAATTTCTGGAATTGCAGTATGTGCCGTTAAGTAATTAACTAAGACGTTAATTATTGACTTTTAATTAGTTGTTCGTGTCTTTTCGTTTCTCGTGTAAGTAATGTCCGACTCTCTGAATAATCCAGCTCAAGGACTAGAGTTATGTTATCGGTAACAGACAATATTTAGAAATGCCGGAAAACTGCGTTATCCGGCATAATATTTCGCGAAGAACAGAAGAACGCTCACACAGACGCAAGAATTCAACCTCGCTTAATCTCGGAAACAAAACAGGTTAACCTGTAAGCAACAGCATTTGTGAGCACTTCTTAACGCTTCGGATAGTTGGGTAAAAAAAGAAATTGCGCGAATTCGACAATACCACTCCAAAAGAACATGGCGATTACAGCGTGGGATTACGGTGAGGTAAGTTCCGTTAGAGATTTTGACAAGTAGTTGCTTAGAAACTTTGCCAAAAGACGCTCTCTTTCTGTAATATTAAACAGAAGTCGAGCAACGAATAACACTCTAGCTCAGTACTGCAAGTTCGTGGTTGCGGCCGCTGTTTTTGTTAGACATGCCCCGTCGGTTATTGGCGCCTGTAAAGACTAGTTATGGTACTGAGGCTTGCACTAGAGCATGTTGGCTGGAGCATCGCAAGGAACTTTCTTAGAACCGAGCTACACGATACATGTGAACGATCGTTGGTAGCACGAACGTGTGTACGGCTTAACTGGAGTCCGCATTTTTGAAGAAAGCGTCCCTGTTTTATCTCGCACTGTTCAAGTCCGCGGGCCCGTTTATTTTAACTCTCGGATACGTTGGCCGTGCAGTTACAAGCAAAATGTTTACCCTGGCCTGGCTTGTCCCAGCGCTCGGCCAGTAACTCTCCTTTCGCGTGCGTAACTCGGTCGCCGATACGCAGCAGAAGAGTTGAGCTAAGCTCGTTGGCTTCGAAGCAGTCCTGCGAAAATTTGACATGTCACCGTGCAGATTTAGTGCACCTCCAATTCGCCCACGCGGCGACCGTGTGCCTGCTCCTGCTCTTGACATTTCTCGAAATTTGAAAATATTTCGATTATGGGAGCGCTATAACGTAAAGCTATTGCAAACTTCCCTATTCCATATCTGCAATCAGCCCTCCTCGACTGGTCAAATTCTTTGGACCACTTCCACTTCACTTGTTTGTCACGCGACGTAAGGAAAACCGCGACAGCTCCTCATCTGATATGACGTGTACACACTGATTATGCATGATTAGACCTAACAGAGAAAAAAATAAGTATTTCCGATTCTATGCCTTGTTCAGCATCAGCCGTCGGCAACAGCTCAAAAGTTATCAGCCTGTGCCAATTTCGCCTGTTTGTAACGCGACATCACAAAACGACAAAAACTCATCGCGTCAAAGTGACGTGTACGCATTAAAGATGCATTAATATGCCGAACAAAGCTGAATTTTTCTTTGAAATAGCCGGTTCCGAAATGAATAGAAGATACCTGCCCTCCGATCGGTCTGGCACTGGCTGCTCGGAGATGCCGGGGGTGGGGGGGGGGGGGGGATGAATTTAGGTGGAAGTGTAACGTTGGTGCGCCCTTTCAGCACGTACACGACATCGCTTTGCCAAATTTTCTTTGCTGGGGATCCGTTTTAGCTGCCTTCTTACCCTTCCGCTTCACGCCGCCGCGATTTTCTACCAGACACCGAAAACTAAGCAAGGGGAAGCGGGCCAATCGCAGCCACTGGCACTAGCCTCTATAGCAGGTTGTCCACTATCACTGCGCTAGACCGTCTCTACGGAAACCCTCTCCACTTTTGCATGCTCCTCGCCTCGGTTAAGCCAATCAGGTAAGACAAACCTCTCAAATAGGCAGTGTGTCGGAACGAAATGTTTTCTTGTTTTAGTTTCGTTCCACTGAAAAACGTTCCGTTCCGGTTCTGCTCCGGAAGGAAAAAAAATTGATCCGTCACGGTTCATAACGGTTTTGGTTATGAAACATTTTCGAAGCAAAGTAACGATAAACCATAGCATTTATTTTTCTCATTGAGCGAATTACGAATTTTGAGATCATGCTCTGTGCATTGAATTAAGGCACTGAGCATGAGCTCAGAAGCAGCACGTCATGGAGTGTACTCGCCGAAATGCGAAACCACTTTTCCAGTAAAATGAACTTAAACGAACATAAATGAATGATAAATCTTCGCTAGCAAAGCGTTGTACCGGTAGACATCGAAACGATAAGCTCTTCAGCGCGCAAGCCCTGGGTTTTGCTACGATGCCGATCTGCTATAGTGCACCGAGCAGCAGGCTTAGATTAGTGGAGCGCTTGACCGGCTATCGCTCGCACTATCCCTGCCTGAGGTACGCGCTTAATTATGCGGATCCCTAAGATGCGCATTAATGCTGACGTATTCTGACGTCAATTGTGTCGGATTGCCGACTTTTACCTTGAACTGAAAACCGATCAAAAGTATTTCGATTTCACCCAGAAACAAAGTAATAAATAACGTTTCGGTTACGTTTTTGTTCCGAACAAAAATATCGTTTTGTTTTGTTTTTCGTTTTTGTTTTCGTTCTGTGCCGTTTCGACACACTGCAAATAGGACAATGTTATTCGCTTTGAAAGCAAATAAGTGATCTCTAAACGAGGAGAGCGTTTCATTGGGCCGTTCAAACAACGCTGAGAGTCACCGTCCGATGGTTGCGTCAGCGGTTACGTAAATGGGGCGTCAGGAGATTGGAATAAAAACAGATCGTTATAGCTTTACGTTATGAAGTCCTTGAATTCACTGTCTGGATGTCTCGCACTCATGCGGTGTCGCTGTCGTGCGCGCTCGCACCTGCTGAGCAATATACGACAAGGCGTTTGCAGGGAAATAAAATTTATTGTTTTCTACATTTATGCTACCGGATGTTTATGTGTTCATGCAATGTATTTAAAGTGTACGACCTCTATCGCGACTGAATGAGGTGTTACAGATTCGCTAATATTTTAACTATTTCTCAAAGGTTTTCTTTGCGTGGTAGTTTAAGAAGCATTAACGTGAACAATATCAGTTATTTTCGATTTTTTTGTGAATGCAACTCCTCGATGCTGTTCGGAATTTGATGCTATACGGTCAACGGCCGTCACTCGATTCGATTGCTTGAAGGCCGCGAACCTCCTTCGCAACAGTCTCAGTCCGTAGTGCGCGGCGATGCAGCTGTATGTTGTCAGCTCGAGGAAGCCGGTGACGCTGATTGCGCAAAGGGGCATTGCTAAACGAAGCGTCTCGCCGGAAATAGCAAGCCCGGCCGGATGCCGTAATGACGGCCCCCCTGTGGAACCAGTAAAACCTACCTCTTCCTCTAATGCATCTACACGCACGTGATGAGAAATACGCAACCGTTATGCCCCTCGGTGAAAGGGTTCCTGCCCCCCACAGTAGAATTTGCTGTTCGTGGTGGCAGAAATTCTCTCGTGTATTCGCTGCGACGTTGAGAGATCGAAGTAGCTTTTGACGAACTGGTACCAAATGAATACACCTATTCAAGATCGTGTTGGTGCAACCGTCATCTCGACACGAATCTAATATGTGTCATGAAACGCGATTTCAACACAATATCTTTTCAGTATCAACCAATACGCTTAGTGCTGCGCACACTGCATTTGGTCTCTGCCAGCCGCACTTTTAGCATCCGCAGCACGTAAAGGACTTTAACAATTCGTAAAAAGCTGTGTGTAGAAAGGGACTTTTTGGTGGTGGTGGCATGGGTGTTGGTGATGATGATGTATGTGCAGTTTTATTGCGCAAGGGCTAAATATGGCCAAGTATGATCAAGGAACGTCAGTGGAACTTTTTAATCGACTCGAACATGTATAGGGTAAACAGGCTTCGGAGATCGATTCGAATGCCTACTTTTTGTTCTTCATTGATGCATCTTAAGGAAATAAATATGAAGCAGGAAAAAAAGTGAACACAAGCAAAAAAAAACTGATATTGATCAGTGAACTGCTGTCATTAGAATCAGCCACGTAAGTTCCAATAACCCGAGTGAACTGCTGTTGTTTGCCTTAAATGAGCAATCTAAAAATGTCAAATGATTGTGTCAAATACATCTCGCATACTGAAAGATATTCTTATAATATTCGAACTCTCATGGATGCGCACACCGCTATCCGTAAGGACCATTATATGGTAATCCTTCGGACTATTGTCGACTGCTTTGCGTTCGTCGAGGGGCGGGAGCATTACATCTAAAACACCAGCTTCTCCTTCGCATCCCTAGAAAAGCAAGGGGAGGTGCCGTGTATCCTATCCCTAGATTTTTGATAAAGACATGTGTTATCTATCTCTCTTTATATATATATATATATATATATATGTGTGTGTGTGTGTGTGTGTGTGTGTGTGTGTGTGTGTGTGTGTGTGTGTGTGTGTGTGTGTGTGTGTGTGCGTGTGTGTGTGTGTGTGTGTGTGTGTGTGTGTGTGTGTGTGTGTGTGTGTGTGTGTGTGTGTGTGTGTGTGTGTGTGTGTGTGACTTCTTTTCGAGCATGTTTAGCGCGATGTTTGCACCCAGTTGTCTTCCCCCTTCGCTCGCTCGCTTTGGCTGTGTGCGTGCGTATCCGTCTGTGCATAGGCGCGTATGCGTTTAAGTAGGCCATCACCACTAACCAACATTCATTTCCAACTTTTTGCCTTCGATGAATGTTCAGGTTGTCTGCTTTCCTTTCGTTGCTGTTACCGTCGCCACTCGAAGTCAATAGCCGAGGGAAAGAGGCTGCCTAGAGACGTCCACTTAAGCCTGTCATGCGCAAAACTAACCCGCCTTTTCTCCTGCCCTCGACTGCGCGTCTTCCCTTCTAATGGCGACCACTATCTTAAGCCGATAGACCAACAATTACCTGTTCAACACATTACACGAGCTGCACAGCTCCATTTCCTTCATCCTGATCCCAACTAGAATTTGATGTACCCGCATGTGGGATCCAATTCTTGCTGCTCTTAGCTCTACGTCTGTTATTTCCATTATCGCCGCTAGTTGCGTGCTTTTTAGCTTCTGTTAAAGTTTCTTTCTCTAATTTCCGGCGTCATATAGGTTAGTAATTAGAGAACAGTGGCCATATCCGTTTAAGGGATGCCACTACGCTGCCGTTTAAAGCTTTACTACGCTCTCCAATCTATATTTCTCTTTCCGTAACGTGGCTGAACTCTCCAGCCTTGAGGTAACCGTTTGTAAACGCGGCCTAGGCTGGCTCTAGCCGTCTGCCCGTTAACATTCGATGCAAACAACGTTGTCCGCTAGAGAAGCAGGGCCGTTTACAATGCCACGCAGACGGCTTTAAACGAGTCTTCCTGCAGCACAAATTGCAATGTTTTGTTGGTAAAGCGGAGGGTGGGGGAAGGTGACGTGCAGGGTGTTAAGAGAGCGCGTGTCACCGAGAGGTGTCACAAACAACCGAAGGCGTCGTCGTCTCTGTGTCAACAGCGTTGCACGACCTCCTCTTTCCTGCGCTCGCGATTTCGACCGTAGCCCGGCTGCGATCCCACGCACGCGTGTTGCGTCTGTGCCACGTGGCTGCCAGTGTGGCTCGCGGTCGCGGGAGAGGGAAGCCGTGTTGAACCTCTAAATTTAGTGGGAGAGATGCCTGCCCGTGAACTCGTTGATATGCTCGCTCACTCGCCTCGCTTTCTTCATCCCCGAGGCTATCTTCCTCGCGTTCGTCCCTCTCTCATTCCGGCGGGCACTCCAAAACGGCACCCCGTTTCGCGGCCACCAGTTGAGCCTTTGGCCGCGTCCCGGGGCGAAGCGTTTCTTCTCACGCGCGACCCAACTCTCTTCGGTACTGCGACGCCAAGTTCGCGCTGCTGCTTCATTTTCGACGCCGATTCCCCTATTGCTGCGCGCGCACCCTCGCTGACGGTTGGATCGCCGGTCTTCTCGGCAATAGGGAGGAGCCAGCCGACGTGCGTGTCGAAGCCCCGAACTGGCCCGCCCGTCGAAGGAGACCGTTCGCTTGTCGGGTCGTGAAGTGGCGGCGCACTGTGTGTCGCGCGTGCGGACGTTACTGTGCCAGCTGTTGGCGACTGTCACTCCTCAAGTGGTCGGCGTTCGGAACGCTGTGACAGCCATGATACTCGCACTGTGGAAGTCATACTATTACAAGGTGCGTACGCGCGCGCGAATCCCTCTTCCTTTCTTGTAACATTTTATTTGCTCGTGACTTAGGTGACGAGATTGCGATCTTCGATTCCCTGACACATATTTATAATTCCATGCGTTATGAAGAAATGTCTGGTTGACTGCAAACTAAACTAAACGCACGACTGTGATTGTATGTCACAAACGATCCAATGTTCGGTGTCTTTATGTACTGGATGTAACCGCTGCATTGTGTCGTTAAAACAACTCTCTACTTTATAATTTCGTATTACAATATAGCTGGTGATCTTTTAATGCAGAACCGTTTTCTGGGTGCGAATAGTCCACCATCCCACTCTATTAGAACTCACGCGCCATCGCTGGCAGACATTTAAAAGCAGAACGTTTATTAAAGGATGTTCCTCAGCCGTGTGCCGTTAACCCAGAGGTTGTCGCGTAGTCGCAAATGAAAATTGCAGCAACTTTTTTTTTTGCTCTCTTTATTTTGTTAGAACACCACGAGCATTGTCTTTCGTTCTCGCCATTGCTCTTCCCCGAGGCCTTCATATCAACGACGAGACGCTTTTTGGCCTCTCCAACTTTCCAATAAAACATCCGCTGTATGTAACAACGTTTACGTCAACGCTCGCGCATTTGATTTGTTGCTCTATTTTAACTCGGTACGCTCGAATTATTTGGCGTCGTCTGGAAAGGTACTGTGGTGGTGCGCGATCCCGACGCTCGCCTAATTTTATTCTGGAAACATTTAGTTACGAGCCTTTTTCCAAAACAATATTGATGCATTGAGAACTGTAATACGGTGATGAATACATTTGTATTGAGTACACTGGTTGATAACACCAAATACATCCTTGTCAAGGTTGCATTGAGCCGTATCACACCGGTCATTAAGGTAGCACGTAAAGTCAGCGTCAAAAGCTTACAGCCCGCGGAATCTAACAAAAAAAAAAAAATTTAATGCTTCCGAAGCTCGGGCACGTGTGCCTGCATGGTATACTGTACAACCCGTACATATGGGCACCGCGCACCCAGTACGGTGCTCAGATGTGCTATAGCAGGAAGGGGCGAACGCGTGGCCCTCGACACTTGCAGCACCGTCTCGCGTTATCGACGAGGGCGCACGGATGCGCAGTGCTAGCCGGCCAGACGCAACCACGGTAAGTGGGCGGCGCCCCTTCGTCGATATATCGCCAGCGGGTTATCGCCAAACTGCAGGTGTTGACGGCCACGCGCTCGCGCGTTCCTTCATGCGTAAGATTTGGCGTCCAGCTAGGCGTACTCTCGAAATTCTTGCGCGAGCTTCTCTTAATTGAATTGCGCGTCAGCCCGTGCATGATACGTTGATGCATACACTTCAGCGACGCTGCTGCAGACATTGCGCGCAATACGCTGCTGCGTCGTGTGCTCGGTGCTTGCTTGCCGCCTGAACGCAATCGAAGTCGGGCAGTCGTCAGGAGCGCGCACTCGCACACGCTTAAATATAGCGCACGCCGACGATTGCGTCGTGCCGAAAAATATTTCTTTTTTATCTCCATTCGATCTTTACCGCCACCTCCCGTCGGTCACGTGATTCTACTCCCTGCGATTCCGCAACTAAATTACTTTTTGCCGCGTACCTGCGACTGCTGCTGAAGTAAAACCGGTGTTTTAACAAGGTTGGTGCCTTGTGCTGACGGACGACACTAATTTCGTGAACCGTCGCGCAAGCTACGCAGAAACGCTTCGCTGGCGCCTTCACGAAACCTGCTGCATAGATAGGAGCCCTTGAAAACGCTCCAGATGGCGCTGTAGTAATGAAGGAAATATGTTGCCAACGTCTTTGTTTAGGGCTAGCGTTTTTCGCATGCGATGCGGTTCTTCTGCGCTTCGTCCAATCTTCTCGATCAACAGAAAGGCACGTTTAAAGGGACTCCAGTCTACAACCGCTAAATCAGTTATGAGGGCACTGTATCATTTAAATACTCTATTTTCGTTAGTTTCACGAATTGATGTACGTTACTAAAACGGATAATGAAGGCGTAATGCGGCCTTCATTATCCCTTTTAGTAATATTTTAGTAGAATTTCGTGCCGGTATGTCAGGGTGACGCCAAGAATTTCGAAGCGTTTTCTCTTATTCGGGCTGTTGTCGCATAGTAGAATTTCTCGGAATTTGCGAAGTTCAGTCGTTGGCTCCTCTGGAATACAATGTAGCACAGTTTTGCCGCTAAAATAATGAACTAGACCCGAGTAGACGCCGCCAAAGCCCATGACGTCATCGTGCGCTGGTGCGGGAACATGAAGGTGGCGTCGCCACCCGCGTCTTGCGTCCTTTTTGGTTCACAAAGTTTCCTTTCACGGTAATTAAGAGTGGCCTTATTGATATTCTGGAAGCATAATTTACCAGTTCAGCTTAATCCATTGTTCTGTTTAGTGTGTCTTGAAAACACCCGGGTGGTCAAAATTAATTCGGAACCTTCCAATACGGCGTCTGTCGTAACCGCAGCGTTGCTCCGGGACGTAAAGCTCACATCGATAAATATAAGTCAAGAGAATTGCTTCCTGGTCTTGTCGGTATTTGCCGAAAGACATTTACTGCCAAGAGGGCACACGCAAAAAGAGAGACACAGCTGTCAGCGCGCCGTCAATGTGTCTTGCTTTCTGTGAGTACCCTACTGGCGGCAGATATGTTTTTCAGAAAGTTGTATGCCTGGACAGATGAAATCTCTCGCGTATAATGAAAGAAGAGGCGGGATACATCGGTGCGGAATATGTTTTATCCTTTCTGGCTTAATAGACGGCTAGGGCTGCAATGGCACAATTTCGTTGCAAATATGCTTGAAAACGATTTATTTTAGCAGTTTTGCATGGCCTCGGCCCAATCTACGCACCCAAATTTTGCGTGAGGAACAGACTAATCCGTTATGTCATACCCACTTATTCCGAATACGACCGTATACTGCGCTCGGACTTCGCTTCATTGGATGCTCGACAAATAGAAACAGTGAATAAGAATATAATAAATAGAACTAGAAATAAGGAAGTGTAATGTTCTCACTACTCATTGGGTAAGTGACGACGGCCATGCATATTAGACTTTCAGTTCCGCTATTGGTGTTTTGGTGCAGTCACTTTTATCAGACACTTGCGTTGTATGCGACATCCCGCACACTGATGTTTGCTGCATCCGTCTCCATTAAGCGTAGCTGTCCTCGTATATGCGAATTACTTTAAAAAATAGCATTTAAAAAAACCGAGAGCACCAGTTTGCACATCCGATTTCCACGATAACACCCCTTCGGTTCGTGTAGCCGCCGATCGAGTCCCCATGTTGCTACTACCAGCTGGGACACGTTCTCTTCGGCCGCATGTCGTGACCGCGCTGGCATCCGAAGGCGGCGGCGAACGGCCGGTGGTTGCGCAGGGCGACGTTGACGCGCGCCCTGGCCGGTGCCTCGCCGAATGACACCCGCCGCTGCTCGACACCCGGTCGGGGCTCGCACTGCGCCGTCGCGTACAGCACGTAGAAGAGCTGCTCGAAGGTGTGCCCGGCCACGGGACTGCGGCGCTCGTGAGCCGCCTCTGCGTCCATGGCCAGGCGGCGCAGGTAGCGCGCGTACAGCGGCTCGAGCAGGAGGCTCTCGGCCACTAGCGCGCTCATGTCCCGCACAACGTCCACATCCTGCAGCGAGGCGCGGCAGAGGCACATTGATTAGCCTGAGCATGGCCACGGTGACGCTTGCGCGATTATGATCCCGGAGGCAGTTGGTCTGGGCCATTTGGCACCCGCCACAGTGACGCAGCTGTGGCATTCTGCAGCCGATTGTGAGGACTCGGGTTGGAACCCCGTCGTGGTGACTGCATTCCAGTGGGAGGGTGGAATGCAGAAGTACCCCGTTCGCTCACATATAGATTTCGATGCACCTTGAAAAACCCAGGTGACGAATGACCAAGTTTAATCGGTAGCCCTATATTATCTTAGGTACAGGTTTGTTACGTAAAACAAACTCCATAGTGACGCTTCGTTTGTTTACTGCAGAAAAATATGTATGGATTTTCTTGCCATGTCCAAATGAGTGGCTTTATGCAGCTGAAGAAATCAAATGATTGTTATCCTAGTGACCACGTCATCCTACCAATCATGTTAATGTGGCGATGAAACAAAACGAAAATATCCATTGGCTATGCTAAACACGCATAATAGTGGACTAGCTTTATTTGTTTATTTAGCTTTTATTTCAATAACGCCAATGGAAAGGCAGCGTGGTGTGTTTAGTGTTATCAGCTTGTTCCGCAGTGAACACGATTCAAGGCCTCGAATCGGGCGAGTTCATGTTTGATGTTTCAAAGCGAAAGATGATCCGAACCTCACGTCAAATCGGTGAATGTTTGATCACTCTTTTGATTTAGCAGCATTTCACTGTCTACACTACTTTGCCTAAAGCTAAGATTTGTCATGCATTTGACGTCTGTCTTGATTTAGCCTCTGAGACTGTCACCTAGACTCGCTCTGGCCATGGAGCGCAGGGCTCTTTTTTTCTTGCGCGTGGCTCCGCTCGCTTTCGGCATTGCCGCGAAGATTCCAGCTAAGTATAGTAGCATACAATAGGTTACGTGGGTTAACGGTCAATATAAAATGTTTCAGCTGCTTCATTTCATAGCACTTTCACCCTCGGGAATTTTACCGCGTCTATAGTTGCGATTTATTCTTCCATGTGCGAAATAAACAGATTGAGCCTTACCCCCGTGGTCGAGCGCCGTACTTGTAAGTAGTGCTATCTTGTGTGCGCAAACAGCGCGTGATTCAGTGCTTCCGCTTCGAGAAAAGTTGCAAGCATAAACACAAAGTAGCAGACCTGAAGAATTTCTCGCGCCCGGGCATGCACGGTGTTAACGGCATTCGCTGCTTCGCGCTTTTCGGCGCCTCCGTTTCGAAAGCCCGTGAACGGTGAAGTACATCACGTCCGCTGTTTATGCGGCTCGGCGCACTTTTCGGAGCTACCGCTTTGACTCAAACCCTCTGGGCCTCTTCTCGCTTGCGCCGTGTTTATCGGGTGTTATCTTACCACGCCCAGGGCGCCTTCTGAAGACACCACGATGTGGACCTTACACTGGACAGAAAAGTTGCTGAATGGAGGTCTTACGTCATGCTTGCTCTCTGCAAGGTGTGTTCCAGACACTCAGTGTTCGAAGTGTAAATCGAAATTGATGTATTTGTAACGAAATTGTACTCGGGAAGGGCTCGGGCAATGCATGCCGTTTCTTGTGTCCAGTGCTGCTCGCTATTCACTTAACATGTCATTTGTGCATGGCCAGACCTTTTACGTATACCACTTGCGCGGAAGCTGTACGTGGACTTTGTTCGTTGACAGTGATGTGCTTAATTCTTGCCATTTCACTCTTCTCCCACCCGTCTTTTATCGGCGCCGCAACGATGGAGTTCAGCTAGCTGCAAACATTTAATTTTTGTTTCTTAACCTGCAAGAAAGAAAGGGAAGCCCCTTACGATTTCTGCAACGTATGACTGCTCTGGCCACTTCGCCCTTGTACTACCATGAAGTTGCCTCGCATTCGCAAATGACTTCTCGTGTTTCCTCGAAACACCAGTGCTATTCGGCGGCTTTTCCGTTCATGTACGCGCATACTTGCCTTGCCCAGTATCGTCTGCATGGCCGCCTTGTACTCGCTGAAGAAGCAGTCCTTGACGGCACCGAAACTCTTGCGGGCCGTCCTGCTCCACCAGTTCCGGGTGCGGCGCCGGTGGTCGACCCCGGCGCCGCGCTCGTCCACCGCCTCGAGCAGGCCCCGCAGCAGGAACGGCGCCACCGCCGGCTCGAGCGCCGCGCCCAACTCCCCCGTTGCGCCCCGCGCTAGCCCGAGCACCCCGTACGGCACAAACAGCAGGTTGCGACCCTGAACAAATTCGTAGCCCGGGCGCAGACTGCTCACGTGGTACCTGCATTTATTTTCGCCAGTGTAGTGTGGGTATGTATGTTATTCAATACGGGGCGGCACCAGAGATGCCAATGCACGCATATACAGGCAAACTTTTCCTGCGCAAACTTTCTAAGCCGTCAAGCAGTGTAACAGAAATCGTATTCTTGTTTCGGTCAGTTCTAGTCGTGCTGCACTGGTGTGATAACGTTTTCTATCTCGTTTTCCTGTGATTGGTGCTTTGAGAATAGGCTGGCAAATGTAGGAAAGCAACGATAAAATACTGTGATTATAGCGTCAGCCGCACAGCATTGAGGGCGTTTGCTCATCACCGGTATTGTGGCAGCGATGGCCTTCTCTATGCTGGCAGCTTACGCGTAGATTCAGAGGACAATAAACAGAAACACTGAATCAGTTTACATTGATAAGGTATTTTTACAGAACTCTACCTTCGTTGATTTCGCGGTAGTACGTTGTTTATCATAAGAGAAAATGGCGGTCAAAGTATTACTGTTAAATTTTATGCCAAAACCATGCAGCGCTGGTTCGTCAGTGTGACGCCAAGGATTGTATTGCAACTATTATTCGCATTTCGGCCGTTGTAGTTCAGTAAAAGTTCTTGAAACTTCCTAAGTTCAGTATTCGGCCCTTTCAGGATGCAACAGTGTAGTCTATTTCTACCTATCAAAATTTAGCTATATTCCGCAGCAGATCGTGTCAAAATTTATGACGTCAGGACGATCTGGTGCGAAAATGGGCAGCATCGCCACCTGTCTTTCGTGTTAGGTCTTTTTCTGGCGCACCAAGCGTCTTCTCCCGGTAAGAGTGGCTTTCTCTGGTATTGCGCAAGGATAATCACTGATACAACTCAAGATCATTTTTCTCTTTAGTGTCCCATTAAGTTCTTTTTGGACTGTTGCACTCTAGCCCCTTGAATGCCTGGTATTCTACCCACTTGTTAGCCCATACTGGGCTTTTCATCTCTCTCTCTCTCTCTCTCTCTCTCTTTTGCTCACGTTGGTACCAAGGACATTTGATGCTACCTAGGAGCTGGTACTTCATCGTTGCTTTCTTCCAATGCAGAATTCATCAACGGTTAACAATTCTCTTTCTCTGTAAAAGTGCGGACGGACCTGCCGCACTGGTTTGCCAAGGCCCTTCTGCCGAGACAGAGCACTGAGAAATTTGCTCCACCTGCTATCAGAAATGTAACTGCCATGTTTTATATAACTGGCAGGTGGCGTTATTTGCACGTTTTCTTAGATGGTTTCCACATAGATGGTACAATGGCTGCGCAATGTTCATTTTTTGCGTGGCTTGCTTTTGGAGAGGCAAGGAATACACTGAAAGTACAAAACGAATGTACTCGGGAGTGGCAGTCAAAGGGTTAGCAAGCCCAAAGAACTACGTCCGGCAATTTCTGTTACGTTCTACTGAACTTATTTGGTACCGATGCATCGGTGAGCATAGCTCGAAGCGAAAAGAAAGAAAAATTAAGGAAGCGTTTATCGACAGTGTCCCCCCATGTAGACGTCCACCGTTTTACTACCTTGTGCGCGTTTTTCTTTCGCGCTGTGTTTTCCGGTTAAGAGAAGTTTTGGGACAAACATGGCGAGAGAAGTGGATGATATTTAAAAGATTTGGAGGACGCTTATCTTCGCCTTTAAGAGTGGAACGCTTCCCGGCAACCGCAGCTTTTCTGCTGATGCGCGGAGCCGAGCGCGATGCTGGTGTTGCAAGGAACCGAGCGGGCCGCGCCGCTCGGAAAAGGGGTTTGTGTTCATGTTTTCTGGTATATTCAAAATAAACTCCGACGCTATCATGCCTGTAGGTTGTGCTTATGTCGTACTTTACGATTCTTCCGTCGTATTTTACTTTGAGGAATTCAATTAGTTCAGTAACGTGTCTGCGCCACGCGGAGGGCTTGCGTGGTTGTGGTTCGGAATGACTTTTCGTCAAGCGACGTCCGACGCCTACATCAGCTGTTTTGCGACCGAATTCGCTGCCGCACCTGTTGTCGAAATCCCAGTCCACGCGTCCCACAGTCATCGGTCTGTAGTAGATCCGGCGTGTGTGCGCCTGCATCTCAACGTAGCTGCGCACGAGCCGGGTGCCGTCGAAGTAGGGCCCGTTCGGGTCGTAGTAGGCCGTGGGCACGTTCAGGTCTCGCACCGCGCCCATGAACGCAAACTGCGCGTCGGCCAGTTTCTCTCGTGCTATGACGCGCTCGACGGGGTTGAACCAGTGGGCGAACATGACCCGCTCGGCGAGCAGGCGCCGTGTGTCGTTGAATGCTTCCTCCATGAAGGCCTCCATCTGACTCGGGCGGTGCGTCGGATTCTGGGCGCTCAGAACCATGCGCAGGAATGTGCGCGTCCCGAACGGGAACAGTCGTTCGAGGAGGCGACCGCACGCCTGCGATGCACGCTTAGAGATTGTATTGTATTGGGGAACGGTGCAATCGTTGGGTAGGCGCTTTGGTTCCCCTTATTGTACCGTATGTTCAAGCTAACTTTAGCCGAACTGTTCAAAGAAAAAATAATTTTAAGGCATGGTTAAAGGCAGTTAAAAAACCTACGGTGTTCTGTCAGATGTCGGACGACCAATCACCGTAATTCTTAAGGTCGCATCTGGCACCGTGCTTTCTTAAATCTTTTTTTTTTTTCGTTGAACAGCTTGGCTAATAATGTCAGCTTGGACATCCTATATAACACTTATATGACAACCACGAACGTGATTCTCTCTCTTTTTTTTTTTTTTCCTTTTGAAACGTTGACACACACGAGCGCGCGCGTGTGCGCGTCATGGTTGATTTTTTATGCACCTGCGCATTAATTTATTGTTTAATTATTTCTCTGCGCATGTGAATCCTAAGCCACATTTGAACGTTCCAGTGGGTAGTGATAGCAAATTCGTGACAGCTTCATAATGTTAGAAGATATGCATAATCATCTTGAGCTCGATCATCACTAGCGTCGGAGCTGGATCGATCCCTTCGTTCTTGTATTTTACTTCCTGTGTGAAACTCCTTTGCATGCGATTGACAGGCGACGAGTGGTCACATCTAAGCTGATTTCCATTGGGTGCCGTCTGGCACTTGCCATTAACGACGGCGTAATTTGCACGCTTTCTTACAAAACTTCTGTGCTAAGAATAAACTTTTTTTTTCTCCTTTGAAAGGCACGTGTTGTTCTCAAGTGGAAAACGAAATGTGCAAAAGGCGGAGCACGTGCTCGAACTGGTGGAAAACGAAACACACGTGACTGTAATATATATTGCTGCGGCACATATTGTCCCTTTATTTTCTGACAAACGCCTGCGCCTCCCCCTACCATCTGGCCTGGCAGAAATGATCGCACCTCGCTAGACGCTGTTAATGCAGAAGAAATGTGTGTCTGTCTTTTCCGCACTGTTCTTACGAATTCACGTGGCCCACATCAATGGAGGAGGCGTGAGCTTTTGCGGAAAAGGCTTCGACGAGAAGTTTACGGTTGCGCGCACCTGTAAGCGATCCGAGCCACCGCGCACCGCATGTTCGTGGCTGAGCGGCACCAAGAACGCTGCGTCGTCCGGCAGCAGCGGCGACAGGTGCACCATGAGCCGGTAGCCGACGTAATTGAAGAGCGCCGTGCGCGAGCTGTTGTCCATGACCTCGGCCAGGTCCTGCAGGTACTCGCTCGCCCACACCTCGACACTGCCCACGGCCGGACGCGAACTGCCGCCACCTGTGCAGGACAGCAGCGATGTCTGTGTTTGCGTCGTTTGCATGGGAGGCGCCCTGACCAAGGCCAGTGGGACAAGACCGAGCGGCGTATGGTGGACATGCTACAGTGAATAGCCGGCTGTAAAACATAACAGTGCGGACAACGACGAAGTAAGAAAAACTCGAGAAGCTACAAAAATAACTGCTACCTAAATAATTTACAATAATACACAGTGGTTATCAATGGCTATATATATTGTTACGGTTAAGGTTGAACCTCCACAATACTGTTACGGGTAATGTTGAACCGGCTTTATTTAAAGGACGAGGTTGATGGTGAAGTCGAGATGGCGTCCCGAGGCTGCGCCAGCTCACGTCTTCCTCCTCCGACTGACTGAGGGGTTTGATTGTTGTAGTCATAAGGAGGTTGTGGCCAAGTCCTGCACCAGGGTGGCTAATCCTGCTCTGGTGAGGGAGTGCGTTTCCGGTTCTGGTCACTGGGATCAGGCCGCACTCCAGGCCTGTTTATGCAATTTTATCACCACGCGGATAGTTTTTTTTTTTTAATCCGGTGGAAAATTGCGCTGCACCAGGATTCGAACCACGGTCCTCTTGCACGGGAGGCGGATGCTCTACTTCTACGCCACCGCTGCACCGGACACGCCGCCATTGGAATCTGAACCTGGCAACGTTTAACGCTAGATGATGATGCTGAGGGCGCCTTTAGTTAAACGTCAAAGAGCATACCGGCCTTCATGGTAGTGCTCGGCAGCGCACCTTTGGAGGTGCCGTTCCGTGCGTCGCTGGCGGTGCCGGCGAGCAGGGTCTCGAGGTACGACCGCCAGTGCCAGCTGCGGCGACTGACGGGGAGCTCGCCGGGGGCTCTGGGCCTGTTTCCACCGAACGACGGGTCACCGCGCAGGTCGAGCGCGTTCTCGAGGCGCGTCTCGAGCACCGCGACGTCTCTGGCCAACTCTTCGCTGCCTGGCACGTACCCTAGCAGCGTCAGGGCGCCGAACACTGTGTCTGTGTAGTTAGGCGCCGGGTCTCGGGCGTGCCACAGGGCGTGACGCTTGAACACCGTGCTCGGGACGTCCAACTGAACCGCGCAGCAGCGTTGGTATTCGCTCTTCACACGGACCTGTCGAGAAGGGGGTTAGGAGAGTGGGCTAGTTGTCACGAGCGGTTATCTTTGTTTAATTTATATTACTTGAGAGCATTAATTCATCTTATATTACGTTGTAAAATATTTTACATCATTAGAGGATCAGTACTCCTAATCATGTTATGTCCGTCGATTACTTTTCGCCTTCATTTTCGTGCAGTCCTGCTGTGACCGCGCCTCGACGTGCCCAGGCTTGTCCATAACAACTCTACTCTCACAAAGCAGTGTGACTCGCATGACAGCGCCACAATAATGTCAGAACACTGTGGTCATCCTCGAGAGTGAGCTGGGATACATTCCAAAAGTTGCCGCAAGCGTCGTTATGATTACTACTGAGCCTGCTGCACACGAAAAATGAAAAAGCGAGAAAGTAACGTTTGATAACCTCTTTCACCTTCGCATCGACTGCCAAGCTGCGCGTAAATGGAGTCCGCTGGTCAAAGTGCTGGTGCCAGCAGGTCGGCCACTGGGTGAGAAACTGCATTGCCCCGTCGGTCTGGTTTACGTACAGGAATGGGCAATACCTGCACGAAGGGGAACACCCCGAGGAGTGCGTCGATCTTGGCCGCCGTGTCAGACACTCTGGAGTCCCCCAGCGACAGGCCACGCTGGTGGGGCCAGTCTTGCAGGTCCGCCATTTTGAGCACGTCCTGCCAGGGCTCCCACCCGAGCCGGTTGCGGCTGTAGGTCGAGGTGCAGTTAGGCAGAAAGTACGCGGCCTTGTTTAAGAAAAGACCGGGAAAGTCCTGGTAGGCCTGCTCGTGACTCGCCACGTAGTGAGAAAGTGCCCTCTGGATGCCGTACAGAAGACCACCGGATCCCTGCGACTGCACATCCATGCTTTGTATTATACCACAACGCTGCGGTGTTCGCCTTGCCAGGTTCAATGCACTAACGTTGCCTAGTCTACAGGGTGCGCCATAATTAGTCAGACACTTTGACCGGTAATTGCGATTGTAATGTTTTAACATTTCTCCACATCGATTCTCCAAACATTTCTTCCATCTTTCTTCTATATTCGACCGTCTTTCATGGTGATTTCTTTATTTTTCTGAACATGGCAGGTCCTAGACCACATCGATCCGCAATCTCGTCACTGAACAAGGCGAGAAACCCTCCTTTCCGAAACCTCCAAAATTCTATAATTTCACCGCAAGAATTTCCACTGGGCTCCCACACTTGTCACACCTAAGGACATGACCAGCAGTAGTAGTCCTGCCTCTGTGGCCACTTCTCACCTTTAAAAAATTGTGAAGAAGAGAGTCAAATGCCAGCCAATGAGAAACGTGATTCTCTTTGGAGCTGAATGTGTCCGCGACAACAATGACAAGAGCCGCGACAAGGAACCCCAAGGTGTTTCTCCACAAGTTCTAGCTAAGACATGGATTCACTGAGGGGCAGAGGAAGGACAGATGGGAAATAATGCCCGCTGCCATTGACACGGGCCGCGAATGGGGAAGAATTGACAACTGTCGACACGGATGGGAGAATTTTCTCAGTGGAAGCCCGTCACAACACTCGGAACTCCCGCGTGTTTGTTCCAACGTCAGAGCTGCAGCCAATAGGACAAGTTTTCGAAACTCGTATGCGGCGTCTGTCATGTTTTGAGCTGGGGTTACCACCACTGGCCGCATTCCTCTTGTTTTCGTGGCAGAAGATGCAAAGATCGACACTCACGCATACTTAAATATCTTCTAGAGCATCATTGGCTGCCCTGGTCACAGTCCTGGCTCGGCTTGTAGTCTTGCACTTTGCAGCAGGACGGCAGCCCAGCACAACAATCGAAGATCAAATCAACACCACAGCCGTGGTGTCGCGCTCTCACGCCCGACTTCATTCCAGCTGGCCGACGGACTACCTTGAGCCGAACCCACGGAACCTGTGTGTGTGGGCTATTGAAGGGTAGGACCGCGCAACCATCAGCACACAAGCATGGTGGTCCTGAAAGCATCGCTGGAGGGAGCAATTCCCTTAGGGATAGCTTGTGGGCCATTATTGAAGAGTGCTCATAATGTTTGAAGGCCGTGATGAAAGCCAAGAGCGGATACATTGAATAAAATGTGTATATATCGTATATATCGTATATCGTATATATATCGTATATCGTATATATAATACTGCGTATATATCGGCGAGACAGGCAATTTGGAACAGCGGTTGAAGCAGCATGTCAACGATGTCAAAAATAAAAAAAGTCGCGTCAAACGCCTTGGCAGAACATGCAGATGACTTGGGCCACAGGATTGATTGGGATAACGCCAAGATATTAGAAAATGAAAGACATGTGAGTGAAGACACCACTTGGAATCCCTCCTAATCCAAATGACAGATAGCACCCTCAACCGGTATGACGGAACCCTCCCCCCCATCTACACGCGCTGCTTACGTCATATTTTAAAGCCATATAAACATTCTATCGCACGTCCTTGATTTCATTGTGAACAAGGCTCCCGTCAGAGGAGGCGAAACATCTTTTCTTGTGTTCATTCAGTGGTCAGTGTCCTTCTTTTTACCCTTCTTCATGATGCCTCCCGACCAGACGGGACTTCCGTGAAAACCTCGACTTCAATAAAATGTTTCGTGTTGCATTCCAATACATCGGGTAAATGCCCTTCAAAAAATATTTTGAGATTTTTTATTCTCAACCAAATTATTAGACATGACCCTTGTGGTAGTATTTATGGCGACCCCTTTAGCTGAATACACAAACTGCTGTTCCATCGACTTTTGCTGTACAAAGGAAGGATATGTTTCTTCGAAATTGCGTTTCAGCCTGCTAAGGTGAAACATTCGACAGTGTTAAAGCAAATTTTTCAGGCCGCAAATTGGCATGTTTAAGAACAGAACTCCTCCTCAAATTCCTCTTATTGCACATGTTCAACTGTGCGAGTATAAACTAGCTCACGGGGAGACTTCATCGCCGTTTCTCAGTAGAGTGCACTAAGCGTTTCTTTAGCGGGAAGCGCAAGGCTTGAGGAATGACTCAATGTCTATAGAATGGGAGATCCACGAATATCATCTTTGAGCTCAGGTAGGCTTAAGTACCCGTTTTGAGTGGTCACTTCCCCTTTCTGGCCATGTCACCTTGTGATATGTGGTGTGAAAGAGCGTCCCATTTTTTTAAGGTCTATTACAAGCTGTACTGACATTAGCGCGCCTAGTCTTAATGCGGTGAGCCTCTGTTAACATATATCGGCCGTATCGTACTCTCTGTCTCTCTCTCTCTCTCCCACTGATGCGGTGCACCATCGGTGACTCTCCATCGCCTTCTTTACGGTGTTTTTATACGTAAATAGCCGTCGCAGGAAGGCTTATTATGGCTCGATGCGCCAGGAAGGCAATGACATGGCGACAGAGAAAATGGAATCAAGCATGCCAAATCGCGGAAACCTGCATGATGGATCAACGCTTTTCCGGGATGGTCGCTACCTCCTCTGTGTTTTCAAAAGTTACACATTCTGCTGGTGTCAAGCGACCTCGGCGTTTCTGACCTGTACAGGAAGGGGTGCCTCGACGCGGCCGCGTCGACGGGAGCAGACGTATGCGTAGAAGTCGTCGCACGGGTCCTTGTCGCGGTCCAACGTGTCGCCCAGGTAGGCCTCCAGGCGCTCGCACATAGCCGTCGTCGAGCAGAGGGTTGGCCCAGCCGCGGTTGCTCGTGACCCCTTGCCATCCGAGGCCGTAGACGCCCGGTGCGCGGCCGCCGCATGGAACACGGGTGCAGTGCGGTGGTGAGCTCCTTCGCCGGAGCGGGCGGCACCCTCCGGCCGATCGCCGTCTTCGGCGTCTTGCACGGCGAAGGAAGGCAGCAGAAACGCCTTGCGAGCCACCATCACGCACAAGAAACAGTTGAGCGAAACGACGGTGGTGACCCCCAGGCCGACCACGAAGCTTTTTCCGGGCATCACCACGCGCTCGCTGGTGGCCGTGGTGGCCCCGTGCTGCTGCTGCTTGCGTGGCATCCGGATCACGACTTTTCTCTCGCCTCGTCTTCCTTGTGTTGAGACTGTAAAGGCGCAGTGGTGCAGTACGCGTTTCCATAATACGAGATCACTATACAAATCAATATGGGCCGTCGCTGTTTATACGGGTTTACCCAGTTCGAAAACGTGAACTGCGTGTATACATATTAGACAGTTTTAGCAGAGCGTTTGCTTGCGCTCCGCTCCGCACACGTTTCACGCGCACCGCTGGCTGCACAGAATGCATTGATTTCGCATATCTAACAAGCGCGTCTCCCAGAGATGCCACTGACGTGCTCTCAGCTTGGCGGTAAAACGATTATGAAAGCAACTATACACGCTCCCTGACGCACCGCTAAATCAGGTTCCTTGCGGAACGTGGTCAGCGTCCCACGTTCCGCTGCCGCTATGTGTGCTGTGCGCACGCGCGTCAGTGTTCCCGGTAGCGTTTTGCTGAGCGGCTGCGTGCCAATTGTTGTGGTAGACCGGTCTGAGCGGAGCGGACCGTAAACGCTCTGCTAAAACTCTCTATTATGGCTGTGTCTCTAATCCAACTTGCCATGGTACGTGTGTACACGCAATCTTCATTACCCACAATTCCAAATTTTCAGATTCTAAATTGTCAACTGTCCGGAGGACGTCTTCGTGCCTGATGCAGTTGGATTGAAGTGCGTGCCCCACACAGATTACCGCGCTGCTCTCTTCTGCTCCATGTTGCGCGCCGCGGAGTGGCAAGAAAGAAAATATTACAACGTATAACACGTTTAATGAAGGTACACTTGTGGCACTCTTGTCTATACGTGGCCTGCTTTGCGCCCAAGCAGTGCCTGACAAATTCCCTGGCTGCGATCCAGCACCGTTCTCTTTGCTACACTGTGCACCACTCGAGTGCTCTGCGCCGCACCTGTACCGTGCTGCACGAGCTCGGACCTGCAGCACGAAATGCTGCGTGATATCTTTCCAGAAGCTTTGGACACGGAATCCTTGATCGCTGTGTTAACAGCGCTCTCAGGGTGGAAGAGCTTTCAGCGATAATCAGCGCAGACTGTATGGCTATATGCTCGGGGCAACCTAAGATGTTCTTGAAAGACGTTCGTTCTGGTTCGCAAGGACGATTCAGCGCACTGGAAGCTTGAGTGTGCTGTGAAGCACGGCGCAAACTGCGCAAGCAAAAAGCGGTGTGTCTAAAAGAAGGTTCGTGTGTTTTCGCTCTTTTCTACAATGTTTTGTTCTTGCACCTTTCATGCCCTGTGAGATATAGCTATGGTAAACGAAACGACAGGACATCAAGTTTAAGCTCACGCCACCCACTGCAACTTTCTTTGTTTTCTTTCTACATTTTTTTTTTCATTGCATTCCTATGGCTTGGGTGCATATTTAAATCCACGGTGATGCGATTACCCTTTCATAAGGGACCAAATCAGCGCTACGATCGCGTTTCATAGAGATTACTTTAGCGAGTAAACACCACCGCTCCACTGTTATGTTCTCCGTAAACTGTCACTTTTTTTATAGGTAATCGCTAATTTCTTTTTTTCCTTCTTCGATTTGGGAGCTGAGAAATCACGGCAGGGTACTAAGAATCGAATGCATATTTAGGTTCAGCGTTTTTCCTGAAAAGCAGTATACTCAAGGCAGCGCGAGCTCTAATGAGGAAGGAGGCAGGAAGCTTAAATACGTGACAATGTGCTATTTGTTCGCGTGTTCTTTTTCAATGCGCATACGCCGTTACAAGTTTTAAGCTATGGTTTATTATTGTGTAGCTGCACTGTGCTGTACTGTTTCATCTGTACAATGACGCTCGGTACCATTTTTTATAGATTTATTTAAGACGTCCTGCCCTCTCCGGAATTTAAATAAAATAGATTAATACTGTCCTGTTTATGACTTTATCTGATAAAAGCGAAAAGGCAGCTTGCACGCGTTTCTCGCTCCACAGAAGCGTTACCCTGTACCATATCGCACACAGAAGGACACGTTCCTGTCAGCTACGTGCTTAGGAGTAGTCGTGCCTTAAAAATGGCGGCGCCCTTGATCCGACTATTTGTACGTAATTTCTTCCTGTTTCAGCGCACTGAATACCATACATCAAAAATTCGCAACTTATTGCTGCGTAGCCTACATCATAACGTGCTATCGTTGACATGAAATGGGCGTTCAGTGCATAACGAGCGTATCATTTGTCTTGTCTATGCCCAAAAACGATGATAATTGCAACCACTCGTCTACCTAAATTGCGCATAAACTGAACCGAAGGATTTTAAATGTGTTGAACATTACTGTGCATGCTACTCTATTTCGTTTATATCTTTATTCCCACAGTAGCATCTTTTCTAAAGAAATTAGCAAAATGTAAACGAATTCTTGCTCGAATGACATGCAGCCTGATCCAAAGTTGCTTCAAGCGCAATTATACAAAATTACGGGATCAGGCAATTTAAGTATGTATAGTTAAGGCGAGTGCCGACATTGAAATCCAAATACATTGTGTTTACCCGCATTCAGCTAGGTTAACTTTTCCGAAAGCGGGGATTAAACAGAAATGAGGAAGCGCAAACGTTTTCTGGGCGTTTATCATATGTTTTAGTGGTACGAATATGAAAAGGCCATGATTTATGGTGATAGAATCGAGAATGCTGCTTGCGATTTAAGTAGGAATTATAATTTTAAATTATCACAGAAATTCGCGGAGAACGGTATGTGGCGTGAATGGGCGTCGAAACCTTGGTACTTGCGATGTGCGCAATAAGATTATTGTGCGTTAAGTCGGCTGTTATTAAGAGCACAATATTTACTGTTTATAATCGCAATCTTTATATTACATAGGCGTTAGCGCTTTATTCCAGGTGTATTGCAAGCTAAAAAAATGGCCACGCTAGCAGGCGGCGCTTTCTTCGCGGCAACGAGTGGAATGGCAGCGCCGTGGCGAGCGTTGGCGTCCCTCATAGCGCGGCAGCCCACATCAGTGCTTTGCGCGCGGGCATGCGAGTACTCGAGTCATGTGGTCTGTCTGCCTGTGGTATACAAAGTGCCATCGACTAATTGCGCCGCAACTGCGGATCGAAAAGTTCGGTTGAAAATTGTTCCACGACGTTTTCCGCGTTACCACTGTAGAAGTGGATACGCTGATTGGTATATATAAGGTTCTTGTTGCACTAAAAAATGATACCACAAGAATGTTTGTCCATCTCTTTAAGCATATGAAGGCGGCATTGTTTATCAAATAAAAATATTAGTCAGATGAATATTTGTAGTCTGTATTAAGAAAAGTGTAGTTCATATCACGTATGGTGCATAGAACAGGTAAGCGCCAGCGTGTTGTACACAGTAACCGAATTCGTGCCACGTGAAAGGAAACGCAGTCGGGTCCGCTGACTATAACGCGCAGTGGCGAGATTATGAAATTTGCAGGCATCGGATGGGCTCGGTCGGATGGAGAGACCTTTGTCCTGTAGTATAAAACATAGCGTAGTGATTACGAAACGTCATTTGTTAAAATTGTTCGTGCAATTTTTTCATGTCCTTTCGTATCGAAAGTAAAGGGCACCTTTAACGTTCAGGCCTTACTACACCCAACGGTATACGCGCATGCTCTGCAATCCGAGACGGGCAGCCTGGAGGGCACGCCTATCCGCCACTGCTGTCGTGGACCCGTGACATCCAACGGCATCGTTACTTCGTAGGTCGCGATGTGCTCGCGCACGGCAACGACACGACCACCGTGTGACTCGCGCCAGCTCTAAAAGTGTCCTCTCTCCGCTGGCGGCATAGTATTTCGCTGGAGCGCATACACGCTTGGCGCCTGTCTTGTCGAGAACTTACCGAGCACCTGTGGCGGGATTGTCGGCTGCGCTGCTAGGAGTGAATGATCGGCCGCAGCCTGTTTCGGCGTGGCCTCTTTTCACTTAAAATGCAATGGTTGCTGCACGGCGTTGCGAATCATTGTCTAAGCAGCGACTGACACCCTCGTTTTTCTCTTCTTACTGTTGCTTGACAGCAGTGGCACGTGCCCACGAGGGGGGTTGTTGTTTGTTTGTTAGCTTGTTTGTTCTTCAGTGAAATATGTAACCCACTCTGGGGCCTCAGCAAGGAATCGGGAGCCATGAGGGTTCAAGAAAATATAAATTTTGACGAAAAGAATACTAAAAAAAAGAAAACTCTTTGCATGCAATTCTTGTCTCGCACGGAAAATTGCTGAAGGCATCAATGATTAAACGTTGCTCTGGCTAAAACTGTTCGTTAGCACTAAAGAAAAATATGACCGAAAGAGTCAAGCCAAACTTTCGGAACGGGTCATCCAAAACTATTTTCCATTGAATAACAAAACGGCGACGTACTAAAAAGAAATATTATGTAGATTCACTTGCGTCGCAGAGATGACATAGAGGTGATAGGGGCAAATAAGATCTGCGAAGGTAAAAGTTGAGTGGGGGGAGTGAGCGAGTGAGTAACAACATTATTAATCAAAGGGCAAGGGGTAAGAGATGTTAAAGGGACACTAAAGGTTACCAGAAAGTCAAGTTAAAGTGATAAAGCAATGCTCTAGAACGTCTAAGGCGTCAATGTAATCGCGAACAGAGCTTTAGAAACCGAGTAATTGAGGTAAATGCACGACACGATTTGAGACCCCCCAGCCACATTCCAGTACTAGCCCGATGACGAAACCAGTCCTCATCATAATTTATGTCACTAGTACTCAACTACTCGTATTAAAAAGATCACTTCATTAGATTATAAGACGGGAGAAAATGCTACTTGTCTACTTTTATTCGGTTCTAAGAAAAAAATAACATTTTGACGTTACCCTTGAGTAGGATGGGTGATCGAAAGGTTTCGTTTTCGCTCGACTCTGCGCGCTCGACTTCGCGCCGCGCGCGCTTTGGAGTTTCAGTTGTTTCTTTATCGCGTCGTGCTGCGGTGGTCCTGCTGGCTCGCGAAACTTGCATTTGGAACAAGCAGCGAGAATGCCACGTCCATGCGTTGTCGTGGGATGCGCGAACGGTCCGTGGAACTTGGCCAAGGGCAGTTGCAGCGGCGAATCCAACGTTACTTATCACTGTGTGCCAACGAGTGAACCTCTCCGTTCGAAGTGGTTGAAGTGCCGTACCTCTGCCACAACGCGCTGGCAAAGAGCCGAAAAATCACGTAATGTGCTCGCTGCACTTTCGTCCAGAGGATTACGAGTTCAACGCCGACTTACTGAAGTCGCGTGAAGTGCCTTTCAAAGCAGGCCGTCGTCGTAGTAGTACGCAACGACGCCGGCGGCGCGATCCCTCAACAGCACGTCACGTTCATCAGTGCTTAAATCGCTGAACTCGAGCCCAGCATCGCGAGCTAATGTGTCGTTGTCAGGGTCATCCATTGCAACGAGCGTCGAAGTTGGCGTCATAAAGTAAAGAACCAGCTTATCGTCGTGCGCTTTCCCTTCCGCTAGCCACCATAGTTCCGCTTTCGCGCTGGTGTCGGCTCCGTCTTGGCTCTGTTTCTGGCCGCGCGTTTGCGTTTTGTGCAGAAAATCCGTAGCGCCGTCTGCGGGAGCCGTTTTACTCACCGACGGCGCAACGTCATTGTGAGACCATGACGTCAATACTCTTCGATCGGAGGGCGGGTGATTTGAATTGCGCTAGAGATACGCGGACGCTTCAGAACGCATTTTCTCTTAAAGTAAGTCTCTTCTTCGCACGAAACAAGCGTTTCGAGGTTTCTGGGATGGTATTTCAACAATCCACGTTGACTTAATATTAACCTTTAGTGTCCCATTAAGCTACGTAGACTCGGCCGCATAGTCTCGCAAGCGATACTTTCACTTTCCAGTGAGAGCGCCATCTGTTGTTCGATCAGAGGCGGACAATAAAGATTTGGCGAAGGTTTTTGCAGTTCTGAATCTTGCCGCAATGACCAACGCAGTCTTTGGTAAAAGGGGGATTGCCCAGCGCCACCTGACGTTGAGCTGATGTCAGCGCGTGAACGATGAAAACTTCATGATGATTGACCTGTCCAATAGCGATGAGGCGTCGCTGATGACACGCACGCACGCCCTCTTTTTTTCAATTTTTTTGCATCCGGCACTAAGTCGATGAAGAAGCGGACGTGTTGTCTGTCTCTCTTTCTGTCTTTTAATGCTTTGCGATGCCGCTGGACTCGTGTCGGGCGGATGTGCACTCTTGCGCCTTGCCGCCGAAGTGTGCACAGATCGACAGCCCCGTTGGCATCGGTTCGTGCGCCTCATCCTAAACCAGGAGCTTTCAAGCGTTCACCTGACTCAAGGATGACTGCTGATACGGAATGATAGCGAGGTCATTAGCGATGCCGTTTCTGAAAGTGGTTATTTTCGGGGCATTGCGCTTGTTTTCGCAGCGCTGCATCGATTTGGTGTGGGCTTGCAGTGCCGCGTGCCACAATTTCTGCTGCAGCGCAGAGCGAGTAGAAACTATCCGACAGTGACAGGGCTAAATGTAAACTATGTCGTTACAGGGATCTGTGACAGCTCAAAGTTCCATCAGACCTTTCTGCGGCGCTAAACACATGCCTGCGTTTCGTTATGGGGCAGTATACGCGTATAGCATTTGGGGACGTCGTATACGAGGGCGGACCCAAAAATTGCCGGAATTTCCTGATAAAAAGCATGCACATTTTTTTTTTTCAAATACAACTTTAATCATCCTCAAAGTACTCTCCATTATTACTGATGCACTTGTCCAGATGTTCATTCCATTGTTCGAAGCACCTTGCAAATTCGGCCTCATTTATAGCTGCTAGTGCCGTTGTGACATTGTGTTTCATTTCGTCAACATTGGCAAAACGCTTCCCTTTCAAGTCCCTTTTCATCTGACGGAAAAGGAAGAAGTCCGCAGGAGCCAGATCTGGGCGAATAGGGCGCGTAGGTCAAGGTAGTCTGCGCTGAGGCCAAAGATCGGCGAACACGAGAGTCGTGTGCGCGGGAGCGTTGTCATGAGGCAGAAATCATTCGCCGGAATTCCACAAGGCCAGGCGTTTTCGCGCCGCACTTCTATTTCGCCGCACCTCGAAGTAGAATTTTTCTGACGGTCTGGTTTTAAGGGACGAATCCTTAGTGTACGATCCCTTTGGCGTCAGTAAAGCAGATCAGCATCGTCTTCAAATTTAGTTTAACCTAAAGAGCTTCTCTTCTCTTTTCTTTTTCTTTTGCCGAGGCTAGCCAAGTGACTTACATTTCCTCTGTTGTTTACTTTCGGGAACGTACCCATAGCACCATGACTCGTCGCCTGTGAGGATTTTCTTGAAAACTGGGTCATTTGTGACTGCATCCTTCATTGCACGACAGGCTTCCACGCGTCGATCCCATTGCTCTTCGGTGAGAAGTCTGGGCACGAACTGTATTTTAATCACTACCGAGGGTGAGCTTATCGTTGCGCCATTAAATAAAAAAAAAACTGGGTTTTTAAAAATCGGTTGTCAGCGGTGTCTGGAATATTTTTCTTTCTTTCTTCCAATAGTTTGTTCTTTCTCTCTCTCTCTCTCTCTCTCTCTTCTCTTAAGCCTCACGCATTTGTGTTCACGTGCATTTTGTCACGTTGCATCACTTGGGCCGTCGTGGTGCGTGACACGTACACCATCGTGAGAGAGAGCTCTGTGCATTCAGTGGACTGCGGTATAACTAAAATGGGAACGGCGGCAATTGTACAGGGAGGCTTGTTCTTAGCGTTGATACGGCCTCTGAATCTGACGCTGCATCAAGGCTTCTACCAAGACTCTGCGTAAGGTGCCTCAGTAGCAGGCATCCCCAGCGCGTTGCGTCCTCGCGCGTCATGAGACGTTAATTTGAAGGAACGCCCGACGTTTGTGTGCAGGCGCGAGAGAGAAAATTGGGGGCTTTTGCTCCTTGAATATATGACTCTACCTAGGCACTATGGAGGAGGTTTCCTTGCGCATGTTATATGCGTTTGTCCTTAGGCGTGCCGGCATTCCGGAGTGGGGTCGAGTGGGGTCGGTGAAGCAGCGGGCATTAATTTGGCGAACCCTGTGTCGGACAGACTGTCTCGCACCTGCGGCGCTCGTGCTAAGTCAGTCGTTTCGGACCATAACTTTCTCGCGCCTTACGGCGATGTACCTTGGAAATAACATCACATATGTTTCCATGAGAGCAGTAGGGACCGTAGTAGAAGCCAGCCCGCATATATTGAAAATCTAGACGTCAGAGCGCCTTAGCAGCCGCGGTTGAACGCAAGTGGCTGAAACGCCTTCGGTGACGGTCGACGCCCCTGCAACCGCTATGAGAATACGTCGCGCTACCCTAACCGAACCTTAACCTAATCTAACGTTAATCTAAGCAAACGTGGCCGAGACTTAAAGAACCGTCACGGCGTAACCGATGTGAGAATACGCCGCTCCACCTTAACGCCTTTTACGCTAACCTAAAGTAACATGAGGTATCCTAAACCTAACTTAACCTCTAACGTAACGGGGGCGAGACGCAAATCCAGTAATCCTCACGGCTCGATATCGGGCAGTAGCGTTCAACCGCGGTTGCTAAGGCGCTGTGCGTTTATTTCACTCAAAGGGGACCACTCAAAAATGCACCTCAAAAGTCGCAGACAGCAGCATACGAAGAGCCTGCCAAGAGCGAAGATACTGCACCAGGAGAGCAGGTTGGGCCTCTACCACGGCCCCTACTGCTCCACTGAAAAATTCAGTGATTTTTTTTTTTTTAATGTAGAGCGCCGTAAGGGGCGAGAAAGGTTTAATCCGGCATGACTTACTCAGCACCAGCGCCGCAAGCGCGAGAAAGTCTGCCCGACGTACCTTCAGACACGGCGATCACCAAATGGGGCGTCCGTGCCCACTGCCTCACTGCGCGGGCAGCCAGCGTCGGGGCGTAAACAAACTCGACCCGACTCCGCAATGCCGTCATGTCCAGGGGACAAAGGCGTACAACACGCGCTAAGAAGCGTCCTTGGCCTCCTCCGTAGTGCCTAGGCAGAGTCATTCAAGCAGCAAAAGCTCCCAGATTTTCTCTCTCAAGCCCGCTCTTACTCGCGCCTGCGCACAAAACGTCGGGCGATCCTTCAAGTGAACGTCTCATAGCGCGCGAGGACGCAACGCGCTGAGGATGCCTGCCGATGCCTGCCCAGATTTTCTCCCTCGCGCCCGCTCTTACTCGCGCCTGCGCACAAACGGGTGGCGATCCCTCTTCCGGCGCTGTCGCGACCGCGTGGCATCCGAGACTTACATACGACGCTGCTATGCTTTCACGGAGGCCCTAGTAATTGCAGCGTGTCTGCAGGGCGTAGATCGCTATTGCGTTCACAGATGGCGCCACGCGTTCGCGCGGGTTGGTCGGTTGGTGCCATGGAGGAAGGTGTGCGCGGGTCTCTTTCTCCTCTGATCCCATGGCAACGCGCGCACGCCTCTCGTTGTCGACACCACCTCCTCGCCCCGCGTACTGTGCCCGTACCCTGCGCCTGCAGCGCTTGCAACTTCGCTAGCAGCGCCAGCACAATCCCTTTCTCCCCTTTCAATCAACTGTTCCCAGTCAGGGCGAGCGACGCTGAGAGACGTGTTGCGAGTGCATTGAGTGGTATGGCCTCGCGGACGTTTGTTCGTTAGCACTGAGCGTAGTTGATCGCGCGCCGGGCCGCCACTGTCCCATGATCGCCGCAGAACAGCTGTGCGTGGTGCAAAGGCATAATGTTCGGCGATCCGCACGTTTTGTACCTTTCGGTGAGTGCACGCTGCGGAGCGCCGCCTTTCGCTTGGTGGCTGCGGACGCCGCTGTAGACGCTGCTGGTTTTACCATGCCGGCTGAGCCAACATCACGAATAAGTCCACAGGGAAAGTTACCTATGAGCTGGAAGAGGGGGCTGATGAGCCCCTTTTCGCAGTAATGTCTCACCTCTCCCAAACGACGTGCCAAGTTGGTTCTTTATTCTATGACGTGCCGCTGCTTTCCGTGCGTGTCGTGCCTTGACTCTGGCCCTCCTGCCTTTTTGTTGTCCGCTGTGCGCGCGATATTTCGAGAACTTAGATGGTCCTGGCGCTACTACACTCTTTTAAAACTTAGAGCAGGGCCACGCTAGCAGCGGGTCTCGTTGCGCCTAGTGAACGCGGTCATGGCCTATGCATGTCTTTGCGAACTTGGCCGCACTTCGCACTCTTGTTCATTTCGCCAAGCCATGTTGGAAAGCAACCTCATGTATACGCTTCGGTGCCTTGTGTTTTGAAGGTTGGGCTTTAATAAAAGAATAAGATCGACTGAATGCTTGCCAAGCCCCTGCCGCACAGAACAGTGCACGTAGCCACTTATGAGAACTTATGTGCGCTAACAGCGGGTAACAGTGTCCAGTGGTGGACTGTTGAGGGTGTTCGGTGCTGGTCACCTGTCATAGTTATATGAACGTAAGATGCCAAATGTTATTCCTATGGCTGAGAGCATGCAGTTGCCGACTTTGCAGTCTTTCTTGATCACGCACTCCGTTGTGTAAATTGCATTTTGTATAGCTAGCAATCAAAGTGCTTACCCTCGATTGTGTGGAGCAAACTAAGTGTGCGGTAAATATATTCAGAAGTCGAGCATTTTATTGAAGACCACATGGCTACACTACATACGGACGAGGCACATAAAATAATTTTTTCTACTTTCTAATAACCACTGTGTGCCCTAACAGCTTGATAGACAGCAGTGCAACATTTTATTCAGGCTTTCCTGAATCCAAGCTGAATGTTGAACATTAAGTGGAATTTAAAGATTTTTCTGCATGGTAAGACATAAGGAAATAAGCCAAAAGTTTAAGTGCACGCATTGTCAGCTATGTTGTGTAACGTTGGAATTCTCCATTTGAATTGTAACTCAAAAACTTCAAACTGAAATGAATATGTCTAGAAAGAGATGCAGGCTTAACGACCACTCTTCAAAACTGCCACAATATGGTCAAAGTTGGACACATTGCAGCCAGGCTTCGATCTAAATAGAACCAGAGTTTGGCATTTCTCGGCCAAGGCTCAAGGAAAAAAGTGATTATTTTGCTTTGTAATGGAGTGTAAATGAGAAAAACAATTGAAGGTCACTGAGCATGTGATGGTGGGTGAGTTGGTTGTACATGTTTGCAAAGAAGGCGCCAAATGAAATGATGGACGAAGGAAGACTGCACGGGAAGGTAGCTCATGCACCTGCGTGGTTGTCTCGTGTCGTCTTCCTTCGTCCGTAGTTTTATTTGGCGACTTCGTTGTAAAAATTGAAGGTCGTAAGCAAGGTTTCATTTGACAAGCCTAAATGGAGCCAACATGAGAAAAGGTGCTAGGAAACCATCGAAGAACAGAAAATTCTGGTACCGTGCTCAAGTAAAACGTGGTAGTGCCAGCGAGGAGTCGTGGTGCACACCGATAAAGGGACTATTCTTAATTTAAGTTCATTTTAGAGCCACACTTATTGCAAGAGAATACACAGTCGCAACTGATTGTTTAGATTTTCAGGACAAACTCGCAAAGCTTCTCATTCATAAATGTCTTTGCTGTCGGCTGGCATCTGCTCTTACGAACACATCTTGCATAAGAACTTTTTAGTGAATGCAGGCCCTTCATTTTTCAGACCCACTTAGTTATTCGGGCCTACGCACAGACCACCACCCAATGTACAGAACCATCGTATAACAGCAACCACAATTTCAGCTCCTGTTGCATGAATATTTTGTGAATAGATGGCATGAATGTATTTGTTTGCCTGTGCATAGATTATTCCAAGTGCAACTATGGATCATAGCATTCCTACAGAAGAAAGCCTGCAGTTTCTTTAATAAATGGTCAGCACCTTCGGTAATAAAACAGTTTTTAGTATGTTGCACCCAATTGTAGTATTTTCTGACTTCAAGTGTGGTTATACACAAATTATAAGGTTGCCAGGTCTGATATGGCCGCAATGTAGATTTGTGTAGCTTGTCAAATTGAAGCTAACTGCCTCCTGAAGCCAATGTGTGTGCCTCAAGCATAGCTGTTCCTTCTGGGGGCTCCATGATGTCTTTAGTTTCACTCTTTTAATAATCATGCACACTTGTGTTACATGCCCTGAACCATACATCATGCAAATGAAAGTGACTGTTCTTTTCCTTTCTTTATTCCTTCTTTTTTCTTTTTAGTGCTTAAAAGTAGAAACACAAGCACAGATGCAGAAATTGTGCTTGTTGGTTTTGTACCATCAGCAAAAAGGAATGCACTACGATAAATTATTTCTCACTGTACAAGTGTTATGTATGAATTAGAATGTGCACTGCTGTTTGTCTGATCTGACAACCTCAGCAATGAATGGGCTGCTGATACATATAACAAGTAAGCACATTGTGCGTACATAAGACTCCATTAAGGAACAATAATTAAAGGCCAGGGCATGTACATTTTGTTTATGTAGTACTTTTGGGGTGTATTTGTGTGGGAGGACAGCTGCCTGCTTTACTGGCTCGCTTACGTGTGTGAAACAGTGCACTCGATTCTAAAGGAGCACTAACACATATTTTTTAAGTTGCAAGAACTTTACCACATGCTTCTCACTCATAGAAGTATCTCACTTAGCATGTACGAACATTAGGGAGCACTTCTAAGATATATTAAATTGATGCTAAAGTTCATCTCAAAATGCTGCCCTGGCATCCTCAACATTTATGTGACATCACGACACAGAGTTAAGCCCACTGATGTGTAGGAATAAGGCTCGGTCACATCATGACACAGAGTTAAGTCCACTGATGTGTAGCAATAAGGCTTGGTATGAGATCATTGCTCATAAAATGTAGATAAAAGTGCTGCACACCTGTCTGATAGCTGCTTTCGCATGTGGCAGCAACAACAATAGCTACGGAGTGAGCCAATGCATCATGAAGTGAAGAAGCAACCCTCTCGTGGGTACCGAAAATGAGACTGGTTTGATGAAACAAGTAGTATTCCAATAAATTATATAAGGTCCTCAGGTGCTTGCCAGAATGTTTTCTAGTGTTTGAAGGAACAAAAGTTGACAATTCGAAAATGTCATATCAGTGTTCATTTAATAGTTGCTTGGTAAACAACTCGGAAAATACTCATTGTTTTCCTGAGTCTCAATAGCACAGAGTAAGTACAGAGAGTTCAAAAGCCAAGCAAATGGTTGGATATGTGAGCACTTGTTTTTTTTTCTGTGCAGGTGCATCAACATGAGCGCAATTTGCAGCTGAATTCTGACGACCGTTCAGGGTTGGTATCCCGTTCAGGTGATGACGCCATACATCACGAGATACGCCGGAGAGAAAAACAGAAGGCTCAGGTAGGCTTGCTGATTTGCTTCACAGAATTTAGTTGGATTGGTATTTTGGGCAAGTGGTTCATAGTGAACTTGTTTTTAGCATCGACACAAGCAGGCACATGTAAAGGGGCCATTGGACACACGAAGCACTACTTTAACTCATTTATTTCAAGAAAATACAGGTACCTGTATACATTACATAGTATGCGCACTTTCAAAGTGCAAATTTTCCCATGTAATCAATTTGCTTGTTTGATAGTGATGGAAGGCATGCTCACACATGCCTTCCCTCGCATTACAGAATTAAATACAATATCTCCGCCCGCTGTATATAACCAACTCGCCAAAATATTCTGGTCATTCACAAACCTGGGTAAAGGAGCAGGAATAATCGTTAGCATACTTCAGGAGTCACATGCATTGGAGGAGGTACCAGCTAAGTTTTGAAAGGGGAAATTTGCGAGCATGCAATATGACTAGTGACACTGTAGAGAACTGAAGTGATTCTTCAAAAGTCTTAAGGGGACACTAAAGAGGAACACTAAGTGTAGACTGTTAAAGTATTGTTTCAAAACTCTTATTTTTGTGAATTTCACAGTAATAGGTGTATTAGTAGAAGAGAAAATGAAGGTCAAAGTACCAGTTCTTGAATATCATGCCAAAGCCTCAGTGCTGGCACGTTGCTGTGACATCATGGATTTCGAATTATTAAGTGAAGCTCTTTTTTGGGAACCTTGCCGGGCTTTGTGGCCAAGGCTGTGGCCTGGCTGTTCTCTTGCCGAATAGGCCAACAAACCACAGTGGAGTACATGTGCCGCTGTGTTTCTTGCACCACAACTAGATGGTGCTCGCTTTCATGCATCCGCAGCTACACCGTAATGAGGAAATAAGTGCTTCTTGCAGATAAAATGGATTCAGATTGCGCTGCATTTTTCTTTAGTACTTTAGTTATTTGGGACCCAGTAAATGTTCTTGAATATAGCTAAGCTCCCTCTTTGACTCTTTTAGAATGCAGTGTACTCTGCCTTCACCAATAAAGAGTTTAATATGCTCACACCGCAAAATTCGTTATGTCGTGATGAGCTGGTGTGTAAACTTCAAGGTGCGTCTTGTCTTCTCACGTGTTTTCTGCTTACCGAGCCTCTTCACGTGGTAAGAGTGGCTTTTGGTATTGTCGCAGAGTAATTTACTAATAATCCAGCAAATAAGTTTTATAAGGGGTAGTTAATCTTGTACATTGTAATATTTCGTTTCAATGGATTTATGCATAATGGGCATCACTTAGAGCATGCTGCTGTAGAGCAGTTAAATAATTTTATTGAGTGAGCTTGTGAAGTTCACAAATTGAAACTTCACGCCCGATCTCTGTAAAGAAACAGCTATGGGAGAATCGACTAAACGGCAAATAACTGACCGGAATGCTAGTTATGCGTAATTACAAATGCGACATTAATCACTCTGTAGCCGGCAATGAGGCATGGTGTAGTCCTAAATGTGCAGTTTGGGGTCTGAATTAAGGTACTCTTACAAATGCAGGTGAACCTGGAAGCTAAATAACACATTCAAGTAGTTTCTGGATAGTTCATGGTTGACTTTATGCCGAAGTATGCTGTCTTTCTAATTGACCCATCATTCCACTCAGGAATACTGGCATTGAACTTGATTCGATGTATTGCTTGTTACATTGTGCAACTGCAGCTGTATAGATATATTTGTTTATAAAACTTAAATTTCATAATGCTGACATGGCCTATGAGCCCCCACACCACTATGACATTTCATGGTCGTCACATGAAAGGGTCTATAAAATCAGAACATGCACAAATCTGTGAAACACTGGCAATTGGGCATAGCATCAGAGTTACAACAATGAACAGACCTAACCCACTTTGCGCCAACGTTCCCAAATGGGAACATGCAGACATTTGTCGTCATTTTTGCATTATCCACGCAAACAGCTACTCTATTTCACGCGTCCTAAAACTAAACACGTCCAAAAAGAAAGTAGAGTAAGGAATTCTTACCAGGCAGTTAAATAACTTACCTTTTTCACAGAACTGCTCCGTGCGACAAACCGCCATGTTCACGCAACTGCTATGAAGTTGTCACCACATAACATAAAGTACGAAACTGAAAAAGAACTTTCTTTATTCAAAATAACACGAGCATTTTTATAGATGTTTTACCAAATATTAGCACTTTCTTAAAACTTCAGTAACTATGGCTTCAGAAGTTAACGACGTGTTGTGTTCCCAAATGGGAACAATGGTGCCAAATGGGTTTTAATGTGGTAACAGTGTTAATCACTGAAATTCTGTAACACAGCTCATTTCATAACTCTCCTGTGTCCATCATGCGGCCCGCTTCTGTGTTGGATGTGCAGAGGCCACTGACACGGTACCTGCCTGTCCGTGGTGCTGAGTGCGACCTGCGGCAGCATGTGGAGTCTGCGGGTCACCAGGTCGAGCTGTGCCCACATGTGCAGCTCACGTCATCCTCCTGCCGTGGCTATCTGCACAAGCTGGGTGGCAAGTGGCGCTCGTGGAAGAAGCGCTGGTTTGTCTTTGACCGTAATCGCCGGGCCCTCGTGTACTTCAGCGACAAGAGTGAAAGCAAGCTGAAAGGTGGTGTGCCATTTCAGGTATGGATACAAGTGCAAGGAATCTTGATTCTGCAACAGGTTTATTCAACAGTGACTTTCATATGAGTAACATCATGTCAGTGTGAATTCCATGGCCACCTCTTGTTGCAACCATCTTCATTTATCAAAACATATGTGGCAAAACATTATTCAAGGAGGGTATGCATATGACACGTGCATTTCATGGATGCCGCGAAAGGAGATTGCAGGTAGCTGAAGTAACTCAAAGCAGAAATTCAGTGTAATATGAAAAAGGTGCCAATTTGCAGACCTCTTGGTATTTTCTAACATGTTTAATAGTGGGAAAGAAATGGAAATGAGCCTCTTGGAGTACCTTGTCTACAGCAATAAAACTTGGGGTGAAATTTACTCTGTTGTTAGTCTCGGTACATCAGTTTGGTCAAAGCACAGTAAGGCATTGTGAAGTGTTGAGGGCGAGATTGTTCATCTATTTCACTTGTCCACATATATAATACTTAACCGAGCCTTGATGCTACCTTGCCAGTTTTTGCCACTGTTAATGCTCTGTGTAACCGTAAGCAAAATAACATGTTAGTTAATAAAATTACCATATGCATATTAGAGGGTAACTGGAGGCAAACTGAAGTAATGTGTTGCAAATGTTCAAGGTGTGTGTGCATTAAGTGAAGAGAGAGCTTTTGTAACGAATAAAATGGTATAAACCTAGGACAGGAATGGCACCACCACTGGAAATTCAGTATGAGCTCTTGGGACTCCTTATGTCGAGTTTATAACCGGTAAATACTAAATAGTACTTGGGCACCGATAATAAGAAGGTAACTGCATCGCATTTGAAAATTAAAGAAACTGCAGTTTAGCAATTTCATTGGGTTTTCTGATAGAGCTAATCACTAATAACTACCTTTTAACATTGCTCTCTCATTGCAAATCGCCGGAGTGTGGCAGCTTCTCTGTGCTACCCTTCTTGCTTGGGAGGTAGCACAAAGTAGAGCATGAATTCCCAAGATTGCTGACACATTGCAGGACTGTTTCCCTGAGTTAGCAATTGGGTGAAGTTCATACACAAACAGCACACCAAAATGCAACCTACACGAAATGACGGGGACAAGTGTTGTCCCTTTCCTTTCTTGAAGTCCATGTGTTTTGTATACCATATAAATTTTTATCATAATTTCACACGAGCAATGACCACATAGAATATCGGAGCCTTATAACGGCAAGAGCTGGTGAGATTGGCAGTAGTACAGGCAAGCGGCACAAAGCACTCTCCAGTGTGAGCATCATCTGCTATGCTATTCACTTCAGGAGTAATGTACACGCCCCGTCTTTGTGAGACCCCATTATTCACAGGCATACGCAGGGTTGTCAAACATACTGAATTTAGCGGGACATTCCAGAGTCCTAACTTTACAGTTTGGACGGCCAGATGTCCTGATTTTTGCTTTTTTTCTACTGAATAACAGTCAGTAACAGGTTTCTCTTTATAATGACTGACAGATCGGTAGCATATTCTTCTTTTCTGTTTTCTGCTGATTGCCACTCTTTTGTCTTCTGTTGCATTGTTGTAAATATAAGTCGGTTTTGTTTTTGTCATGGTTCTAGTTTTATTGCAGGCCCTAACCAACCACACTACCTCTATCTGTGCTAATAGCCTTGTTAGCTAGGCAATTACTGCACCTTCCTTGTAGGTACGACATGGTAGGACTAAGGACTAAAAAATTTTGTAGCTTTGTTGCATGTACAGGCTGATGGCTCCTGGCAATGACAGGGTCATTTGTCACCATTCATGGAAGCACTTCATGTCATGTTACAATATAATGCGAGATAGTTTTTTTCTTCTTTTCCATTAAGTATGGGGCAAGCTCAGCCACCAGACCACTGAGGTTGTGTGCCAGAAAGTCAGCCTCTCAACTTTGTAAGGAAGGATTGCACAAATGTGCCTTACGGTGGCACGTCAGTATGAAAACAAGAAGGATTTGAAGGTTAATGCTATGATGGTGCGGAGCAATCTAGGAAAGCCCACTCCACTAGGTGCGCAAGAAAATGTCGCATGCAGTTGCTTATCTATTCGCTTTTATCTGTGCAGTCCTTGCTCTCTTGCAGCACTCCTGCGTGAACTTTGGACAGCTTCATCGATTACATAGCAGAGGGGCTTAGCAATCACACTTATCAGTCGTACCTTGCAGTACTTTGACACAAGCACTTATCTGGGAATTTGCTTGCATACAACGAAGTGAATGTTTTAGCGCTAAGCACACTGTGACTGCTGCTACACAACTTTGCAGTGAAACTGGCTCTGTGTACAGAGATCTGAGATGTTTATAATTGCAGACAGACAAAAGTAACAAAAGTACATACTAGTTTGTCTTCTGTGGCAGCCTATCAATGAAATGAAATGGAATGTACAGCTTCCTTTAGTGACATTCCTAGCACACATTTTTTAGAAGCTCGGATGCAAAAGAAGTATATGTAGAGCCCGTGGCGAAAGTTTACAGACAGCATGATCGGAGAATTTGTTGAATTTCAGAGCAATTTGTTATCTTAGTGAGCAAAAATGTACTACACTACATTGTTCACATATGCTAGTATAGGCTGAAAATTGAAATACTACCAAGCTGCATGGCCAGACTGCAAAAATATTAGCTTTTTTAAGATTGCGCGGTCTGTGAACTTTTGACGCCTACTGTACATGAATGCAGTGACTGCCATGTTGTGATATGCAAGACTGCATTGATGGGCTCTTGACTGAAGCTTTCTTTTGTGTGCTGGCTTTCAGGCAGCTGCGTTCTTGCTTTGGATGTACTATATATTACTCTGACGTGCTACCAATACCACAATTATGTTCTATATCACAACTATGTTTTATACACGCCCACATAATTGCTTTTCACTGCTTTCCTTGAAACCGATAAAGGAATAGAAAGCTATTCAGACATGTAACCATACCTTTACCCACCACATACCTAATCACATCTCATACGGCACCTTAGGCATGTATGGGTGACATTGAATGTTTTTCACACTGTGAGGCAAGTGCTTGCTTGTTGATGTCAATTACTGTTAGAAATTTAGCTTATCACTTTTCTGCAATTTGTTCTGCGAAGCCACATGTGCAGTATCGCATGCTGCACATAATACCACATCAAATTAATATTTACATGCCATGCAATGCTCTGTGCATATGTTCAGGTAGTGCAACTGAGTTAATTGAGTGCTTGCTGTAGTTGCAATGGTCAGATTTTCCTTGTACTGTAGCCGACTGATTCTTTGGACTCTAAAAATTCGGACAACATAAAGCCAGAAGTTCGATTTTCCGGACAAAATTTGCCCCGGCAGACCAGCGCTATGAGTCAGAAAGGATGCCATTTTGAATCTTGAGCCGCCTGACTAGCTTTGGATTGGACGTGAAGTGGCTTGAATCGGTAGTAATTTGATTAGCAAGGCCAAATCCACGCGGCAATGGTGGGGCCTGTTGTAAGAAACACCTTGTCTTAAAGGCCACGCTTTTGCCTGTAGCCTGCGGTGGAAGTGATCTTGAGAGCTGGAAACAGGTCATGCGTGGCCAGTTTTGGACATCACCTATGAACGCCAGGTTATGCTAACGATAACCACCATCATCATCAGGTTTGCCTTGGTGTCGTAGGTGGTGTCGCACGCATTTTTGTCCAGCAGTGATCCGCCGGCTTTTATCCAGTACAGGGCAATTGAAATCATTGCCTGCCATCACTAGCCGCCGTACAACATATCATCGTTATTTTATTTCAGTGTTTTGCGGCTGTTCGTTCAGCACAACACCGACGTGTTTTTGACACCTTGGTCCCTGCTCTTCACCCGCCTCCACCGAATGTGTCGAAGAAGTGTGGAAAACATCAGACCATGACGCTGGACGAGAAGGCCACCATCATCAGGCTTAACGAGCAAGGACGGACCCAAGTCGATGTGGCGAAGGAGTTTGATATCTCCAAACAGACCTTGTCTGATTACGCGAAAAACGAAGAAAAAAATCTTGTCTGCAGTCGACCAGTTGCACTGCAAAACTGGCTGTTGGCCAGTTTGACCAGAAAGGCCAGAAAGGACAACATCCGAAGCTTGAAGAGGCCCTGCAGCTGTGGTTGAAAGGAGTCCTAGCAAAGAACCTCCCCATTTCGGGCAACATGCTCAAGCAGAAAGCCAAGATGGTCACTTTAAAAATGGGCATTCGGGACTTCAAATTCACCAATGGGTGGATCCATGGGTTTAAGAAAAAGCACGGAGTCTCTTTCAAGAAAATTTGTGGGGAGAGCTGTGCTGTGGATCAATCTACTGTCACGGATTACCGGACAAGTAAGTTGAAGGCTCTGCTACAAGAGTATGCTCCTGCAGATATCTTTGATTGTGACAAGACAGGCCTAGTCTTCAAAATGCTGCCGGACCATTCACTTTCTTTACTAATATGGCTTGTGCTGGTGGGAAGCATAGTAAGGAGAGGGTAACTGTCATGGTTGGGGGGCAAATGCAGTTGACACCTAGAAGCTTTCCCTTTTTTGTGATAATGAAGGCGAAAAACCTGCACTGCTTTAAGGGTGCGAAGAGCCTGCCTGTGCGGTGCAGCAGCAATACAAAGGCCTGGATTACACAAAGCTTGTTCGAAAATTATGTCCACCGTCTGGACCGGATGTTTGAGCACCAGAAAAGGCAAGTAGTAATAGTCATAGACAACTGGCAGGGTGCATGGTGCCATAAACAACCTGCAGGCTATTCGTTTTGAATTCTTGCTGACGAATACAATGAGTGTGCTCCTGCCAATGGACCAAGGGGTCATTAAAAACCTCAAGGTGCACTACCGGGCCTGTTTACTTGGCCGCACACTCATGTGCTTTGACAACGAAAAAACGTACTACGTTAAGCTGTTTTCTGCACTTGACATGCTAGCAGATGCCTGGAAGGCTGTTCAGCCTTCGACGATTGCAAATTGGTTTAGCCATGCTGGATTTTGCAACTCTGAAGAGCCCGTGACCGAAGAGGCAAACGGCACCACTGAAGACATCGACACCGGCGAGAAGCTGATTGCCGACTTGTGCAACAGTGGGATAGACCTTCCCGCTGCTGTTACTTTCCACGAGTTTGCCGCGACTGACAACAACGAGTTGTGCACGGAGCTTACGGATGACAAGATCGTGCGGCAGGTGACCACACCACTGCAAAGCGACTCGGACTCCGACACCCCTGGCCACTCACAAGCATCATTGCAAGACATTGTCAACTTTCTTGTTGACTAGTGCATATAACGAGAACATGACGCTTCCACATATGCAAGCAGACGTCATTACAAAAAGCAGGAATTTAAAACAAGGTACCATCCGCGACTATTTCAGTCCAGTTTAGCTGGAATAGAGTTTGGTTTTGCGACTCGCGGATTTTTCGGACTGCTATTTTATTCGGACTACTTTATGGCTCCCTCCAGGTTCGGAAAATCGATCGGCTACTTTACATGCATTTCACAGACTGATGCAATGTGGCTTTATTGCACAAAGGCCTGCAGTTTACACATTACACAAAATGCTAAAATTAGCCTCAGCTCACATGTTGCTGTTGTTCTTTAGTCACGCGATAGCTCTGCTTTCTGTTCTGCATCTATTTGGGGCTTCTTTTATGATTGCCTATTACATTGCACGATGTTGCGCGCATTGTTTTTACTTCTGCTCTGATGGCTTTACATTTTGTGCAGGCCATTGAAGAGGTCTATGTGGACCACTTACACTCTGTCAAGAGTCCCAATCCACGTGTGACATTCTGTGTCAAGACATATGAGCGCACCTTCCACCTAATGGCGCCCACGGCTGAGGCCATGCGTATATGGGTGGATGTCATCTTCACTGGTGCTGAAGGCTACCTTGAATTCCTCAGTGAGGCCGACATCGCGCCTGCTAGCCGTTCCAGGCACAAGTTCAAGGACTGAACAGTCTCCTTCACTTCATTGGCCTTGGCAGGTAGGTCACCTCGATGAACAACTGGGCTGTAGTTGTATAGACCAGCGCACCATCTTGTGTGGTCAATGTATCTGTGCAAAACTAAGTACTGATGTGAAAGTGAAGCCCTTAGGCACTGATTTCCAACCAAGTGCCTTTATGTGGTAGCCTGTAGCTTTGAGAAGCTTAGAATACATTAGAGGCCTGCCCTTCGTACTTTTGTGATTCAAGAGTTCCCTTGCAGATAACACTGGCACAAAGAGAAGCAATTCTTTGCCAAAGATGCTTCAGGAGGTGCTTCAGTGATGTCAGTCACCCTTATTGATCACAGTAGCATCCTCATGGTTGTAACATGTGAATTACCATATTTACTTGCATAATGATCGCACTTGCGTAATGATCGCACCCCTGAATTTTGGCGTCAAAATTCGATTTTTTTTCTTTCCCGTGTAATGATCGCAACCCGAACTTGCTGCAGCGATATGTCGCGTGCCAAGTCCAGCTAATGATGATTGCGCTTACCATCTGTCGAATGCTGTCGAATGCTACGCAAACGACTCTTCAAGACATACCAAGCGGTCTGCACACACCAAACATTCTTAAGCAGATGCCCCATTTTATTCCTTTCATCACTTTCCATACTTCCATGAAAAAAAAAAAAGCTACAACCAAACTTGCCTTGGCTTTATTATTTGTAGGCTTTATAATGGTTGTGGTCAACAACAACAGCAAAAAAGGCGCCTTTCGATTCTTCTCGTCTGCACTCGTAGGCACGCAATAAATCGCGAGCGGCAACGATAGTAGCCACGTTTACACTGATGCGTTTACCCTATTCGTACGCCGACACTTGTAACTGAGCTAAGATATTCGCCCACCCTTAGTGGAAACACGCCGTATTGGCATAGTAGTGAAGACAAATGCCACAATTTCCGCAGTATACCTGCCATGTGTTTCTATGTCACTGGCAGCTAAGCACGCCCATCGCTGTCCCTGCCCCTTCAAAGTGGACATGGCTATGTTATTGCCACAGACTTGCCGATAATAACGATTTTATTCATTACTGATATGGAAGAAACTGTTTCAATGCGTGTAATGTACTCACGAAAAGAAAAAACAGCTCGTTCCGCGCGTTCGGCTTGCTCAGCCAGCCGCCATTTTTGTTTTGGTGTACTTCACTGTTACAGCGGCAGCCACCTATTTGTTGAACTGTTGTCATCCCACAGCTAATGCGGGATGAAAAAATAAAAATTTCCCACATTACCCGGTTACCCGGATAATGATCGCACCCCTGAATTTGTGGCAATTTTTTTGACAATGAAGTGTGATCATTATGCTAGTGGATATGGTAGTTTTATAGGTACTGTAGGGAATAGTGTTTATCATGAATAGCTCAGTTCATTACAAAGAAAATTTTAGTTTTCTTCATATGACCATCTTCTAAGGCTTTTTGTCTGCTACCAGTAGGCTACACTAATTGGCCAGCTGATCAAGCTTTCACCTAGTCCTGCTGGTCACCTCAAGTTTAATATTTAATGAACTAGTAAGTAGCCACAGCGCTACAGCTTACATGGGCAGCTTAAGTGCCTACCAAAGCCAGCATCAAGCATTGCTTGGCACAGCAAGTGGATTCTGACTCATACTGATTCACCAATATAATTTTCTTGCTATATGCTCTTTCACACTTATGTACTAACACTCATCGGCACTCACTCACGCTCCTGCTCCTGCCCACACATACTTGCCAACACTCGCTCACTTCCATTCACACTTAGCGACACCCACTAATGCTATTACTCATGTCCACTCAAACTCACGCACACTTCTCATGTCCACTCACGTTCGCTGACAGTCACTCACTTTTGTACTGACATCCATTCAAGCTCGGTGTTGCCACCTTTCATTGATGCTTGTGTTTTCACAGCGCTCACTTGTCTTTATATTCACATCCACTCAACCTCCATCAACACTAATTCCCATTCACCCAGATCCAACCCCACCTTTTGTCACACACTCACAGACTATCCTGCATCTGTGATATCATTCTGGAGCGAATATGAGTCAGTGTGCTCGTGAGGGAGTATGCCAACCTGTTATGCCAGGCCAAGTTTTGATAACAATTTGACCACCCATGCTACCTATTTCATGGCTCATTGAGTTTGTGGCTTGATACACATCAAGCATCTTTGTGTACATTTACCAATTTGGTTCAAGTTGTGGAAAGCACGTGTAAACTCAAAAAAGAGGTATTTGTGGCTAGGAGGAAGGCAGCTGTTTGTGAAGAAGCTGCTCAAGAATTTTAAGGGGTAAAGTGGTTAAAGCGTACTCTGGCTATGCCCCTACACATACACTTTGATGTTGAAATGTGACGACTGCTGTGATTCGAATCTACCTTATTTGCACGATTCTAACAAGCACCTTTTTTTGAATAAAAGATGCATTCAAATTCGCATGTGTATTACAATCGTAACTAATTCTACTCAATATAAAAAACGAAGCCGATTCTTACTAAAAAAAAAAAAAAGCTGAGTGCACTGTAGCTAGCCACTGTGCCATCAAACGGGTCGTCTGAAGAAAGCGACGCTCGAAGACGTCGCAAGGTGGGTCCATAGAGTGTGGAATGCCCTCCTGCAGACGATGGTTGCGCGAGCCTTCAAGAAGTGTGGCATTGCTAATGCATTAAATGGAACTGAAAATGACTTTCTGTGATCAGTAGACAGCGGAGAGGAGGCGTCATTAGACACGGATAGCGACTAGCTGCTAAGATTTAGCTTCGTGTGTGTCTGTGTTCCTTCGTAGATTCCATAAAATCGTTTCCACACGGTACACGTCGACTCAGGTTTCATTACTTGATGCGCGCAGTAAAATCAGCACCAAGTGTGTGTTTTTTTTTTTTTTTTTTTTTTTTTTTGGCGGGAGGGAGAAGGGGGGGGGGGCTATTTTGGTGGTCTGCGCGTTACAATCGGTGGCACAGTAGAATCGTGCAATATTGTATGTACGTTGGCAGCTCCATACTGCTTTCAAAACTTCCCATTCTTAAAAGGGCCCTGCAACTCCTTTGTTTCACAACTGAGAACACACTTGAGTTGGTGCAATGCCTTTAAATGTGTTCCCGAAGAAATTTTTATAACCTAATAATAACAGAAGTGTAAAGAGCCCAATTCCTTCTCAACACAACGTTTCCTCTCAATTGGGCTTGCACCAATAATAATGCCTGGCGTGTTGCTCCTTTCTTGCTTTTCCTTCTTTCTGCAGTGCACTTGTGGTACCCCTTCAGGGTTGGCTTCCAATAAAGGTGATAGGATGGGCAGGACGTGTCAGCGTATCACTTCTCCCGTTTGCTGGAAAGTTGTAGGAGTGTGTAAGCATGCACAAGCTTTCTCAAGGGAGCCGCAGGAGAGAGCAATCTTGTATGCAAGATTGTAAGCTCCCTGATACATGCAGTGGAATAGTTTCTGGCTCGCATATTTACGGCACTATTGCCTATAAACGGTAAACATTTTCTTATTGTGTTCAAAAAGTGTTGCAGTGCCCCTGTGCTTACTATTTCTCTGCACTAAGCGAGTTGATGCCGGCATTAACAGTCTACTTTGATTACTGTAGTGCCAAGGCTGGAGTTCAAGGGTGTCACAGTGTGACATGCAGAGGAGATGCCTTGCCCGGTTATCATCTATGACAACTGAAGCCAACGAAGTCCCAGGCTCCTTCTTCCATAGAGGGAAAATGTGACAGCTACCCCTTTTGTACTCTGCATGATACGCTTGTTCAGCCTCAAGGGAAGCCTACACCAACTATATTCGAACTTTGGCAAGGGACAAACCAGCCGACAGAGTGCTGCATGGTGGCAGTCATGAGCAAAGGAAGAAAAATTGAGTGTTCGATCTTCAGCGATAGTTGGGCAAACTAGTCTCACATCATCAAAAGGAAAACCTGAGCATTGAACTCGGTTTGTCTGCAGGAGCATCTGTTGATTACGTGAGTGTAAGTTTCCCTGTTGTATACATTGGCAGCAATGTCCGTTGATATCATGGATGTGAATTTTCTGTCATGGCACTTGGTGTAATTTTCAGAAGTTTTCATGTTCATATTTCAGTGTAAATCATTTTGTTCTATGTGTGCGTGTGTGTCTGTGTGTGTTTGTTTGCTTGTTTCTTTTGACTCTTTAAGTTGCTCTGTTTATGACTTCGGTCATCCCATGCTAAGTGTCACTGAATCATTATAAAGAACTACCACAAAAGTTAAAGCTAACCACATTTTTGAGCTGCGCTCAATCAAGGTGCGCATTATATTTTGCTTAAGATTTCAAGCAGCTTGCGTTTTATTTGCTGCCTATGCGAATGTTGCATTCTGTGAAGTAACTGTTCAAGATTGATAATTTTTTCAGTTGCACTGTATAGCTTAGCTCCCTTCCAACATTCATACAGTTCTCTTTCATAAGTGCTCATGACTTGTAGAATGGTGTATGAAACCACCGTATCACAGATATCAGGCTCATTATATTGTGTTGCTGCTTGTGCATATAAACATATCAATTGGCATTTTCTTACTAAAATTTGATTTTTGTTTAATTATGTGATCGTCTCCCAATAAGATGAACCTCAAGGCATGCTGAACAAACAATTTGGTCGGCTGTCCATATGCTCAGTTTCAAACAAAATTGAAGAACGTAAACAACTTTCACACTGTCAAATCCGATAAGTCTCCAGTGCAACATACCAAAATGGCTGGGGTTGCAAGAGCACCTTGTACTGTCAGTGCATTGTTCTGAACTAAGTGATAGTCATCGAAAAAAAGCAAAAGTAGAAAATGAAGCAATTGTTTTCACCTTGAGGACAGTGACACTATTCCACATCTTGTCACAACAGGAGCAAGGAACAATAGGACAATGGCAAAATGATCAGGTCATCATGGATTTGGTAGAGCAGTCGTAGCTAAGCTGAGATAAGCATAAAGGCCAAACTACATGCACATGTGCTGGCGCGCTAAAGCTCGCGCCCACATGCCTTACGCATGCGCAGGTGGTGTAGGGCAGATTGTACGCACCGAAGCGCGGCGGGAGCGTAGATATCTTCTCCAGACAAATATCGGTGCTCTGGCTGCCTCGCAAAAATACAAAATAGCGTCTACTAAGGCGGAAATGTGAGCCAAGCGCATGCGTGCTGGGGCACGTCCTGTAGGTTCAAACCACCATTCCTAGTGAGGCACAGCAAACGCAAGGCATGTGGGTGCGAAATTTCGCACTCAGGCAAGCGTACATGTAGTTTGACCTTTAGTGTTTCGAAGTGAAAACATATGAGCTAGGACAGCTGCGTGTACACTAGTTTCGGAAACAGTCAGACTTGCAGTTCCTCTGGCTTGGGCTTTATTTGCATCTGAGCACACATGTTGGGGACACTAATCCAATTCTTGAGACACATTACAAGCTTTCTGATAATAAAATTGAAGAGACTGTCTCAAAAATTGCAGGAAAACAAATAACTCCTTCACAGTGAAAGAAGTTTGGTGATTTAGTGCAGCAAGACTGTGTTGCTACTGACCAGCTGCTGGTATTATGCCTGCTACAAAATGTGCCGCACATGGCTATAGGTGGCAGGAACAGCAGTGATAGTATGGCGGCGCTACACTGAAGCACCATAATAGTGGTTATGCTGGAATTGTTTCCTTTGAAAGGAACTTTAGTACTTTATTACTAGTGATAACCATGTGGACAAAACCATAAGGTGTTGTGGATTATCTTAAGCCAAACTTTGGATAAGCTGAACTAAGTTCGATGGTCCCTTTGTGTTCACTTTAATGGGAGACTACTGCGTAATTTATCACAATGTCAGAGTTTTGATTCGGCAAAAAGAAAATTTTGTAGCATTTCTTGCTTTTCCATTTTGGTGCTTAAGCAGCTGAATACAACATTCGGCCCTTGCAACAAGTCACCATAACTGTTATACAGTTATGAGTTACACTTTTTTACATTCTTACTGATGCACATTTATTTTGCAACATCTGTGTTCTACAAATGAGTGCCTTTCTGTTTTGTGATGTTTACTCTCTTTTTCAACTTATTTCATCCAAGGTGTATGCTGTACTTTCATAGATGTGGTTACGTACCACTTATCAGTGTAGTATTAGCATCACATCTTGCTGCCATTTTCATTATAAGATTCGAATTGTCTAACGGCTACTGTACCGTTGCCTGTGTATGTTATCATTTTCTAAACTGTGTGGTTTTTACTGTGGGCATTTATTGCTGCTATTTTGCATTGCTTAGAGTTGGATAAATAACCAGTTTTGCTTTGGAAATGAATCCAAAATAAACTGAGAACCATAAATTTTATTTATGTTTACTTGTATGTGCTGTACACCGTGCAGAGTTGCTTGTATCTAAGTCAGAAGAAGTATGACACTGACACTTTGCAGTTATGTTTTGTCATGTGGAATATGTGTAATGAGGAGTCATGCTAAGAATCATGACATCAATTCCCCCAAAGAGCTCTGCATTGCATTTCATTAACAAAGCCAGCGAGCTTTAAACTTCAATTTGTTTACATCTTTACTGCTTACGCAAGGTATGGTTATGTAGCACTATCAGATCATACAGTTAACTTTTCCATCATAATATATTTCACTATTGCTTCTTGGGCATTACATCCTTGCCAGAAAATTAAGGCAGCTAAGACACATGAACTTTTACATAACAGGTCTCAAAGCAAAGTTGCTAATTACGCAGTTTTTGCCACCCTTGCAGTTACACCAAGCTGAATCTATGACTAGAAAAGGAGTGCTTTCACCATAAAAATTTGATGCATTGTGGTATATATTCTGCTATGTGCCCTGTAGCATTACAATGTTGCTACAAGTGGCCCTTATCTGACACTTCAATACATTGTTTCTGCACCTTGTCTTTCAAGCACTTCAGTCCACCTTTACTGAACTTGCTCTGTTTGGCTGTACAGCCCAGCAGCATCACCAAAAATGTTCAAGGTAGCTGCAAGACTCATTAAAAGCAGTGTACTGACAGATAGCCAATGCTCACATATCAAGGAGGAGCATTCGTTGTGGTCGCACATGGCTGCCAACTGCTGTGTTAGTAGGAGCATAGTCCTCTGCAGGCACACAGTAGCCTGGAGGATAGCAGTGCAGCAAGAAGTTATAAGCCGAGTGCATGCAGTACACTGCAATATTATGCTGGTAACCACAATGTCTCGAAGCTGATTCTACCAATGGTATCATAACTGGTAGCTAGAAGATTGAATCTGGTTCAAAACTATGATACTAGCATAGCATATTATTCTAGACCATATATTATAGATGACGATTAGTTGCAAGGTGATTGTTAAAAAAATAAAGCTACCTATTGGCAGCCTTTGGGAATTTATTCTGTTTTGCAGTTATGGCAGCTTTTGTGTCTGCATAAACCTAGGAGTGCTCACACAAGCATTGCATTACGCTAGAGTTCACACCAGGCATCTGTGTAGCGCTGCTAGAGCACAGCAACTACTTCGTCCGTTTCAAGTGTTTGTTCAATATCTTATACTGACACAAAGAACCCTATGAAAAATATTTTCTGGTGCTGTATTCCTGCTCTCTATATTGCTTTGTGAATTGCGGTCAGCTAAGCAAGGCCTGTCAGCACACAACTTCACTTGGCGAACATGCCATGTGAGTGCAAAGCAGTGGGTGCTCAAAATTTGTTTACGAGTTATTCGGACACGACTGTCACAATTCCATGAATATGTTGCATAGGGCTGTAAGTTCTTTTTTTTTTTTTTTTTTTGCAAGTTGTGTGAGCAGGTTGGCATTGTGCGAGAGCCCCCTTAATACCTACTGCATACATCTAAGTCAGAAAAGTGTACAGTACATCTACTTGCTTTGTCTATTAGTGGTACATGTTTAACGGTAGTCAGTGTTTTTTATTGTTCCTTTGATCACAAATGTCAGTTGATAATTAGCTTTGTAGATAGCTTCACAATGTGGAAACTTAAAAACAGCACTCGAGATTCATTGACAAACATCAACAAATAGTTTTGGTTTGCTACGTTTGTAATTGTGAATCACTGTTTTGTCGGCATTCTTGGGTCCAGACATTTAACATTGTTTTTTGTGTAGTACTTCTATGTGTTTTTGCCCATTAATCAACCTTCATGAATCCCTTTCATGCAGCAGTTAGTGTTGCAGAAATTTGCACTTTTGAATCTGGGTGGCACACCTGTGCCCTTATACAAAGGAGAACACCTTTGAAGTTGTGTTACCACTAAAAAAGCAGTGCATTAAAGACGTTCATCTGTGCCAGTCTCATGCCTTGTCAGCATGAAACTGCGCCACTTCCATTACTCTTTAATGCTGTGCAGTGCTCCATGAAGTGCATTTGTACATCTTTGTGCATTGTTCCTTTCGTTGTAACAAAGCCTGTAATGCTTTATATCACCATGTTTACTATGTGAGAACATGCTTACATTCAATATGTGCATGTGACTGAATGATTGGTTTGTGTAATTTTGTGTTCGCAACCTTTCTGCATTGCCATTCACTGCAAAGAACTGGCATTCCTTCCCTTTAATTTTTTGTTCTTTGTTCTCAGCTTGAGCAGTGAAGCTAGAGCGGTATTTTCATGGCAAATGTAAAGCAATTAAACCAGCAGCGGTTGAGTTGCCATGACTACTGCTCCCTGGCTGATACAGTGCCAGATAGCAACATGTGTGCCTTGAGGTCAATCTTTTTGTTATTCCAGACCAATTTGTCCTGTGGTAAAGCATTTAAGGTGGCAGTAATAGAGACTTTTAGCTCAGCGGGTTTACGTTTCGCTCCGCTCACGGTCTCCACCGTTGCGCCAGCGGAGCGGCTCGCGAAAAAAAGAGTTTTAGCCCGGCGGATCACTCACCCACTCGAGCGGGGTAAAGAGCGGGGCGCTCTGCTGCCCCACCTAGTGGTCCGAATAGGAGTTACTGAGAAATGAATTTGAATTACGCTTGCTTTATTATGCAAGAAATGTTGAATAAAGATATATTACATGTTCTCAGTACATTATTTGTTAATAATATACTGAGTACTAATGTACGGGTCAGCGCCGCAGTCGGCGTCGTCGATGCAGAACTGCCGGCATTCATGTTCGCGGCTGCCATCTTGCATTTCCCATACACGCCCGCGCGCGCTTACGCACGCTCGCGCGCTGCGTATACCCTCCGCTGGGGAGTGCTTTCCAGCGGGCGTAAACGCTGCTCCGTAAAACCGCTGGCCGCCTCAGCGTGGAGCGCATGCGCAGTCGCGTCTCCGCTCGCCCGCTCCGCTCCGCTGGCCGTAAATCCGCTGGGCTAAAACTCTCTAATGGCACTTTGATAAGTTGATTCCAGGCATTTCTTTCTCGAAACCAACAAATTTTGATTGCCAGACTTGTAGACCTCAGTTGTAACAAACAAAAAAGAAAAAGGGATTTTGTGTAAAAGCTACTTCTATTAATTGTAGGTTCAGCGTTTTGATGCTTTAGGCTGCAGGATGTTGCTTTGTGGCCAAATCTGCCTCTGAGTGGGTAGTGCCTAATGGTAAAGGAGACATATCTTTCTCTACTCTTACAGCAGCATCCAAAGTGCTTTGCACATGGGGCAGAATTTGTATAGTATGCATTATTTGCATGCATGTTGCACCCAGGGATCACATATACATGCTTGTATAATGGTTCACCTTTGGGATGGAATCGAAGCCCAGGCCTTGTGCATTCCCTTGAGTTTGCTGTTTACACAGCACTTGTCTCCTTGGCATCAAAAAGCATTGACTTAACAGGTGCTTATGGCTGAAGGTAAGAGACCTCTGTGAATGATAGCAAGGCACTTGGCTGATAATTATCATCATATCACATTTCACTACTTGTCTACTGTAACATTTTGATACATTATCATAAAAGTGGCTGTTAATATTTGCTCTCCCTCTCATGTGAGCTTTTGACTTTCTCATGTGTGGACAAGTCTGCAGAACATTTTAAGTATATACATACAAACATACCACTTTCAGTGTCTGTTCCTAAGAACGCAACAGTCCAGGTAAATGCAGCAGGCAGAGTATGTGGCCCATTGATGTACGAGCACCCACATCTGCTAGCTAGCTCTCGAATGTTGCATCACATGTATGTGTAATTGTTGTGCGCCCTTTGTGAACAGTAGATTTTAGAGCATATTACACACTGTTTTAAACAGTTGCTTAGAACCACTCGGGTTTGCAGGTAACTGAAGGTGCCATTGATGCTAGACATTTCTCTTTTTTCAAGAAATTTAAGTCTAGTTAGCAAGTTGTGGTCACTTTTGTTTGTGTACCATTGTGGTCCGCATTGTTAACTTCTAAGTTCTCAGCTTGTCAGTGGCCAAGACATAGTAGCCCATAGCTTGCCTACTTTTATTCGAAGTGTACGTGTCCTCACATTGATGTACCATCCAAAAAGCTTTCTTTCATTGAGCTGTAGTGTGGTTGATCACACACATTTGTTTTGTAGTAGTGCTGCACATGAAAATAAAACTTAAGAACTGGTTTTTGTGGCTGCGAGTTGAAATTTTTGTAGTGTGTAGATTTCTGGCAACATGCTTTATGATGTCTATGAAACAAATATTGCTTCTGTTCCTATAGCAAACATTACCCTCACGCCTCGTTGGTTTAGTATACATGTTTTACAAAAAATAAAACCAATTACTCAAATGACCTAGCTTCAAACTTTACAGTGATTGGCAGTTTTCGTCAGGGCTCTCACCCTGCCTGTTGTGCATCTTTTTTCCATAAAATTTATTATTGTAACACAGTGTCAGCTGCCGAGGTCGGTTCGCAGTACCAGCCTGTGTGACGTGGTTCACTGCTCCTGCAAGGGGCGATGGCGAGCAGCTATGAGTAAGGCTCGATGTGATGCTCCCTTGGGTATTGTCGCTGCTGGTGGTACGATTTCCCCACAACGAAGGGCCGCTCTCATCATTGGTGGAATGAAAGTGTGAGAAGAAAAGGTAGTGCTGTGCAAGACGGGCTGTGCAGCGACAATGGCTATGATATGGCACCAGAGTAGCACGTGTCGTCTCTATGGAAACAAAGCGTTGCATTAGCGGAGGTCTGCATACGGTGACTGCTGTGAATCACGCCCACGCGTAATTATCGGTGATTTTTTTTTTCAACGGCGTGAAATATTTAAAATTTGTTCTGAAGTTTTTATGTAAACACATCAGCTGCCACACCATATAAAATCTGACCCGCCGCAGTAGCTTAGTGGCAAGGCATTGCGCTGCACAACTCAAGGCTGTGGGTTCGATCCCAGCTGCGGTAGCCGCATTTGATAAGAGGTGAAATGCAAAACTGCCTGTGTACCTGGATTTGGGAGCATGTTAAAGAACCCCAGGAAGCCAAATTTGGAGTTTCCCGCTAAAGCATGCTTTATAATATGGTTCTGGCATGTAAAATGCCATAATGTTATTAAATTTTAATTGAAAGTTTGCTCAATGTATGCACTGGGCCTGCGCCCAATGGTTTGCATTTCACTGCAACACCATTGTCAAAATTCTCTAGTTCAGCAACTTCCGAAGCAGTTTCCTACATTCGCTTTGCGACAGTTTTCGGAAGATACTGGCTGCATGGGCTCGCATGGTAACAAAGAAAACTCGGCACTACGACAATGGATGAAGTGAACCACACAAGCATTAGTATGTCTAAACATGCTACCAGGGAAGCCATCTATGTAGCAACATTGAATTGGTCCGTTTAAAATGGGGCAATGAAAGTGGAAAGGGGAACAGTCCACTGCTCAATTATGGCAATCTGGTACTCTAATAAATTGATAGTGGTTACATCGCGAGAAAGTCAGAGGCTGTCATGTCTTGCCAGAAATTTTATGTAAATCAGATGATGTGGTTATTGTAAACAGACCATGCCCATTACAGGTTATCTCCAATTCAATGCATTGAGGTTCACTACTACCCAAGACACTGCCAAGTTTCAGATCATTCTGTGTAGTGGTTCATATGTGATGCGCAAGCCAGTAAAAAAGTAAATGTGACAGACAGAAAACTTAATAAAGTGTGTGAAATAAGATTTTCGGCATTTCTCCAATTCTCTACAGTGTGCAAGTTTTATTTCTAAAAGACTATCTTTGTTTATATAGATGTCATGGGAGATGCAGTTCTGAATAAGTGCACGACTGTATACTTTTACATGGGATTTTTAATAGGATGTTTCCACTATTTGATAGACAAAATGTGCAATATCGACACACAATTCAAGCAAGTTTCACTGTAGAACATTTGTCATTGTCATAACTTCCTGCTGCTCTCTACAAACCTTTTTTTATATATAACCCTTTTACGTATTTTAGGGCAACCCTCATCCAAAGCACAAATATGCAGTCTTTGCCAAAAAATGGAGAGATCACTACACATGACACAAACTACTGTTAGATTGATAGTATCGACTTGAGTCATACTCCAAAGCTAAGGAATTTTCAGAAAAGTTCTGATGTGCAACCCAAGTCATCTTTGATGGCACATGGTGCAGTCTGTACAAACATTTGAGAAAGGTTCCATATGTGCAACAGGGTCCACTGGTAAAGTGAACACCACAATGTGTGGCTGTTGCTTTGCTGATGCTCTAAGCTGCCAGTGCTGGCTGAAGCTTTGGCAATGCACGGCACAAGAGTGTAGAAAGGTGCCAGTGCCACCAACCACAAGCCTTCTGCTGCAAGCCAGGCATCTGTGCACTTTGCAGAGGGAGGTACAGTTGCCGAAGGGCAAGACATGGCTCAGCACTCGTTTTTTTTTTTTTTTTTTTTTTTACCATCAGACCACACAGTTTCAGAACAAAGCAGCCTTACCACCAAGTTTACAAACGGACTTTATTTTCAAAGCTTGGTCTGATTACCGTGTATATGTAAAAGCAATTGAGATTCTCCAAACAAGCAGTCTACCATTGCTGAACATAGACAATAATTTTCAATACTGCAATAACAATTTCTGGTACAAAAGCACATAATAAACTGTGCTTTGGAATATCATCAGTGGTTGATTATACCACTGGAAAAGATATCCACACATTTAACACAATCTGTCGCAGTTCATACCCAACTTTGGAAAGCAGTTAGGCAGTAAATGCAACATTACCTTATGGTTGATGAGAGCTTCACTCAAGTACAAACACGCACGGCACAAGTCATGGAAGACTAAGATGCTGCACATGTAAAACAGGCAAATGAGGAAAGCATGACGATCACAGCTGGGACAATATACATAATTCTACACGACGTCACGCCCTCAGGCATTAATGTCCGACACCTTGAGGTACTGCACAACTGCATTCCAACAATCTGCATTCAAAGCATCAATCTGGGTTCCTTGGCCAGGATAACATTCAACAGAATGTTGAACTATTCCTGCAATGACAAAGAAGTTGTCGTAGAGGTAACGTACAGAAGAAGTAATGTTCTGATAGGCTTCCGACATACTTTGTCCTGCCACCTTTGCCACATGAGACATAAAGTGAGGCTTCTTGCAAAGGTACTCAAAGGCTTTGGCACATTGCCTGTTAGTACTATTACGCTGAACAAACTCAACTGCTTGGTTCAGTCGGCTGTGGTTCTGCTGCAGAGTAGTGAAGATAGGGTAAGTGATGCCACTAAATGGAATCTCTGGATTTTTCATGCCAAATTCTAACAGTACTTTGTTTTTCTTGACTCCAGTTGCAAGCAAACTTAGGCACTTCATAGGCAGCCCCCGAGACAGTCTAATAATGACCTTAATCAAAGTTTGATTCCATGACAGCATGCGGCAGAATGACAAGGCTGTGTGATGATAAAACTGAAAGCCAGTACTAACATCGAGTTCCTGCAGAGTTGTGTTGTGGACAAGTGCTGCTGCAACCTTTGTTACTAGACAGTAACTAGTAGTTTCTGGGTTCTGGGAAAGCTCCAAACATGTGATAGACCTGTTGGTTTCAAGCATTTCGGAAAATAAGTTTCCCTTGCTAGGTTCATGGCCTTTATAGTGCACCTTCAGAGTGTGCACCGTAGTGCTTGAAGCCAGGGCTTCACACAGTTCTCCAAAAAGCACGACAGGTATGTCACAAATGTTCTTCAGGCTGAGCTCTGTGGGACAAAACTGAACGTTGGTATATAGTGACAAGATGTTCTCGACATCGGCATCAACCAATGGAAGCAGCACACGATCATAGCAGCTGTTGCTCGCTAGTATGGCTGCCAAGCTTGCCCTACAAAAAAGAAGGGCCGTGTCTGCTGTGCCCGGGGCACAGCAAACGAAAGGTGCCCGAAATGTCTACGTTCACCCATGACGTCACGTCCGCTATAACCCATGATGTCACATCCGCTCATTTCCATGGCGGCTGTCTTACGGAGCCGGCTGCGCTGCGAAACGGTCCGTATTCCGTGCCCACTTAGAGCGTGAGTAATTCATCTTTCCACGCTATATGCGCGTAATAAAGGATTGGGGCTGTGAGCAGTTTGATGCGTTACCATTAAGTACCTTGTGCGCATATTTTGCCTCCTGGCCGCGTCAAATTGCAGCCGGCATGTGGAATGGGCCGTGGCATATTATATAAAGCTGCTCATGTGAGTGGTATTGCCTCCGTCAGGATCGTCAGTGCGTGCACAGAACCATTCAGTAGTCTGGTTCAGGGAGGATGCGCGAAAGAACGAGGACGTAAGAAAACACTGGCATGACGAGCTGTTCCGTCAGATCGCGTTACATCGCGCTTTTTTTCTAAGACCATCTCGCTCGAGCGAGAGGATCTTAGAACAGCATTACTACTGCTTTTTTACAGCTTTGCTGCGGCTCATTTAATCGTCACCTGCATTCTTTTAATAATACAAATGACATCGCTGCGCGGAAGAGCGTCTCTTGAAGTTTCCAAACAAGAGCCAATGCCGCCGTGCCTGCTGCATACACGCTTGCCTTTCCTTACGCAGTTAAGACGCGGCACTAGCTCTGCTACTGCGTGATACAGGGTCACTGTGATAAGAAAATTAAAAAAGAACGAACGAAATTAAGGCAGAAAATGTCAAACGTTGCCAAGCGTGATAAACGGACCTGCCTCGCCAGATGAGTTGAAGAAATCGGGGTCCTGAAGTCAGCTTCGCCGCAGTAGACTAGTGTTACGCGCTGAAGCATGTCTGAACTGAAGAGTGACCGCTTTCACCGACATAAATAATATGTGTTCCTTAATGATGTACGCGTGCACCTGTCGTCTCCTGTTACATTACGCGCGTTGAGGCGCCTAAGTGTACTGGCCGGCCTTCAGCGCTATTTCGGACGTGGCTGTGATGCTTTGAACCGTTGGTTTGTCGACCTCGTAAGCCAGTTAATGTTTACACGGCCATTTTTTTCTGAGCTGTTGATTTCTTCCATAACAGCTACGTAATTTCGTAGTTTCCTGTTCAACTGCTTTGGTCATATGCGAGTCAAGGTTGTTCTCTTTAGCCGAGCGCAGTTTTCGAAAGCGAAACGACGCTTTTGCATCAGCATATAGTGCCGTCGCCCATTTACAACACAGTCAATCAATGTAATTTTGTATGTCACTGGGAAACCGCCGAACGCAGGGAACTCACTCGCATGCGGGGAACTGCATAACTAACCACGGCATTACTGTGCCTCTTGGAAAGCTGCTTTGCATCAAAGGCCGGATACCCTTGCTATGATTCACCGCAAAATATTTTGTATGTCTAACCGCTTAACATATTTGTATTGCGGTGAAGGTAACCTTACGGAACCGAATTTCGCAATGCTTTTTAGACTCCTGCATCTCTACCAGCCACTACCAAACGCTGGCCGGTACGTCTCTTGGCAAAGGTCCAGGTAAATCTCCCCTGTTGGGAGTTGGGGGCACTCACGTATATGAAAACTGCCAAGGAAAGCAGTTGTCCTGATGAAGGCATGCTCCCGTGTCGAAACATTTGCACCAGCCTGTTCGACCACCGTTATCACCGCAACATAGTTGTGTGTTGCGGTGAAGCATGCCGATATTGGGAAAGATTTACGTGAATCTGGAATGTATGGTTTCTGTCAGCGACGAACCTAATGTTCTACTCTCATCAAAGCAGATTCTCGTGGCAGGATGCATGATGTCTTGAGAACTTTTGTTGGCTAAAGCCATACGTGCCAGGTTAGCTCTTGTCACAATAATACGCTTTACCGCAATACACAAGAGGCCCCGCTGTAGGACACGCCCGCCGTAGTTAGCCAAAACCTTATGTGATGGTTCACTGCAAAACACCTCCTGTATTGCGGTGAATCGTAATAAAGCACATTTGTCAGTTTAGAATGTAAAGACCCTTGCCCTTCGCTTTTGTAATAATATGACTCAGTTTAATGAGAACATGTATTCACTGCTAAAAACATCCACATTGAAATGGAGATATGAACACTGTTGGCAGCTTGTGTGATGTTTTATCCCTTTACTTTTTTGTGTACCTGTCACGCTGCCATTATTAAATTTTCCTGTACTTCGTTAGGTGCTGACGTACATAACATTACATCACAAAGAGCCACTGTGTAATTAGTGTTCAAGGACCAGTGTGATGGCTTTACTCAAGAAAGGTTTGGGTTATGTTGTTGCGAACATTTTTTTTTAGAGGTAGCTTTCTGAGAAGAAATCAGATGTCAGGAAATAGATCTCATTGGCACAGTAATCTTGGCTGCCTTTTGCTCAAACGTGCCCTAGACATAATTGAGTGATTTGCACTTGCAACTGGACAGCAGCCGTAGCTTGGGAGACCAGTGATATGGCATATTTTATCAAACTAGGTGACACATAGCATTACCAGTCCGAATAGAGACCTGTTTAAATGTTTGTCACCTTTAACACCTAGATTTTCGACCATGAATTCAGAAATATCTGTAGCACATTTAGAACCTAGATTTTAAATGCTGTATAAGTTGGCTTCTTGTTCACTGCAGCTGTGCTCGGCTTCTGTCCAAACGGGAGAGCACTTCTGCACAGCTTATTAGGGAATATTCTTATTTACATACCTTCTTTTTATTTATCTCGCCTACAATCACAATCAAATGTTTATGGCACATGAATGTGCTGTGCATGAATCTAACTTACAATGCCATGTTCAACAGCGCAGTGCATGTAGCTTGTGTTGGTTCATTCAAGCTAAGCATTGCTACAGCCTTTAACTGTAGGTATCATGGTATGAGAGCAGAGAAATGGATATGCAAAGACAGTTGGGCACATTGAGACATCATCTTTGTTGTGTGTGAAAAGGTGACAGATACACAATATGGGGAGAACGCATGCACTTTCATATTTTCTCGCGCGCACAAAAAAGCTGGAGGAATAAGGTTTCTTCACTGTGCCATAGAAACTATATGTTTGCTCTCAAGGGTAATTCTGATTCATTGGATATGTTCCTGTGCTGTGTTTATTTTCTTGAGTGTGCTTTAGTTTTTGCACGTTAATGTTTCAAACTCGTTTTTATTTTCACAGACTGAACATCCCACGTCTTGGTTTGACTTCCTGGTACAGGATACTTGCACTTAGCATGGAGTGATGAAGCAAAGCAGTGTACTTTTATTAAATGTGCAGATTTTAGCAGTATAACAGCAGTTCATTAAAAAAACATGTGTGCTGAAAATAAAGTGTTCTTACCCACATTCCTCGTTGTCTATTTATTTATTTATTTATACTGTCAACCCTCATAGAGGGTCATAACAGAGAGGACAATACAATTACATAAATCAAATATGGACAATGTCAATGTACGTAAAGTTGCTTAACACTTGTCAATTCACAGTTAATAAGATGTTCACTTGAATGCTGTTCAGCACACTTCTGACATTTATCAAAATACGTACAATGAATATCAAGTCGCACAAATCACTTGGTACTTCAAAACTAAATCGAAAACTCCCATAAATATGCCTCAGCAGCATTTTCAAAGTCGGTGACATCTTTTAAGCTAACAATAGCGTTTGGCAATTGGTTCCTCATTTCTATCGCATCCAGGAAAAATGAGTATCGATATGTATCACTGTTGGTGTGGTCCGGCTTTATGACGTAGTCGTGGTTAGTTCGCAGGTATCTTTTGCCTGGAGCATGTAGATATTTGAGCTTATCAATCTTAAGTTGATCCTGCATTATTTGATAAAGCACCTTCAGCCTATATTTTTTCCTACATACCTCAAGAAGATCGAAGTTGCAACGCTGTAACATAAGCGTGACTGATTCCTTCCTTCGGTATGTCGAACAAATAAAACGCGCCGCCAGACTCTTTCCAACTTCCTCTTAAGCGTCACTTGATGATGACTCCAAACAACGGCTGAATATTCCAGTATCATCCTAATGAAGGCGGTGTATGCAATAAGTTTTACATTACGCGATGCACGTTCCAGTTTTTTTTTTCTAAGAAAATATAACTTTTGATAGGCAATCATGCAGACGTTATCTATATGTTGGTTCCATGTCAATTTTGCTCATATTCCTGTATTCTCTTCAGCAAAACCACTTATATGGGGAACTGATCATGATAAGTGCTCATGAGCATGTTAAAGAACAGCCTTCAATGTCTGTCTTAGTAAAAGTGTGAAAGAACCAGGTTTGTGCATGAAAAGTTTTCCTGAGGGTGTGTGCCTTGAAGCCCGTAGTGGCAATCACAGGAAACTGGGGTGGATCCAGAGTAGCACCAAAGGGCAAGCCTTCATCGAAACAAATATGGAGGGAAGTGACTGCATGCTCAAACTTGTCAGCTTACAAGTTTGCCAAGACCAAGTGATATCAGAAGTTGATGAAGCCTACATGGTTAATGTATAACCGCTTAGGCCAAAATTATTTAGATACTTTTTATGTGGACTACATATTTACTGGAAATCTCAAAATAATTATGTTAGTGCAGAATACCTTCCACTAGTTGTGACGTCCTTGAAAGAATGAAAATGTTTGAGTTGTACTTGTGTGGTGCATGAAGTTACTTTAAAAAAAAAACAACTCAGCAATGGAAACAAAATGCAAAGAGTAGTATTCGAAATAAATTGCCACCTCTTTAGGGCTAGATGAATTCAAATAATAATAATAAGCAAATGAAGATCGGGCATACAAGATAGATGTTTCAGCTCCCACTTGAAAGCCTTGTTCACAAAGATTGTGAACAAAGCTCCAGTTGAACCAGTTCTTATTTTTCATTTTTATGGCTGGCATCTAATTTTAAACTACTTACCGTGCCTCTTTTGACCAAACCAGACAGGCTGCCATCAAACTCTTCACTACTTCAATGCAAATAATTGGAGGTTGGCAAATACATTTTTCTAATAGGAATAGTAGGTAACGAATAGTCAAACACTGATGCATACAGTTACAGCAGGCATATTTACCTTGGAATTAAGCACCATACTTATATTGTCTAGTAAAAAAAGGACAGCTATCAAGGAAGATTAGGATTATCTTTAAGCAAAAGTAATTATACCTCATATACTTGAAGCAGATGTAGTGCTTCTGAAGAATCACGTCCAAACTGCACACACTAAAACATTAAGCTGGGATATTCAAAAGGACAAGTACATGTTTTGCTCGCCAAGTGACTTTTAGTGTGCTCAATTATGTAAAGTGTGCTATTATATGATTAATGTAATTTGCTAATGTAAAGAAAGAAGAAGCCAGGATCTCTTGCTTCATATATACGCGCTGAATCAAGAAGGTAATTAAGGAAGAAGAACACCAGAAATAAACACGAATATTTGTGTGCTTTCTGGCATAAAATAATTATCATGTAAGCCACATAACATGCTTTCCAAAGCATCCCCTACCTTAACTTACAGCTGCATCACGTGAGGGCACTTTCTAAGAACACACATGCTTCATGATCATTCACTGTGTTAGTGACTCCCACTGAAGTAGACTGAGAACATATCTGGGCATTGCATTCAATAGCTGATGGAAAGTGAAAAGACTGCTGCTTGTAGGTATTAATGAACCAAGTGAATAAGAAATATAGGTTCTCAAACTTCTAGTAGTAAGTGTGGCAGCACTTAAAAAAAACATATTACAACTAAAAATTGCAACACATGATGAAATAACTGAAATAGCTAGGGAGAGTTTAATAGACCAATAAACAGGAAACTGCAAATTCCCAACATTTGTGAATACTTTTCTTCACATGTACTCACCTCATAAGTATGACTTCCCTTAATGCTCGAACCTCTGCCTTAATTTCATAATTCCCCATTCTGACTGCTTCGCTCATGCTGATTGACATCTAGCACAAAGGTTGATGAAAGTAGCTGAGCATGTGCATGTGTTGTGAGGCAAGCTGCCCACATCTGGTAGCCGCATGCCAATTTCTCAGAGTAGATGAAAGGGAAGCCTTGAGGGTAAACCATAGAGAAGACGGACACCTTGGTTCAATGATAACTGAAAACACCAACATGGAAAATTTGGACAGCCCACAGAATCAGCAGAATTGACATAGTTTGGAAAAACTGAAAAGATGCATTATGATATTCATGTTACACAGGTTCCAGTCAAGTTGAAGATTTTCACTGTCTAATAAACTTATAAGACAATACATGACCAGCAATACTGTATGGAACCTAAACAAGTTTAATAAAGTCACCTAGAATTCAGGATGGAGAAGTGACTGAATTGAGGATGCTAAAATGGATGAGGTGGAGGCAGATTGTGAAGGCAGGTCTTAAAAAATTAACATTCAACACACACTTAAGTTGGCAAAGATTGGACTCAATGTTCACGAAGAAATTGACTAAGATAATTTATTGGTATACGTACATGAGAGAGCAGCAACAATACAGCAGAGATAACTGTCATGCAAGAGGAAAGGACGTCAGTCTAAAAATTAACATTTGATCAGAAGAATGGTTATGCATGGGCTCAGGCTCATGTACAATTCTGTATGGTACGCATGATGTCAGAGCTGCATAGCATAAGGAACTGCGGCCTTAGATGCCTCGATTATGAAATGATGTGGGCCAAGAGTGGAACAAGGATAGCATCAAAAGGGGGCCTCCTCCAAAAGGAGAACCGTAGGGAAACGGGGTGAGAGAGGTTTCCTACACAACAGATACAGAGTCATATGAGTCATAGTCATAGAAACAATGACCCAAGGAGCTGCACAACAAGGTATATAAATTCAAATCTCTATACAGTTAAACCTCAGTATAACGAAATTCTCGACATAACGGAGAATTTAACTTTTCATAACCTCTTCTCCATAGAACACCATGCATCTAGAGCCTCAATATAAAGAAGTGTGTTTGTGTGCAATTTCAATATAACGAAATTTCGCTTCTGCTGCAGAGGAGTGCCATTTGAGACAATCAATGGTAACTTCCGCGGACGCAGATAGTCAAATGACTGAATTATAAGCGGCTCCTTGCAAACGCACCTCTCAAACTGCGTGCAGCGCGACAAGAACAATAGCTTGGAGCCGCATCATGTTCCGTATAAATTAAGTCCAAGTGCGATCAGATCCTATCGCGCCCCGCGCACTTGTGCTTTAGGTGCGAGTGAAAGTGTGCGAGGGTGAGACAAGAAAGGTGGTGGCTTCATAAGCGCGGCCTTCCCCGCGAGCAATGGCAAAGTGGGGAAGGAAAGCGAGCTCGCGATAACGCGATCAAGCGCGCGCGAGGGGGCGGAGTGGGGGGGGGGGGGGGGGAAGTTGGCGCGCGTCTCGGCCATGACTGGCCGAGACGCGGCTGAGCGCATACGCAGCCGCGCACGCTGCTCTAGAGGTAATCTGCTGCGTGTGGAAAGAGCGGGCATGCCATGAAGGCGTGGCACCATGTAAGCTGTTTTCCCGCACGTTTAGTATTGAAGGTTGCGCAATCTCGAGTTTTGATGATCCGTTGGAACGAGAGGCAGACGAAGCATTCGCTCCCAGCTGCCGGCGCTTTTCATGATAGCGTCGTCGCAGTGCGACCGGGCGACGCTTTGGGGGCGGAGTGCACGCGAAAGCATGGCGTCACTCAATTCGTACCGCTGATGTAAAGATATCAACGTGGCATATGAAACCGTATCATTCATCGCTGACTCCTATATTCGTCAAAATAAAATGTTTCCTAATTCAAACTTGCTTTTTTTATTGCCCAATAATTCGGAAAATTGCATGGCCCCTTTCCGTGCAACAAAGACGATCGGCGACTGTACTCATTTGCATAACAGATCGAATTTCAATACAAGGAAATTTCTATATAACGAAGCGAATTGCCGATTTTACTTCTTTGTTATATCAAGGTCAGTGGCGTAGCTAGGTCGTCTGGCACCCGGGGCCCATAGGTCTTCTGTCACCCCCCCCCCCCCCCCCGGCTGTAGTCGAGGAAGGCGAGGACATCATCAAGTTCCTGGTGTCTTCAGACGTATATGACACCCCCCCCCCCCCCCCTCTGGCCCCTTGCACCCGGGGCCCGCGGCCCCCCGGCCCCCCCTGTTGCTATGCCACTGATCAAGGTTTAAGTGTATAAAGAAATTGCCTGTTCTCTACACGGGGGTGGCAATGTGGGCTTGTTCGTTGATCATCATGGAACGGCATGTAGTGTAGCGCAGCAAAAACAAGAACACAAGAAGAAATGAAACACAGACACAAGCGCCTAATTATGTCTGTGTTTTCCTTTTTCCTGTGTCCTTGTTTTCGTTGCATTACACTACATGACATTCAATACTTTCACTGTCACATTCATGAGCACTGAAAACCTAGAATCAACTAATATCTTGCCTGATTTGCCATAATTAAAAAGAAAAATGTGTGTATAGTAGGTCTAATTGAGTTCTGGGGATTTTAATCGTTTCTTCTGTTAAGGCAGAGTACATGCTCAACTGCTACAATAAGTGGGAACGTAGGCAAAAACGACATTTTTGGCCCTTGCATCAATTTTATGGCATGTTGCGTGATCTAATCAAGTGGTTTCAATTTGACGAAGTTCTCGATTTAACAAAATAAAACCTCACATCCCAATAAAATTTATTAACTAGACTTACTGTACTTTATAACCAAAGTACTGTATAACTATAAGCAGCTACAGCCGCCATGAGTGGCGAGCAGAATTGAAATGAAAATGCTTTAGTTGAAACACGCTGAGCACTGCTTCTAAAGTATGCGCCACATGCATTGGGCAACTGTGGGAACCGCGGTGCCACACACAGTTATTCAAAGCAGCACATAAAAGTGCTGTGGACTCAAATTGGTTAGTAAATGCATTCGGAACCAGTCTTTCGATTACTCAATTAATATATCAGCCACACACTCGCATAGCACGGCCACGTGGCAAACGCGGCCATGCGGACGCTTCACTATGCGCGGATCGGCTTGTTGCAATATTGGGGCACTCTATGGGTGCATGTTTAAAGCACAGCGTTTTTTGCCTATCGTGTGATCGTTGCGGGTGCTCCATGGCTGAGTGTATTGCATGGTACAGAATTGGCCCCAGTACCAAAAGTACACAGGTAGGGCGGTCCGTGCAGATGAAGCGTGAACGCGAGCTCAACATAACCACGTCGTCATTATTCTGTAGCGATTATTTATGCGAAAGCGTCAAATGGCCCATTGAGCAAAAAAGCCGGCGTCTGTCGTCTCAGCGAAACAGCGCCTCAAATCCCATTGGCTGCGACCACGTCACGAGCGCGCCTCGACGAAACAGAGCAGGTGAAAGGGTACACCTGCTGTCGCTATAGTGCACCAGGTGTTGCATGAGGGGAAAGGGCATCGTCGCGATGCCCATCATCCTTGCTCTCGCAAGCCGCCGCCCGGTCCGTATCTCCCCCCTCCACTGGCTTAGCTGCTGCGCGTGCCTGCCGGCCTTGGTGGCCACTGCTGTTTCCTGGTCTCTGGTCGTGCAGCACGTCGGTGGCATGCGGTGTTGGCACTGCAGGCTGCTGCTGCTTGCTATCTCGGGCCCAATGTAGCTCTAGGGTGCATCACTTGCAGCGTAAAACTCGAAGGACTGCTCAGTGGCGTTCCATTGGGCATTAATGCTTTCGCAATCACAACTCAGATAAGACATGCTTAGCTGTCCTCATATGTTTTTCTTTAGTTGCCAAGTGGACGCATCATTGTTCACCATTCACAGTCTTCAATCTGTCGTCATCATTGCATTGTCATTTCAAATTAGTTGTAATATCACGCCGTTGGATGCTGCCGCCTTCACGCTGTGTAGTAGATACGCAGTCATTGCCATGCATGCACTCATCATTCCAAAGTCGTTATGCCTCAATCGTGATGACTCTAGAATTGACCCATCGTCGATCATGCCATCGTTGTCACCATCAGCATCATACTGTTGTCGGCATTCGACAGATGCATTACACAGATTAGCATTACCTTTTCAGCTTCTAGGACAGAATGCACGTGGTGATCTGCCGCAGTAATATTATGAGAGACACTTGGGCGGAACAATTGCTGGCCTCAATCGCCAAGCCTCCCTAACATCATTTATTTCAATCTCCATAATAATCCTAAATTGTGTCACAAAACTTCTACAACAAATGTCAACATGGTTGCCATAAGACCTTGTCTCTCATGAAAAACATAACTATATTGTCATGTTCACTAACTTGATCTCCTCCATTGAACTTAGTTCTTGCGTTGAATGGATGCTTCTAGCGTTTTAAATTCTGCTACTTTGTGCCACTGCCTCCTTCTCCTGAATAAGCTAACTTAATATTGATCCACATGCAATTACTAAAATTCACTGAATGCTTTCTTCATGACTAAACACAATTTGTATGTTAACAACTCCAATTCACAAATCTGTCTTTTGTCACTTCTGGCATGCCACAATGCTGAGTGTTTAGGCCCTTGATTTTTCTCATTTTAGATCTCGCAAAGAACTTAACGTAGAAAACTAAACTTTTTGTTGATGACTGTGTGTTTTGTCGTGAAACAACCAAACTCTGGCAGGTCCGTTTCTGTTCAAACAGACTAAACAAATGGCCCACTGAGTAAAAAAGCCAGCGTCTGTCGTCTCAGCGAAATGGAACCTCAAATCCCATTGGTTGTGACCACATTGCGAGCGTGCCTCTAGGGAGCAGAGCGGGTGAAAGGGTACGTCTGCCATCACTCTAGTGCGCCAGGTGTTGCGTGAGGGGAGAGGGCGCCGCCGCAATGCCACGTCATCCTTGCTCTCGCAAGCCGGTGCCCAGTCCATATCTCCCCCCCCCCCCCCTCCACTTGCTTAGCTGCTGCACGTGCCCAGTGGGGCAATGTCTCCACTAATGTCTCTTCGGAGTGCCATCACTAGTTTAAAACCTAATATCAGTACCCTAGCAAAAAAAACTGATAGAAATTTCTACAAGTCTCTTAGGAATATGTATAGGTTGTATGGGTCCTTCTAAGGGTGATATATATTCCTACCTGACCCATAGAACTCTTTACCAGACTGGCAGGCATCAGATAGATCTCACTGTGCTGCCTACAAGACCAAATAGCATGATGTATCAGTCTTTTAAACCCAGGTAGAGATCATCATATGACATACAGGAATCTGATTGAGGCACTGATAAAGCATGTTAGAAATAGCAGACAAGCCGGTGCCCACACGCCTGAAGAGACGTTTTTAAAATGAACTGAATATACAACCCTGAATGCATTGCCTGCCATGTGAACAGATTAACAAACACAGTTGGGATATTAGAGTATCAAATAAAAATGAAATGTGTAAACTGTGCAATTATCAAAACTTTTTACAGCTTGTATGCAGATATATTATCCTAAACATGTTTCAACATAAATTAAAGCACACGTTTTCAAAGCACAGCAGCGTTACTTAGCCTGTGAAACTACATTGGGGAAGTTGCATGAGAAAAGTATCAGTCCATCTTTGTAGCAGGCGTGCTCCAGTTCTTTTAATACAAAATTACATTTACAAATTTTGCGAGACAGATGTGCAACATTTAATGCATATTCAAAACAGAATTACTGTCATCATCATCATCATCATCATATTTATGTCCACTGCAGGACGAAAGCCTCTCCCTTCGATCTCTAATTACCTCTGTCCTGCGCCAACCGATTCCAACTAGCACCCGCAAATTTCCTAATTTTGGCGCACCACCTAGACTTCTGCCATTCTCTACTGCACTTCCCTTCTCTTGGTACCCATTCTGTCACCCTAATGGTCCAACTGTTATCTAATCTGCGCATTACATGACCTGCCCAGTGCAATTTTTTTCTCTTAATGTCTATTAGAATATCATCTATACCCGTTTGCTCTCTTGTCCAAACTGCTCTCTTTCTGTCTCTTAAAGTTATACTTAGCATTCTTCGTTCCATCACTCTTTGCACGGTCCTTAACTTGTTCTCAAGCTTCTTTGTCAGTCTCCAAATCTCTGCGCCATATGTCAGCACCTGTAAAATGCACTGATTGTATACTTTCCTTTTCAATGATAATGGTAAGCTCCCAGTCAGGAGCTCACAATGTCTGCTGTATGCGATCCAGCCCATTTTTATTCTTCTGTGAATTTCCTTCTCATGGTCAGGGTTTCCTGTGATTAGTTGACCTGGGTAGACGTACACCTTCACAGACTCTAGAGGCTGACTAGCGATCTGGAATTCTTGTTCCTTTGCCCGGTTATTTATCATTATCTTTGTCTTCTGCTTATTAATCTTCAGCCCCACTCTTACACTCTCCCTGTTAAGGTCCTCAATCATTTGTTGTAACTCGTCCGCAGTGTTGCTGAATAGAATAATGTCATCGGCAAACCGAATGTTGCTGAGGTGTTCGCCGTCGATCCCTACTCCTAAACCTTCCCAGTTTAATAGCTTGAATACTTCTTCCAAGCACGCAGTGAATAGCATTGCAGAGATTGTGTCTACTTGTCTGGCTCCTTTCTTCATAGGTATCTTCCTACTGTTGTAATAAAGTTTATTTACAAAAGCAAAACAAAGCACTTTCAAGACTGTGGATACTAACTGTAGCTCTAACATGTCAGGCTGAGTTTGTGAATGCCATAAATTAGACACTAGCAACGTGATTTCATTAAAGCTACTTTCTGGGCTAGTTGGTGCATACTTGATTTGAAAATTATGACAACGCTAATGCATCCATCCACAAAGGAACAAGGACAAGACACAAGCAACATGACTACAAACATGACTAGGGTTTATTTTACACTCCATTATCTAAAGAATAAGCAAGCAACTTGAGCCACATTTAAACAAACACATAAGAGGAACAACACAGACTGAAGTACCAACTTCACCATGCCCATTTGTGCTCACAGATGCTGTATAGAACACCAGGTCTAATTGGCACATGCTTTTATAATATTACAACTTCATATGAAGCTATTTTCTCTAGACTATGCACTTTTGCATTCATCCCAAAAGTGTTGTGATATGTGACAGAACACAAGTGAGCTTGAGCAAAAAGAACAAACTGGCATGGCACACTGACAAGAAGCAAGGAAACAGGACAAGCATCGCTATTGGTACAAGATCTACAGCAATATATCAGAACATGACAATACAGCAATATTATTTAAGCAAAAGTGAGTACAGATCTGAGAACTTGTTCAAGTAAGAGCATGGATTTACCATTTTTAAAACCACACATTCATGAACAAAACACCTAAACATCAGTGAACATATTGCAAAATCAGAAGACACAATTCTTCACTGGGTGCTAGTTCAACCACCGCACGTCGAAATGTGTAAAAGTGGTTTAACCTGTGTAGCCTTCAGCACGTGACAGCAAAGAAGACTATCAGAACAGGCTTCATGTATAGTGTTTGCAGTCTTTGATTAAAACCGTAATACACTGTTAAAATAAAATTTCACAGTTTGCTTGTTTCATTCAGAAAAAAGATAGTGTCTTAGTCATGCCGCCACAGTTAACGGATAAACTTGCACCAGCTACATTGAGTCAAAGGAGAAAATAAAGTGAGGAAGACAGATGCACGGTGTGAAAATGATGCTGTTGTATCAAGTAGCATAACTGCTCACTTAACATTCAGCTGCTTTCCATGCCTCTGCATACAGACTGAGAAGCTTTACCTCTTCACCATCTGCTAGTGAAGCACTGTTTGTTCACTGTGATCACCCACTCAAGGCAGTCACGTGGTTAAGTAGGGCCCTTCGCTACATGTAAGGACACCGACCTGAAACTGTGCATAAGTCCTGTAAAATATTGTCATGTTTTGGCTACTGCAACTGTTCATCAGCAGCTGCGTCACTACTGCCAACATGCAGACCATGCAATTCCCCAAGCACTTAATTAACAAGCGTACAATAATGAAGAGTGGCAAATTGGGCTAGCTGGTTCATTAGGAAAACAAGAAGCTATCGCAAGAAAAAATAAACACTCTAGAATTTTGATGGCTCTGGCTTGTTTAATATATTCAAACATCAAAAAGCTGATTATTACAGAACGCCATAAAGCATGGTGCACTGTTACCAACTGTTGTTTTTTAAAGCTATAACCTGTTATAACCAGACATTCATGTACCATGGCTAAAGACATACTGTTCATCGTTGCCATGTCTTGAGCACGGGAATTAGTCTCTTTCTTAAAGGTTTCGTATTGTCCATTCAAAAATATTGTTGTCTATTTCTATAAACACATAAAGGCGCATAACTTCGCTGGGTGTTACGTAAACTAGTGGCTCCTCTCTCCTGACGCAGACTGAAAGGTGCTTTGCATGGAGAATTTCAACAGGAAATAGTTTCTTGCATTTCAGAATTATACAAGAATTCGCTCCAGTAAGAATTCTACAAATGAGAGAAAATGCACCTGAGAAGCTGACAAATGCACTGTTTTTAGTCTTTATAGTTCAAGTGTACTGGAGAGAGTGGAATGTTTGTTGGTTGACGACCATTTGGTAATATTCAGTGACACTTGTTGAGTCACAGCCACGGTTGTGGACTACAGCCTGTTTTTCACTTTCATCCAAGTTCAGGCACAGCTTTCCAGTGCCTAACGAAACTGTCTGCTGATCAGCTCCCCTCTCCTGCGCACCAAAAAAACTCACTGCTTCTGGTGAAAGATTTAAACTAGCTTTAGCTGCCTGTAACTTACAAGCAAGTACATAACATTCCAATATTTGTAAAGGAACATCATTAGCTCCACTGACCAATTTCACAAGAAGTTCATTTCCGCCTTCAAATACAAATGAACAATGCGACCAATGAGGTCCTAGTTTAGCCGCACTTTTAGGAACATGCAGGATTTCGTGTACATTCTATGCCATTGCACCCAATCCATACAAAGACTGTGCTCTCACAACAAACTCCGAGAGAAGATCAGATGATCTCATTATGGTCATCTGAAGTGACGGTGTCTAGTAGAAGTATATAGACACCCTCCACAAGCAAACTGGAATGTCTGACATACTTATCCGGCAAAAAGCTATGAAGGCATGGTAATGAATAATGAAGAACCCACCACTTCCATTCACTAGCTTTCCAGATTGTGAAGTCTGATAATCTTCGTGGTGTACGTGTGAACCAATTCGGTGGCTTGATTGCCAATAACCTCCTGTTTAAAGAGGCTAAACTTTGTTGTGAACCAATTGAAACATCTTTTCTCTTTTAAACATGATCACATTTTTATTCTTTTTAAGCTGTTGTATGGTGTTTATTTGTTCCAACAATCTTTCCTTTCTGAATCCTGGGCTTAATAGTTGATTTATATGTACTGTCTTTTGTGATAATATAAATGCATTATTTCTGACTCATTTTTTGGGCAAATGAGGAAGCTTGCTTCTCCTTGAAGCACATTACACCTATACAACACACATAGATACTGATAGACTATAGATCTGGCAAACTAATATGAATACACTATTACACTAATAAAAAGAATACACTAGTAGACTTGTACAAGCAGAATAGCACAGATACGTCCAGAATAGAACTAAAAGTAATTTTATCAGTGTATCAGTTGTATTGTTTCATAATGCAATAGAAAAAACTGATATAATTTTTATTAGGTTGCCCTACCAGATTTTTTTTCTAGTGATCTTTCAGTGTAAATGCATATCAACTTTTTGACTAATGCTAATAACTGAACACATGGCTTTTTGTGCTGCAATTTTTCTTGGACTCCTGCTTCCCTTAAACTTATACTGTATAATATGCTTGCAAGATCAAAAAACTGGAGTATGCTTAATCAATCTGGGATATACCTACAAAAAACACAACTCTCATATTTAGTTGAAGCCATACAAAACCAACCTGTGAATTTTATTGCAGCTGCTTATTCCCATACCGTAAGCTTATCAACAATTAAAGCTTGCCTTGATTGGCCAGGCTTGTCAACAAAAAAACTTACCCATTTATTTCACAAATTCTCAATTGAAACATATGTTATTACCTCCTTGTATCTCATTGAGAATGAACTACAACCTCAAGGTACAAGTGCCAACTTGCCAAACCAATCTTTACTATTCCTGTAAAAGGCAGCCTCAGAACACACACACGCACACACATGCACACACATATATATCAATGAGCTACAAGGAGGTAATAAAAGCATGTTTCAATTGAGAATTTGTGAAATAAACAGGTAAGTTTTCTTGTTGCCTAGCCAATCAAGGCAACCTTTAATTGTTGATATGCTTGCGGTATGGGAATAAGCAGCTACAATAAAATGTACAGGTTGGTTTTGCATGGCTTCAACTAAATATGAGAGTTGTGTTTTTTGTAGGTATATCCCGGATTGATGAAGCATACTCCAGTTTTGATCTTACAAGCATATTATACAGTATAAGTTTAAGGGAAGCAGGAGTCCAAGAAAACTTGCAGCACAAGAAGCCATGTGTTCAGTTATTAGCATTACTCAAAAAGTTGATATGCATTTGCATTGGAAGATTATTAGTAATATGAATACCTAAGTACACGGTGCTTAATAAGAACAGAGTGTTTAATTTTGTAGGTAAATGTGTTAAAAAGACTAGTCATGATGTGAAAATCTCTTCATTTTACTTTTACCACCCCACCTTACCACCTTCTACCTTTACACACACACACACATACGCACACACACACACACACACACACACATACCATGGCACCCATTCCGTAACTCTAATGCTCCATACGATAGAAAATACGATAGAAAATTGGGCAAGTTGTTGAAGCTTCAAGGCAGCTACTGCATGACAGATGCCGACAAAAGTAATAGAACGGGACAGGATACAGCACTATCAAATGAAGTTTATTGAAAGAAAACAACCAATATATAACACACATCACGTGACCAACACCCGGCCCCCTAGCATATGCAGATACATACCAAAACAACCTTCACATCACCGAATGCACATGTTTTGACGGCAACACACATGTCACGGCTGATTAATCAATGTAAAAAAACAATTACTAAGGCACAATGCAACTCAGTGGCTTTACTTAGGATCTAACACGGCAACCTCGCTATCTTGCAGCGAGATGGATGGCTGGCTAACATTTAGTGAGCTTTTCTTTCTAATGTGATAAGCCTCCATTAATTCATGTGAGAGCTTTTCACACGTGTGTGAACAGCAGAATAGTACTTTCAAAAACTGGATGACGCCCAATGCTGCAACAATGCACAGAAAGGTGTGGATGCGCAAAAACCCTTAAAGAAACTATGGTACTTCCTTAGTCGAATGTTTAAGCACCTTCCAGTCTGACTGATATATATTTTGTAGGCTTCAAGAAAAAGGAATCAAATAAACAACATTTTGTGTGCAAGAGACAAATTATATGCTATATTTCACTTTGCAGTCCTCCCTGCTCAGACACCTGTTGTGAAGAATGTGCTTGTTTATTGCTTCACATATTCCCTTCAGCTTATATTTAAATGAAAACCCAATCCTCTCCTGGAACTTAGAAGCCACCTTTTTCTGTGCCACCTGTGCGGAACTTAGAAGCCACCTGTGCGACAATTAATAGAGGGGATAATGGCAACTTTGTTCCGCTCTTGCTCCTTAAGCTTCTTCCACCCTGGTTGCACCTTAAGTTCCTTAATTAACGTGTTTCAATATAAAAAAGCCACTGAAACTGAATAACCTGCCTCATTAAGCCTTGTCACCAGATTCCTTACACTTTCAAGGATAAGGTGAGGATAGCTCTTGGTTGGGGCATCTCTAATTGTGTGAGTGGCAATACTGTACTTAATAAGTTTTGAATGGCTAGACCTATAATCAAGAAGGGGCTTAGAAGTTCTCGACTGATATCCCCAGCATACGTGATCCCACATAAAAGTAAGCCTGACATAAGAAGTTGCAGCACATATTTTTTCTGGAACTCCTAAGTGAAGTTGAAACCTTGCTATTGTTCTCTAAATAGCTTCAGTACTTCGATGACAGCTCTGCGAAAGTTATCATTTGCTCATGAAAAACAAATAATCATCCACGTATCTGAAAATTTTAAGAGCAAGCCCACTCAGGTTTTGATTATTTTCTGGTCAACATAACTTAAAATATTACTGAGCACTGGTGCAACACCAGAACCTATGCAGATGCCAGCATTCTGGACACATATTTCACCTTCCCACTAGACCAAAATTGACCTTAAATAGAAATCAAGAAGCTCCAGAAAGTTTGCAACAAGAATTTTACACCTTTCAGCAAATTCCAGCAAACCTGTTTGATTGTGTATGCAGTCCTTAACAAACTACAAGAGACGCACCTGCGGCAAAGAATTGTATAGAACTTCTGCATCTATACTAAAGCCTGCCCATTTTCCCAGATTATGCTCCTACAGGAAGTGTACAACAGTCTGAGAGCTGGCAGCAAGGAATTGGTCGTTGATTCCCAGCCTGTCAAGGTGTGTCTGCAGAAATTCTGAAACATGAAGCCATGATTTATATTCCGACACAATGGTTCTGAAATGGATTCCCTAAGCTTGTGTGTTTTGCACTGAAGAAGGCGCATAAAAGAAGACCTTTTTCCACCTTAACATCATTTGAGACTGTTGTCAAACCAAACTGATTCAACTTCGTGACAGCTCAACATTTTATGTCAGCTATATTGGTATAAATTTCATTAAAATTTATGTCAGTGGCTGACACACCCTCCTCCGGAAAAGTGCTTTCCAACATGACAACACAATGTCCTTTCTTGTCTCCAAGAAACCTCCAAGTTTCTGCCCCATACGTTAGCACAGGTAGAAGGCAATGATTCTATGCTTGATTGTACACAATTATATATATATATATATATATATATATATATATATACACTTTGTATTCACCATCCAGGGCCAGGGATCAAGAGAAGCCAGACACCACTGACCAATTTCTGACTAAAAGAAGTAATTTTTTACCTTATACATCTTGTTTTTACTGTACATGTCCCTCACCTCCATCCAGGTTCCCAACATTTATATCTAAAAAGGGTCTGTCCTGAAAGTAATGTCAATAAATTTATTGTGATGTGACTGTATGTCAGAGCGGTCTAACTCGTTGAAACTAGTAGTGACGGAATCCAGCTAAGCAGCGGTTCGTCACTCAGTGTGCTCCGAACATTGGAGAGCGTTGGACGGGCCTGTCCATGAGAGCTGTCTTTTATTCTTGTGCAAGTGAAAATGCAGCGCTCATTAGAACAAAGATTTGCGATCAAGTTTTGTGTGAAACTTGGCAATACCGCTGCAGAAACTGTTACTATGCTCAAGATTGCTTATAAAGAACATGCCCTGTCAGATTGGCAAGTGTTTCGGTGGCACAAGGCCTTTTGGAAGGCCGGGAAGAGGGCGACGAGAAGGACTGCGCTGGATGGCCATCCACGACCGCTATGACTGACAATGTGACACGAGCGAGGGAACTGTTGAACTCAGACCAATGATTAAGTGTTCGTTTACTGGCCGACATGTTAAACGTTCCGAAAACTCAAGTTCATGAAATTGTTACAAACGATATCGGCATGCGGAAGGCATGCACAAAAATGGTTCCAAAAGTGCTCACTGACAACGAAAACTCACGCCGCGTGGAAACGTGCCAAGTAAATCTCAACATGTGCAAACGTGAGCGAAAATTTTTGGACAACGTCATTACAGAAGACGAGACTTGGGTATTTGAATATGTCCTGGAGACCAAAAGGCAATCATCTGAGTGGCACACACACTCGTCCCCTCCCCAGAAGAAAGCCAGGATGAGCAAATCAAAGATCGAGATCATGCTCATCGTTTTTTTTTTTTTTTTTACATCCACGGACTGGTTCATCATGAGTTTGAAGAACCTGGAACCACTGTGAACTCCAAATTTTATGTGGATGTCCTCGAAAGACTGAAACGCAGGGTTCAACATATCCGGCTGGACATTTCACACAACTGGAAGTTGCACCACGATAATGTGCTGGCCCACAGCGCCTTCATCGTCACTGACCACCTGGTTAAAGCAGGGGTGCCAACGATCCCCCAGCCCCCGTACAGCCCAGGCTTGGCTCCCCCCCCCCCCCCCCCCCGACTTATTTATGTTTCCATGACTCAAAACACCCCTGAAAGGCAATCATTTTGGGACAGTGGACATGATCAAAGCAGCTAGCACCACAGCATTAAAGGCCATTCTGGAGGAGTACTACCACAACGCATTTGAGAGCTGGAAGTCTCACTGGAGCCGATGTATTGACGCAAAAGGAGAGTATTTGAAGATTTTTAAACTTTTTGTAACAACAAATTCAATAAATGATTTTTAATTGCCTTACTGACATTACTCTCAGGACAGACCCTGTACATGCACCTTGAAGGTATGTATGTGGAAAGCATTTCAACCTCTGCTTGCTTTTCTGGCATGGAATAAAATGGCCTTTTGTCTCTAAACCACTTACTTTTAAACTATTCCATTTGGTTCATTTTTCTAACTTCTCCAGAGTTGCATTCACAACTTTCATAGTTAACCGGCTCCGTTTTCATTCTTGCTTCCTAAATTATGCCCTCCTGTCATGCATAATTTGGAAGGCCTTCTGTTAGCAATGGGTATTGTATTTCAAGACTGTCAGTTCAATGTTGCATGAAGAAACCTATTCTTGGAGTGAATTATTGTTGAGCTTGATATCATGATACTGCTGCATGGTTGTTATTTAGCTCTGCAAGAGAATGGTCCTGCCATCCTACCAAGAGTGCATTTCATGGGTATTACTCTCTTTCTTTTGACATTAGTTTATGAGGCTCACAGATATGTATCTGTGTCAACAATAACACCTGACATCTAATTTTGTGCAACATGCGCTACATTTAATCAGATAAAAGTTGCACGTTTTGTCTCTTGGACCAGTCTGCTCAATGGTAGGAGCTCGAGACCACAAATGAGAATGGTTGGCCAAGATCTGTGGTGTATGTCCCGTGTTATGCATCTGACAAGATTTCATGGTGGCAAGAAGACATATCAGACATGATGTGATCTTTCTAATTATTGTGCACAGAGTTATCAGCATGATAATATCCTTAATGCTATAAAGAGTACCTCCAGCAAGCAGTCTATATGCTTATGCCTTTTTGCTGCTTATGGCAACAAAACCCAACATCCTTTGAAACATGCTCACTTGCTGTCGGATGCACAAAATGAAGAACGCTGCCTTCTCTAAATTTATTAGCAACAAGAAAGCCACTCTGGAAGCAATTATATACATACACAGCAACACACACTAAAACCTACAAATGGGAGAAACACACAAACTAGGCTAACAATAAAAGAAACCTGACACCAAACAAGCGTTGCACGTTACTCAAGTATGCACATTCAACCTGAGTTAGAGAGATAGATGGTCGACTCCCGCACTCCTGTGCATGCATGTGGATATGTTAAACCTCAGCTACTCTTTCTATATCACAACTATCCCCATGTTTGTGAAATCTGGTGTACAACCGCAAGAACAATGATGGCTTGACAGGTGGTTCACCTTTCACTGAGTTCTATAAGGAGGATGCATCAACTCTTCCAGCCAATGTACACATTACCACATGAAAGCAGCAGCTTATAAACAGCACAACACCATACAGCACAAATTATATATTTGCCACGTGTTATTAAACTTACATCATTAAAGTACATTGGTGCTAAGGCTGGTGCACAATATATGCATATACTTTAAGCAATCATAAATAATGCAAGAGCTTGGAATATGATTGGCTATTCTCGGAACTGCTTTGATAATACAAAAGTCAAGGCTTTGTTTTTGGCATCACCCACTCCAATTCGTTTTCTTTCTTTTTCCAATTGAAGCATTGGCAAGATTTGTGCCATGCGCTTCGACCGTGATTTTTCCTTGTTCGCGCACGGCCATGACCATAATACAAGAAAATCGCCCCAGTAACGCAGTGGTCCCTGCCTACTTTTTCATATACTTTACCGCAATACATTACGTATGCTTCACCGCATAACATGACTGTATTGCGGCAAAGCTGATTTTATGAAACTGACATTATGTAACGGACCTTTTGTCCTTGTGCTGCTCGCATGAGCATAAGCTCGAAAAACCACAAAATACAGACTTGGCTTGCTGCTAGTTGATTTCTAGCTAACATTTCGAGACGTCCACGTTGTTTACAAAAAAATCGGTGAAGTTTCTCGCGCTCGGACGCGCTTCAAAAGGCAGCGTGACCACCTATAATTAAGGTAGTCATAAGCGGCAACGAAATCCACACAAGGTACATCAACTTCCACAAAGCTACTGGGCAACGCCATCAATAACTGGCACAGGGGCCACCCAGGAGCTGGCAAAAGCTGCGATGACATCCACACAAGCCACGTCGCTTTCCACAAAGCTATTGGGCAACACGATCAGTCACAGGCACAGGTGAAGTCCGCAAAACACTACATGGGCAGAACCACTACGGCCATACTCAATCACTTCGCCACAAGCTCTCACATTTAACGACATCAAACAGCTACAATCATTTCCCTACAGCCACGGACACAGGCGAAGACCGCACCATACCGCACGGGCAGAACGGAAGCACCGATTCAGGGCTCTCGTAGCGTTCATCGCTTTAGCGCCACCTATTTAAAAATAATATACGGAGCCAAGCCAAACCATTATTTAGCGTCTATTTGGGTGAACCTAACGCTTTTGGGCCCTAAGCGTTCGAACGACCAGGGCACTATAACGCTTACCCCCCCCTTTCCACTCCGTCGACCGGGTCGCAGGAACGGCGGCCAAAAAGAAGTCAGAAACATAAGAACTCTAAGCAGTGCAACAAAATTTCTTCGTTTTGCTCAAAACTTTGAATATGCTTTCAAATAAATGCAAAATGCCAGTTGTATAACATATTTTAGCTGAACCATCTTAATGCCAACCTACAACTGCTGCTTAGCATAGATGCAGTGAAAGCATGTACGAGGAAATGCCAAAGTAATAAAAAAAGAAAGTTATACACTGGAATCTACACCAATGAAGTCTTGAACGTCAGGTCTTTAAATAAATGGGACTATGTATACAATTTTGCTTGCCCTCCTATTGTTCCTGTAGCATAATATATGTTATACCATTCAGTTTTCTGCACAATGGATACAAGAGAACACTACATACAATCTTGGCAGCCAATTACACAGCCATGTTGTCACTAGGGTCGGAACAAAAGAGAGGCTAAGTTTAGTTGAAGAATGACTAAAATATGTTTAAAGTATGGATATGCTAGCTACGTTGTCAATCAGCTGTTGACAAAATTATTATAAACCATTACTCTCACAAATTCTCTTTTTTTTTTCTGCTTGGTTTTGAAGATTATCATACAACAGAAAAAAATAAGCAACAATGAAATAAGGACACTAAATCTGTTTGGTGAATCATGGTTAACCCTGTAACGCCCAGCGTATCATATATGCTACGCCGTCTTTAACAATTTCTGGCGGTTCTTGTTTCCCCAACACATAAGCAAAAGCTGCACAGACCGATGGCCATGGACATCATAGACGTTTTCGCTTTTGACTAGTACTGAATTTCGCGGTGAGGGAGCCACACGGTGACATCAAAGATGGCGGCACGCAGCTCAAGTGGCATGGCGATTCCGGCAAGAACATTTTATGGTCGTTCTTCAAAAAACAAAGGTAAATATTTTGATAACACACCTGATTTGTGTTCTAGAACGTTTACAGGTGTTGTTAAGTTGCTTTTGTTTGGTGTTATACTACGTAAAAGTGATCTCCTGGGAACACCATTTCAGTGTATCATATATGATACAGTGGGCATTCGTCGTAAACTTTGCCGTCCGTATCACATATGATACGAATTGTATTCGCTTACAGATACATCTGTTACAACTTCTTTTTTCAGCTCCCAGGGTCAAGGATATCATAGCCTGCATGCCTTCAGGTGACGACAGCGACTTTGGTGACCTGACTGACGACGACGAATACACTCCAGACAGTGCACCCAGGCTTGCTACAGATGATACTGACACCTCTGATCAGTCCTCTGAAGAGGATGAAGACGATGTTGGCAGCTCCCACTGCGGCACAGGATCCGTGGACAGGGGTCATTGGAGGAAGCGCTTGATGGATCACTGTATTCCTGCGTTCACAGACACATCCACGCAGCCTAGCGAGGTTCGTTCATTCATGTCCTACTTCAGACAGTTCGTAACCCCATCAATGATGAACGCAGTAGTTCGGGAGACCAACCTGTACAGCACCCAAACCACAGGAAAATCACTGGATGTCACGGAAAGCGAGCTTGAACAATTTGTTGGTCTGAACCTATTGATGGGGCTAGTGCAGATGCCCAGTGTTCGCAGTTATTGGGAACACGCTACGCGGTTCGCTCCAATTGCCGACATAATGCCTCGTAACCGGTTCGAGAAAATCGTGCGCCTTTTGCACTTTACGGACAACAACGAAGCCAGCGACGAAGCAAAGCGTGACAAGGTATGGAAGATCCGCCCATGGTTAGATGAACTTCAGCGGAACTTTCTTACCGTAGAACCTGAAGAACTCAACAGTGTCGATGAAATAATGATTTCCTTTACAGGAAGATGCCCCATCAAGCAGTACATGCCCGCGAAACCGCACCCTTGGGGCATAAAACTATGGGCACGGGCCAGTTCATCTGGCTTTCTCTATCAGTTTGATGTCTATCAAGGACAAGCGAAAATGAATTACCAATATGGTCTTGGCGGAGACGTTACCTTGAAGATGTGCCAAGCTCTTCCAGAAAACAAGGGATACAAAGTAGCAGCAGATAACTACTTCTCTTCTCTTGACCTGGCTGCTGAGCTTTCAAAGAGAGGCTTGGGATTTGTCGGGACGCTGAGAAGCAACAGACTAAAGGACTGCAGGCTCAAATCTGAAAGTGACCTAAAGAAAGAAGGCCGTGGCGCCTTCGACTACGCTGTTGACTCTTCGCGGAACATAGCAGTAGTGAGATGGCACGACAACAGAGCTGTCACCATTGTCTCGAACTACATATCCACTGAACCAGTTGGTAGTGTGCGAAGATGGGATAGAAAGGAAAAAAAATACATTCATGTTCCACAGCCAGCTGCTATAAAGGTTTACAACTCCTTCATGGGCGGTGTGGATCTATTGAATTACTTGGTGGAGCTGTACAAGTTTGGCATCAAATCTCGAAGATGGTACATTTACCTTTTTTATCATACACTCATGATGAGTACAGTGAATGCGTGGCTTCTGTACAGGCGTCACTGTGACAGCCTCAATCAGAAGAATGTGAACCTCCGACACTTCCAGGCCGGTATAGCTCAATGCCTCATTGCAGTGGGCAAAAAGCCAGTTGGAAGACCGTCCTCATTTGGAATACGAGCTTCCATAAAACGCAAAGTGTCTGCTAGCTCACCCGACGACGAAGTGCGCAGGGATGGAGTTAGCCACATGCCAGTATGGGGCACCAACAGGCTTAGGTGCAGGCATTGCCCTCCAGGAAAGAACTTTTTTTCTTTCATTTATTGTGGCAAGTGTAATGTGCAGCTATGCCTTAATAAAGATCGCAATTGTTTTGCTGCTTACCATATGTAAGGCATATATGTAGTGACATAGCAGTAATGCCCAGCGTATCATATATGATACGCTCTGTATTATGTATAAATATCTCTGCAAAAAAATAAAACATTATTTGACTGTGTTTTATAAGACATGTGAAGTGTGAATTTACCTATAAATAATTTTTTTTCTTCAGCAATAACTTCTGGGCATTACAGGGTTAAAAATAATTATGCTGGCCAAGACCACAGATAATGTTGAAACCCATTCAATAGGCGAGTTGTGAAACCTGCAAGGAAGCTTTTCTGCAATGTGAAATTTCGTGCACCTTGGCAGTATCGCCTGTCCTTATTCTAATTGTTAGATGCACTGGAGCATCTCACATGTTAGGCTTCTGCAAACAGCTGTGCTCTATACTTAAAGCAGCTAGCGACAACACCATTCAAGAGGAAGTAAAGGAATCTAAATGTCATGAAAGCATTAATGGAGGGACTACAACACACTCGAGCCCCTGTATGCAAGCATCTCCAAAAGCTGAAAAACATGCCAGAAGACACATCACACCTAACATTTACAGCAAGGACAGGTTGCACTGCCATTGTACATATAACTTAGCAGTGCAGGAAAGTTTCCTTGGGAGATGTCGCATCCATATATGCCAAACTACAATCTTAAGTAGTTATAGCACGAGTTTTAAACAACTGGGGAGTATTGCATAGAACTGAACCAAGGCTGCATTATATTTGCTTTGGTTATGGTGTAGCATAGAAAAATTTTTAAAAGTATTGTGGCCATTTCTAGCATTTACACTAGCTATGGCTGGCAGAAATCATTTTAGACTGTCATGACTAATGAGTTAAGCTGTGCGAGCACAGTGCAAATATCACGACAGATTTTATCATGATTTTCCTTTAACAGCTGGGACAATGGACTCTGTAATGATGTAACGAACACATTTATGATCAAGACACAATATGTAACAAATTACCTTTCACTGCTTGATGCATAAAAATCGTCGAATTTCAGCTTCTGCAGGGTCTTGTTTTGATCAAGTGCTTTGCACAGACAGCAGATGACAGCTACATTAACACTTGATGACGGGAACTCTAAGCACTGTAGTGTTGAGTTCTCCTTGATACCCTTTGCAATCTCCTCAGCACCAGATGCAGATATGGTGCTACGTTCTATGATTAGTGTCCGAAGTACAGTGTTCGAGCGGAGCATTGATGCTACATAAGTTCCCTGGCTTCTCAAGATGCAGTAATCGGCTAAATGCAAGCACTTCACGGTAGAGTGAAATTCAAGAGCCATAAACACTGATGCAATTGACAAAGTTGCCGCACCGACATAAATATCACGCAGAGATGAGCTATTGCCTAGCGCTTCAGCCACCCGAGCCATATCGTTTACTTTTGTTAGCGTTGGGATCATCACCCTTTCTAGAGTATGAGATGACCTCAAAAGTCTGACCAATCCATCTACGCCTCCGGAAAAGTACACACAGTATGACAGTAAAGCTGACTTCAGGCAAACGCATCTTCGTAGGCAGCGCCACAACACATCGCTGTTTTCTTGCAACATACGTGTATTTTCAATCACCACTTCCCTCAGAGTAGCTGAATTGCGACACACTGTCGAAGCTACCTTATAGACCACATTGGTAGGCATGCCGACGCCGTCGAACATGAGAGTTTCCAGAGTCGCCAAAGAACGAAGGTCGACGACTTGCAAAGGACTGTAACAATAAGCACTACCACTGCAAATTTTCACATGGCGAACAGACGGGCCAAGACGTACGGGGAAAGCCTTCGAACCATGTCGCACTAAACAACCGGTACTCAAAAAAAAGTACTCTCCGTAATTGAAGCTTACTTCATCGATACACGTGTGCTGCTTGAGGAGAACTGAAAGGGTGGACGCAGCTTTTCTGACTTGCTCATACACGAAGCCCCTAGCATGTGGTATTGTTCGGAGGCACAGCACACCCGTCCGTTTTTCACACAACTCATAGCCGAATGAACTGATAACATCGTTCCACGCAGCAACATCTTCGCACAGCCAACATCGGTACTTCAGGCTGGCTAGGCAGGGACGGAAAAGTTCGCTCCGATGGCGAAGTTTGCTCGGTATATCGGTGTCACCGATGCTAACGTCATAGAATGGGGAAGCCGATGCACATTCTTTTGAAGCCATTATCCCAATTTTCGTTCAATGAAGCTGGAGGGAAGGGGGCTGTGGCACGCAGAGTAAATATGTGCGTTGAGTAAGGGAAGGTCCTGAAGTCGTGCAACGCTTTCACTGCGCAACAGATTGGGTACCAAATAGCTCATCACTCATTAGACCCATTAGGAAAAAAAAAAAGGTACTGCAATGAACAGTAAGCCCTGCAACCATACTGATAGTCCGCGACTAGCACAAATAGGAGTAGAAGTTTACACGAGCGAACTAGCGGAAAAACCATGGAAAAAACGAAATAAACCGCCAAAAACAAAAACAAGCTTGGCGGCTTCGGATTGAAATGAATTTCGTTGGCTATCGACTCGTACAAAAGTCCAAAACATGGAGGAAGGAAAAACTAATAGCATCCTCGGTAAACGCGCCCGGAGTCTCCGCAAAACCAGTTAGGGGCACAACGCTCCAAGCCTGTGGAGGGGCGGGCAGATATGGGGCAGACGTTAAATAAATATGCACTTGGCCGGTGCGCACTGCTAGCGTCGTCTGGCGTACCGCGCGTAATTTGAACCGCGCGCATAACTAGCATAACATAGGTGTTTCAATGGCTGTTCTGTGACATAACTGTGCGAGCGTGCGCGAGCTGTCAGTTTGCCTCAGCAGCATCTGCGCCGTGATGAACTTGTTCGTACAGTTAATAATTGATGGCAAGAAATATTCTGTTGCGATGACGAAGTTACATATTGACGAAATAATTGTCGGTAAGTAATTAACCGCTGAATGAAGGCATATATTCGTTGTCATGCTTGTATAGGTAATTAAACCATATACGCGTAACGCCTAGCCATATACGTAACGCCTAACTTCGTGGCGCATGGACGTGTAATCATGCGGCTGTTTTCATAGTTCGCGCATTTTCTTTATAACGCAGAAAAAAATAATAATGCGGCTCATAGCACACTGAAAGCAACTAAATTGTGTGTTTTAAAACACAATTATTACTTTTCTATCACAATTTGCGCCCTCCATTTAGTAATCAAAAAGTGTGTTAATTAATCTAATAGCATTATCGATAGTTCAATTATGAGACAAACTCATTATGGTGAGGCACATCACTGTTGAAAGAATACCATTGGTTGTGTCATCGCACATTCTTAAACACACAAACACACACAAACAAACACACAGACACACACGCACACACATATATATAATAGAATCTATTCAGTAGAGATACCAGCAGTCATAGAGGTATTACGTAATCAAAGAGTACAGGACGGTTACGAAAATATCTTCGAAAATATCTACAGAGATTCCACAGCTACCTTAATTCTCTACAAGAAAAGTAGCAAGATACCTAGAAAAAAAGGGGGCAAACAAGGAGACACAATCTTGCCAATGCTATTCACTGCGTGTTTGGAAGAAGTATTCAAGTTATTAAACTTGGAAGGCTTAGGAGTGAGGATCAACAGGGAATATTTCAGTAACCTTCGATATGCAGATGACATTTTCTTGTTCAGCAACACTGGGGACGAGTTACAACAAGTGATTGAGGACATTAACAGAGGGAGTGTAAGAGGGGATTGAATATTGATATGCAGAAGACAAAGATAATGATCAATATCCGGGCAAGGGAACAAGAGTTCAGGATCGCCAGTCGGCCTCTGGAGTGTGTGAAGGAGTACGTTTACTTATAGTTCAATTACTCACAGGGGACCCTGATCATGAGAAGGAAATTTATATAAAAATAAAAATGGGTTGGAGTGCATACGGCAGATGTCGACAGATCATGACTGGAAGCTCACCATTATCATTAAAAAGAAAGGTGTACAATTAGTGCATTCTACTGGTGCTAACATATGGGGCACAAACTTGGAGACTTACAAAGAAGCTTGAGAACAAGTTAAGGAAGATTCAAAGAGCGATGGAACGAAGAATGTTAGGCGTAACGTTAAGAGACAGGAAGAGAGCGTTGTGGATCAGAGAGCAAACGTGTATAGCCAATATTCTAATTGACATTAAGAGAAAAAAATATGGAGCTGGATAGATCATGTAATGAGTAGGTTAGATAACCGGTGGACCATTAGGGTTACAGAATGGATGCCAAGAGGAGGGAAGCGGGGATGCAGGGATGCAGGAGGGAAGGGATGCAGGGCAAAAGGAAGGCGGAGTGTCCCATGTATGTAGGGCAAGGATGGCAGTCAAAAAAAGAAAAGAAAGAAATGAATAAGGAGGAGGAGGGAGACATAAGTCGGAGAAGGGAAGAGGTACGTGGAGTAGCGGTAGCTAGGTTCCCGTTGACAAGAGGCAAGCGAGGACAAAGCGGTCACTGCGCAGCACCAGTGTGCGTGCCGCCGTTGCGCAGCACGAATGTCACTTCGCTCGCTGCTGCTGCCGCGTTTCCTCACGCCAGCGTTTTGACAGGGAGTGCCCGCGGTTATCGAGTGAGATGTGTTCATGTTTGCTTGTGCACGCGTGAAACAATGCTTGTTAATTTAGTTGGTGTGCCTATGTTTACAAGTTTTTACGGCCGATAAAACTACTATCCTTACTTCGTATAGCTGTCCCATAATTTGTTATCGCAAACGATACTTCGCCTTTCGGGCGAAACTGCGACTTTTTCCAGTCCCACTTGGCCACAACAGCAGCCGGTAGAGCACGGTCTAGATAATATAGCGGAACAATACATGGAGACTAACGCAATCCTGCACGCACGATGTCTTTTACACGGTACGATACCTACGGGGCATCACATGCATGTGAACACACTACCATAACAAAACCGCCATTGTGCCCCGACAACATGGCTGCTACAGCGAAAAATATCGACAGCTCTATACTTAGCTCCTAGTGCGTGGAGCGGGTATGGACTCCCCTCAATTTTTAACGCGACATCGTTACAGAAAATCCGGCGCCCGGCGCCGGCGTCCCCGTTAGCGGAACGTTAGAATCTATTCGCTAAGCTAAATTTCAAGCTATAGGCAACAACACTTAGTTTCGTTGCTTGTGTTATGTTTCCTTCTAGTTTTTTTCTTTTGTTTTCCTTTCTTTATTTTCTTCGCCTATCCTTTTTTTCTTTTATTTATTTATTTATTCAATTTCAGTACTTGAGATATATATATATATATATATACGAGTACCGGTTTCTGCTGCTCCAACTGTTATTTCTTTCACAGACAGGATAGCCCACGACCACCAGCGAAGCAGGTAATAGAGGTAATAGACGCCGTTGACACACCGAATGACACACGACCTTTGACATGTGACTGACACACGGCCGTGTCACCGGCCTTGTGCACAGCACCCATTTATTCTGAATTCTACACCCTCGCCGTTAACACACCTTCGCTCGTTGCCGCACCCACCCCGCCTTACCCCCTCTCCGCTTTAGGAGAACCCTATACTGCATACTTCTGAAATAATCAGAAGAATAAGAATGGGCTGGGGTGCGTTTGGCAGGCATTCTCAGATCATGAACAGCAGGTTGCCATTATCTCTCAAGAGAAAAGTATATAACAGCTGTGTCTTACAGTACTCACCTACGGGGTAGAAGCCTGGAGGCTTACGAAAAGGGTTCTACTGAAATTAAGAACGACGCAACGAGCTATGGAAAGAAGAATGATAGGTGTAATGTTAAGGGTAAGAAAAGAGCAGATTGGGTGAGGGAACAAACGCGAGTTAATGATATCTTAGTTGAAATCAAGAAAGAGAAATGGGCATGGGCAGGACATGTAATGAGGAGGGAAGATAACCGATGGCCATTAAGGGTTACGGACTGGATTCCAAGGGAGGAGAAGCGTAGCAGAGGGCGGCAGAAAGTTAGGTGGGCGGATGAGATTAAGAAGTTTGCAGGGACATCATGGCCACAATTAGTACATGACCGGGACAGTTGGAGAAGTATGGAAGAGGCCTTTGCCCAGCAGTGGGCGTAACCAGGATGATGATGATGATGATGATGATGATGATGATACTGTGCCGAGGGAAGCATATGTCGCCTAGAAAAAGAGAAGTCCACTTGTCGAACCGTTGGCTCCCGCTTTCACCTTGTTCTGGTTTTGCTCATCGCATATATTTAGGTATATGTATATGCCAATTCAAATCCCAGTGCCGCGCTATTCCCCACCGGAAAATACAAAAAAAAACCGTGTGTTGAGAAAATTGCACAAACAGGCCTGGAGTGCGGCCTGATCCCGGTGACCAGAACCGGTAACGCACTCTCTCACCAGAGCAGGATTGGCCACCCTGGTGCAGTACTTGTGACGACCCCTGCAGTACTTGTGCAGTACTTGTGTAATTTGTGACGACCCCTGATATGTGGGGGCGAGAGGTTCGTGTTCTCAATGTTTTAATGGTTCTCTTAGGCGGAGCCCCCGAGAACCCAATTGAGGACAAAGCCGTTGGTTTGAACACACACACAAAGACTTTAATCAAAAATAAAAAGGCAAAAAGCAAATAGAACGAAGCAGAAAGCATGCATAAAATATTCAAGAAAACATAGCAGTAAGGAACACACTTAGGGCTTTAGCGAGGGCGCGAGTCCGGGCTTGCCCCGAGGGCGGGGACGCGTCGCAGTCTCGACGCGGCAACGCGGCGACGAGCTGGCAGAAGGAGAGGCGCCGGTCTCACCAAAGGTCGTGGCGTAGGTTGACCGACCGGGCGCCGGGAGCGCGCCAGCTCTGGCGAGGCGAGGTAACGCTGGCGGCTGGGTGGACGGCGGCGGCGTTCTGGCCGGGCAGAGAGCTCGGGCCCGTAGCCCGACTGCTCCCCTCTCGCCCACGGCGCGGAAGCTCGAACGCCGGCCTCGGGCAGCAGGCGGCACGGCAGACGGGGGTGGCGTTCTGGCCGGGCAGCTGGCGCAGAACTCTGGCCCGAAGCCCGACTGTTCTCGTCCTGCCCACTGGCGCAAAAGCTCACCGGCCTTGAGGAGCTGACGGCACGCTCAGGTAGACGGGCGACGCACAGGAACAGGTTGGCAGGAGGCCCCGGGCGGGTGAAGTCCTGGTGGGCTCGGGTCCGGAACCCGACGGCCCCTTCAACGCCCGCTCCGGTGGTTGACCTCCTCCTGCCGTTGCTTCCTGGGACTCTCCTGGCGTCTCCCCGGCGTCTCCCTGCGTGTCCTCTTGCGTGTCGCCCCCGTCTTCTGCCAGCGCGGCACGCTTTTTGTTGTGGTATGGCCGATTTGGCATTTACTGATTGGCTGCCCGACGCCCCGTGGTCTTTTCTAATTGGTTGCTTTTTCTTCTTCTTGTTTTTCCTGCGCCGCGCGTCCACGTGCCGGGCGCTCTTCGGCGTCGTCGTTTTCCTCCTTCCAGCTCGGCGCGCGTGCACTCAGCGTCGTCTGCTCTCGACCGTCCCGAGCACCGCACCACGTCGCGCACCACACATCACATAAGCCCCTTTTTTAACAAGTTTTTCTGAAGAAAAACTGCCGCTCAGTGCGCGACATAGTTCACAACACTACAGTCATTGTCCGTTGACAAGAACGCACTGTAATGTTTCAATGCACAGTTCACAGAGTGGCACAGTTCACTGAGCACACAGATAAAAGGTTAAAGGAAAACACAATTCAAAGAAACCACAACAACTGAAAAGAAAGAAACTAGCATCACAGGCTATCACGACACACTCTATAAACAATCAAGTTGAAGTCACCAAGTCCGAGGTCAAAAGTCCGTGAAGAGCCATAAGCGAAGCATCGGCTCCTTCACGTGACCCTCTCCCACATGAGGCGGACTAGACATCTGTCTTCTCGTTTAGAGTGCACTGGCCAGTTCGTGGCCATATCCCTCTGGGCATTAATGTCTTTGCATGGCGTCGACCAAGTCACTGCCTGCGTTCTAAGGCAGTGAACATTGTGACGCGTGGTTGCCGCAACAGTGCCAGTGGTCGAACCACACACGACTGCATGGAAACACAAAGGATGTTCTGGTTCCTTAAAGCGATAAGTTGGTGGGGTATACATGCCTGAGCCCTCCCAAGTGCACATAGTGTCACAAACAGTTTGTGTCGAGGGACGCACTAACGACCCCTGAATACTTTTTGGGGAAACCAAACACGGTTCCACAGGAGCCCTGATATTTTCAGGTTCATCCTGATCCTGGTGCGAACACTCAGGCGTACTATAATTAGCCTGTTGGAGGTGTTCAGTTCTAACTTCATTCTCAACCATGCTTATGCATGGTAGCTCTGAACCTTGCACAAACCAGTCATCGCATGCGCCGGGCCCAAGCAGCACTGGTTTAGATACAGAAGCAATCTGCTTCTTGTCTTGTGACCTAACAGTATCTTTGCCTACAATGGCGTGGTCACAAGTCGTCTCTCCTTGAGACACTTTTTCCTCGCCGAGGCCTGAGGCCATATCGGGGGGAACCCTCGGGTCGCCGCTGCACTGCTGTGCTGCATCCTCAATAATGGAGCTCGTCCCTTCGGAGCAAGCATTCGCGAGTGCCTCGATGCGAACACGCACCTTGCGAAGCTCCTCCTCCAGGCGTGCCCTCTCAGCCGCCTGTTCTGCCACTCGGCTTTCGCACTCCCTCTGAGCTTTCGCGCATATTAACAGCCACCTGTCTTGCACCCACCTGTGCAAGTCTTCCCCCTGCAAACCCAATCGCTGGGCTACGGTGGCTAAGTCAGACAGACTAATTTCTGGCTGTTTCTTGCCTACATATGCGCCTTCAGCCTCTGCGACTTTAAGCCGTAATTGTAAATTTTTCTCCTCAAGCGCAAGTTGCTCCCTCCTAGCATTGCGCTCCGCTACTCGCTCTTCTCGCTCCGCTGCCCGCTCTTCTCGCTGCGCTACCCGCTCTTCTCGCGCACGCTCTTCCTGTTCGTTGAGCCATGCCCTCAACTCCGCACCTTCTAGCCCCATGCGTTCGGCTAGCGCTAACAAGTCTCGTGTGTTAGCCATGGTTCCTAGCCGCTAGAAAAAAAATCCAAACGAACGGCTTTGTCCTGTCGCGGACGCCAATTTGTGACGACCCCTGATATGTGGGGGCGAGAGGTTCGTGTTCTCAATGTTTTAATGGTTCTCTTAGGCGGAGCCTCCGAGAACCCAATTGAGGACAAAGCCGTTGGTTTGAACACACACACAAAGACTTTAATCAAAAATAAAAAGGCAAAAAGCAAATAGAACGAAGCAGAAAGCATGCATAAAATATTCAAGAAAACATAGCAGTAAGGAACACACTTAGGGCTTTAGCGAGGGCGCGAGTCCGGGCTTGCCCCGAGGGCGGGGACGCGTCGCAGTCTCGACGCGGCAACGCGGCGACGAGCTGGCAGAAGGAGAGGCGCCGGTCTCACCAAAGGTCGTGGCGTAGGTTGACCGACCGGGCGCCGGGAGCGCGCCAGCTCTGGCGAGGCGAGGTAACGCTGGCGGCTGGGTGGACGGCGGCGGCGTTCTGGCCGGGCAGAGAGCTCGGGCCCGTAGCCCGACTGCTCCCCTCTCGCCCACGGCGCGGAAGCTCGAACGCCGGCCTCGGGCAGCAGGCGGCACGGCAGACGGGGGTGGCGTTCTGGCCGGGCAGCTGGCGCAGAACTCGGGCCCGAAGCCCGACTGTTCTCGTCCTGCCCACTGGCGCAAAAGCTCACCGGCCTTGAGGAGCTGACGGCACGCTCAGGTAGACGGGCGACGCACAGGAACAGGTTGGCAGGAGGCCCCGGGCGGGTGAAGTCCTGGTGGGCTCGGGTCCGGAACCCGACGGCCAGTCTTCAACGCCCGCTCCGGTGGTTGACCTCCTCCTGCCGTTGCTTCCTGGGACTCTCCTGGCGTCTCCCCGGCGTCTCCCTGCGTGTCCTCTTGCGTGTCGCCCCCGTCTTCTGCCAGCGCGGCACGCTTTTTGTTGTGGTATGGCCGATTTGGCATTTACTGATTGGCTGCCCGACGCCCCGTGGTCTTTTCTAATTGGTTGCTTTTTCTTCTTGTTGTTTTTCCTGCGCCGCGCGTCCACGTGCCGGGCGCTCTTCGGCGTCGTCGTTTTCCTCCTTCCAGCTCGGCGCGCGTGCACTCAGCGTCGTCTGCTCTCGACCGTCCCGAGCACCGCACCACGTCGCGCACCACACATCACAGCCACAACCTCCTATATGAATACAACAATCGAACCCCGGCCCTCAGTCCCCAGCAGCCGCGAAGCAACTGACCACGGCGGCGGTCAGATCTGTGGCGTTGCAGAGGGTGCTAAGAATACCTGGCTCCGGACAGGCCGCCATTGGAATCTGAACCTGGCAACGTTTAACGTTAGAACGCTATCTAGTGAGGCGAATCTAGCAGTGTTATTGGAGGAATTAGAGGGTAGTAAATGGGATATAATAGGGCTCAGTGAGGTTAGGAGGACAAAAGAAGCATATACAGTGCTAAAAAGCGGGCATGTACTGTGTTACCGGGGCTTAGCGGAGAGACGAGAACTAGGAGTCGGATTCCTGATTAATAAGGAAATAGCTGGTAACATACAGGAATTCTATAGCATTAACGAGAGGGTGGCATGTCTTGTTGTGAAACTTAATAAGAGGTACAAAATGAAGGTTGTACAGGTCTACGCTCCTACATCTAGTCATGATGACCAGGAAGTCGAAAGCTTTTATGAAGACGTAGAATCGGCGATGGGTAAAGTCAAAACAAAATACACTATACTGATGGGCGACTTCAATGCCAGGGTAGGCAAGAAGCAGGCTGGAGACAAGTCAGTGGGGGAATATGGCATAGGCTCTAGGAATAGCAGAGGAGAATTATTAGTAGAGTTTGCAGAACAGAATAATATGCGGATAATGAATACATTTTTCCGCAAGCGGGTTAGCCGAAAGTGGACGTGCCCGAATGGTGAGACTAGAAATGAAATCGACTTCATACTCTGCGCGAACCCTGGCATCATTCAAGATGTAGACGTGCTCGGCAAGGTACGCTGCAGTGACCACAGGATGGTAAGAACTCGAATTAGCCTAGACTTGAGGAGGGAACGAAAGAAACTGGTACACAAGAAGCCAATCAATGAGTTAGCGGTAAGAGGGAAACTAGAGGAATTCCGGATCAAACTACAGAACAGGTATTCGGCTTTAACTCAGGAAGAGGACCTTAGTGTTGAAGCAATGAACGACAATCTCATGGGCATCATTAAGGAGCGCGCAATAGAAGTCGGTGGTAACGCCGTTAGACAGGAAACCAGTAAGCTATCGCAGGAGACGAAAGATCTGATCAAGAAACGCCAATGTATGAAAGCCTCTAATCCTACAGCTAGAATAGAACTGGCAGAACTTTCTAAGTTAATCAACAAGCGTAAGACAGCGGACATCAGGAACTATAATATGGATAGAATTGAACAGGCTCTCAGGAACGGAGGAAGCCTAAAAACAGTGGAGAAGACACTAGGAATAGGCAAGAATCAGATGTGTGCGTTAAGAGACAAAGACGGCAATATCGTTACTAATATGGATGAGATAGTTCAAGTGGCTGAGGAGTTCTATAGAGATTTATACAGTACCAGTGGCACCCACGACGATAGTGGAAGAGAGAATAGCCTAGAGGAATTCGAAATCCCACAGGTAACGCCAGAAGAAGTAAAGAAAGCCTTAGGAGCTATGCAAAGGGGGAAGGCAGCTGGGGAGGATCAGGTAACAGCAGATTTGTTGAAGGATGGTGGTCAGATTGTTCTAGAGAAACTGGCCACCCTGTATACGCAATGCCTCATAACCTCGAGCGTACCGGAATCTTGGAAGAACGCTAACATAATCCTAATCCATAAGAAAGGGGACGCCAAAGACTTGAAAAATTATAGACCGATCAGCTTACTGTCCGTTGCCTACAAAGTATTTACTAAGGTAATCGCAAATAGAATCAGGAACGCCTTAGACTTCTGTCAACCAAAGGACCAGGCAGGATTCCGTAAAGGCTACTCAACAATAGACCATATTCACACTATCAATCAAGTGATAGAGAAATGTGCAGAATATAACCAACCCTTATATATAGCTTTCATTGATTACGAGAAAGCGTTTGATTCAGTCGAAACCTCAGCAGTCATGGAGGCATTACGGAATCAGGGTGTAGATGAGCCATATGTAAAAATACTGGAAGATATCTATAGCGGCTCCACAGCCACCGTAGTCCTCCACAAAGAAAGCAACAAAATCCCTATAAAGAAAGGCGTCAGACAGGGAGATACGATATCTCCAATGCTATTCACAGCATGTTTACAGGAGGTATTCAGAGGCCTGGAGTGGGAAGAATTGGGGATAAAAGTTGATGGAGAATACCTTAGCAACTTGCGATTCGCTGATGATATTGCCTTGCTTAGTAACTCAGGAGACCAATTGCAATGCAGGCTCACTGACCTGGAGAGGCAAAGCAGAAGGGTGGGTCTGAAAATTAATCTGCAGAAAACTAAAGTACTGTTTAACAGTCTCGGAAGAGAACAGCAGTTTACGATAGGTAGCGAAACACTGGAAGTGGTAAGGGAATACATCTACTTAGGGCAGGTAGTGACCACGGATCCGGATCATGAGACTGAAATAACCAGAAGAATAAGAATGGGTTGGGGTGCGTTTGGCAGGCATTCTCAAATCATGAACAGTAGGTTGCCACTATCCCTCAAAAGGAAAGTGTACAACAGCTGTGTGTTACCAGTACTCACATATGGGGCAGAAAGCTGGAGGCTTACGAAAAGGGTTCTGCTGAAAATGAGGACGACGCAACGAGCTATGGAAAGAAGAATGATGGGTGTAACGTTAAGGGATAAGAAAAGAGCAGATTGGGTGAGGCAACAAACGCGGGCAAACGAAATCTTAGTTGAAATCAAGAAAAAGAAATGGGCATGGGCCGGACATGTAATGAGGAGGGAAGATAACCGATGGTCACTAAGAGTTACGGACTGGATTCCAAGGGAAGGGAAGCGTAGCAGGGGGCGGCAGAAAGTTAGGTGGGCAGATGACATTAAGACGTTTGCAGGGACAACATGGCCACAATTAGTACATGACCGGGGTAGTTGGAGAAGTATGGGAGAGGCCTTTGCCCTGCAGTGGGCGTAACTAGGCTGATGATGATGATGATGATGATGATGATATGCCATGCCTTGCTATATGACATGCGGTATATGCAGGTTATATTGCCACGCCATTCTATCCCTGAAATTGCTCATATCTTGTCTTAATTACATTCTTGACAGAGTTATTCCTCTGAATTTTGATAATGACAGCCCACAAACAAATTTCATAAAACAAAACACCGACAGCGCGTGTCTTTTTTGTTAAATATTCTCAGATTTACAATTAAAGGTGCGAAACAATAACATAAGAAAGACGAAATGAAACCTTTATTTGAAGCAGTGACTTGTCAGTCAAGGTGGGAGGGTCCCTTATTCCAGGAACCCTCTGGCTTGGATCGCCCTCCGGGCCCGGGCGACGAGTTCGCGCTGGTCGACCAGGTCCGGCTTGGAGATCGCAGCCTCCCCCGTTTCAGCGAGGAGGTTTGGGTCTGCGTCTGCTGCGACTAGTTGTTCCGCTGTGATGGTTTCTCGGGTTTTCTTGCATTGCAGTAGGAGGTGCGCCATGGTGTCTGGCACGTTGCAGTGCTTGGTAAGTTAGCGGTATTGTTTCCGTTTCCTCCGCTGATTTGGGTGGGTGGCACATGTCTAGAATCTCGTGCGGGGAGGCCCGGTTGACGCTTGCGCGGGCCGCGGTGTGTGCCGCTTCATTCCCCTCGAGCAGTGGCGTAGCCAGAAATTTCGTTCGGGGGGAGCTTATGTTGCAGGTCGGCCTCCTGCTTAAGAGGAAGCTTTAGCACGGGTGCTCCTATCTAAATACATGTAGAAGGAGAATTCGTTTTTCACGGCAACCACTGCACCAAATTTGACTAGGTTTGTTGCATTTAAAAGAAAAACTTAAATGCTGGCGACTGTTGGTTTCGAATTTTTCATTTAGGCTGTCAATTCTTCATTAAAATTGACCAAAATCGCAAGTTTTCAGAAAACGATACTATCACGTTTAAAACTCTGTAACTCAACAATGAAAGACTGATATCATAATTCTGTAAATTGCATTTAATAGTACATCTACAGCGGACAAAATTGCTATGTTACACATGAATCTAAAAAAAATTTTGTATTATGGAAATACAACTTTGAAGAAACCTTGTACACAACGTAATCAATTCACTTAATATAAAAATTGACAAATCAAATTTGTCTGCTTTGTTATAATAGATGCCGTTTACAGAACCGCGATATATGTTCTTGATGCAGAGCTATTAGTTTGTAAACGTCGTGCTTCTATTTTTTTTTTTCGAACTTTCAAATTTTTCAATATATTCTAAACAAAGTTCAGGCCCTAAATCAAAATTCCACTTCCAATAGACACTACAAGTTCACTTTGGCTCTCAAATGCAACAAATTTCATTAAAAGTGATCCAGGCGTTATCCCAGTAAAGCATTTCTGCGTTTTACACGTATTCGAATAGGCCGCGTCGGAGTTGGGCCTGAGCTAAAGCTCCTCTTAAACAATTTGTCCAGGGATCAAATGCATGAATTATACCTGCATTGCCATTACCAAAGATGCTGCAAACGAATTCTTGAACGCTGCGCACTGTCATAACAAGTAAAATATGTATTTTTTCATAAAAGGATATACTTGCATGTGCCAAAAATTGTGCCCAAAATAACTGATATCAATGCTTCCATATATTTTGTCAATTTATAAGTAAAGAAAATATCACACGAACTCTAGACCTATATCAGTTCGAAACCAGCAAAACAGTGCATGCCGCTGATATGAAAAATATCAAGGCCATGAAAGGAACAAGTTGAGGATAAATATATTAATGAAACTTTGTAATTCAATAACCTTGTTGAGATTCTTTTACATATGCGACGGCCAGTGAAAAATCTCAATGGCGCTGTCATTTGTTCCGAAGTATTACGCAGGAGCAGCTGTCACCGGTCGTGTATTGTGAGTAATTGCACCGAAATTATAGTCGCAACAGAGAGCACGTATAAAAAGCACGAGTTCTGGAAAAATTTAAGAGGGCGAGTCAAATGAAAGTGAGCCAATGCGAATACATGACAAACGGGGTACTTTATTTAAAACTAGTATCCATGATCATTTAGACATTTGTCCCATTGACTAACAAGTCGAATGATTCCCGTCTCATTAAACTCCTTGGGTTCCTGCTTTAAAAAGTCTGCAACTGACTCTTTCACGTCATCGTCCGACACGAATCTTGTTCCCTTGAGCTGTTTTTTGAGGTGCCCAAAAATGTGGAAGTCGCATGGCGACAGGCCTGAGGTGTATGGTGGATGTTGCAGCGTTTCCCACTTAAACTTTGCCAGTTTCGTATTAACCACATCAGCGACGTGGGGACGTGCATTGTCGTGGAACAAGATGACCCATTTGTCAATTTTCCACGTAGTTTGTTCTTGATTGCGACACGCAGCCGATGTGGCGTGTCACAATATCGGAAACAATTGATAGTCTCTCAAGATTTAGCGAATTCTATCAGTAATGGCCCCTGATGATCGAAAAAAAAGTCAGAACCATCTTTCCGGCGGAAATGACAGCCTTTCCTTTCTTTGGGGGTGGTCAATTGGAATGTTTCCACTTTAAGCTTTGCCGTCGTGTTTCAGGCTCGTAGTTGTGTCACCATGGTTCGTCCCCGATCACAATTGCAGACAAGAAGTCGTCGCCCTCATTGTGATACCGGTTCAGATGAGTTAAGGCAGCGCTGAACTTCTCCGTCTTCTGGCGGTGGTTCAAAATCTTCGGCATCCATTGCGCACACAAGAGCCAAGATGCTCATCAATTATGGCGTGAACCGAAACGTGACTGATGTTCACACGCTCTGCCAGTTCATCGGTGCTTATCCTCCGTTCTTATCTCATCAGCTCATCAACCTTTTCAATTTTGTTAGAGGTGATTGCACGATGAATTTGCCCGGGCTTGGATCCTCTTTGCAACTTTCACGTCCTTCTTTGAACCGTTTGCTCGAACGCTTCACATTGGCCAATTAGATGCAATGTTCAACGTACACGGTAGCTATATGGCGACTAATTTATTTTTGGGAACAACCTTCAGCTGTTAAAAACCTCACGGCACCATGCTGCTGAACTTCTGGAGCGTCCATAACGTCACACAACCACGTTCAACCCAGTGTATGAAAGCATCGAAAAACACTTATCCTCACACCTGCGTGTTACTTTTGTAAATGAGAGATGCCTCGGGGCTACGCGCATGCCTCGCAGATAATGAACCGAACCATTATTGCGCGGGGTGGGTTGGCTCATAGTCAATTGAAATGCCCTCGTACATTATAAATGCGAAGATACAATGAAATGTATAAACGCGAAGATACAGCTTCAAAAAGGGCAAAAAAATGTGTCACTGGAAACAAAGTTCACGGCACGTATACATAATACCTCGCAACAAGATGTTTAAATATACGTATAATTCTCCAATAAGTCTACGTATCTAAAGAAAGTCACTGTATATAATACATCAAACAAGGCAAACAAACATGTTGCGCATTCACAGATTCACAGAATCTAGATCCCGCCCCCATTCCATTCACTGCCCCTGATGTATCGCGCGTGACAGAAGGCGGCGCGCTTGCTCCCCGCTTTTCTCCTTTGCGCACAAAAGACTGAGTCACCATCGTCGGCTCATCCATTCCAGCCTCCCCCCTCCCCACCCTCCTCCCTACGCTTTCATTCGCACATACAGCATGCGGCGCGCGGTCACGATGTTATCGCTCGTGGACTTTATACGAAACATGAGGGCGACAGCGACGGTAGGAGTGCGCCTGGAGTGTCCATATAATTACTATCGCAATAATATAATAAGAGTATCCGGAAACTGATGCGTCCCGTGGCCCATTACTTTCCGCAAAAGAACTAACAAAATCGAACTTTCACCATGCGACAATTCGCTGCGCCGCAACAATGTCTGTTCTTTTTTGTGTGTGTGTGTGTGTGTGGCCGGGGCACCGAAATAAAAAAAAACGCAAAGGAAGTATGTTGGCCACAATCGAATGCCTGCTTTGGGCACCTGATGTGGCTACCGACGGAATATGGCAGAAAATGTGAGACACTTGGTCCAACGAGAACCATACGCATACTACTCGGTATCCTATACTGGCGAGACAAGGGTTTCCGGAGAGGTTGCGCTCAAGCGAAAGCGGTGCAAACCGTCGAGTCCCCGCAGTGATGGCGACGAGTGACGATTGTTTCTTTGTCTCGTCTGCTAGCCAGAAAGCGTCCAAAACTCTGCCAGGCGAAAATCCACTCGGCCAGAGAAAACCGAACGCGCACCGAAGTGCGCCGCGCGGTTTTCTGGGCAACAAGAGAAAAACGCATGCGCTCTGGCTGGCTCTGGCAGCCCGCGGTTAGGGTAGCGCGAACAAAAAGATCCAAGAGGCTCAATTTGTCCTCGCGAATAGAAGTCAAAGTAGAAAAAATCAATAAGAACGTAGTTATCTTGGCTGGCTTTAGTGTCTTGACATGGATGCTTTGGTGCAGGTGAAAAGAAATGTTGATATTTTTTTATGTGACATGACGGCACAACTGAACCACCACAACGCTTCGTCTCATCGGACCTTGCTGCGTGCTTTGTCAACTTGTCTGATAGTTTGTTAATTTGGCTTGTCTCGTTGTATGTTCCGATGTAAGACTTTAGAAAAGTCAATGCACCTTTGGCATCAAATATTTATAGGAACATTAAACCCACAAAGTTCCGCAGTTGAAAATCTAAAGCACAAATTTAGAAATTTCAATGCACCTTTCACATGAAAAGTTTATGAGAACTTTATACCCATAAAGTTTTGGAATGGAAATTCATGCGCTCCGTAGATACCGCGGCCTCCGCGAGACGCTGCGGCGAGCCCGTTCGCCATCAAAACGCCCTTGAAACTTTGAGCTCGGATGGGACTGCTTGGCGTTATGTGACTCCCGGTGCACAGGCGTTGCCGCGAAATCCAGCCCGAGATTGCAATGTTCGCGGTGAAATGCGTTTTCGAGCGTGAAAAAGACATCACAGAGAAAATTCAGAATGATTTCCGGCGCTGGGGGTTGCTGTGGTCGGCGGTGCATGGACAGCACGAAAAAATTTCGGGGGGGGGGGGCTGAAGCCCAATAAGCCCCCCCCCCCCCTGGCTACGCCCCTGCCCTCGAGTCCCTCGTGTCCCGGAACCCACATGATGCATGTGTAGGGGGGAGGAGTGTCGCCATGTTTCAGTATGTTGATCGCGTTGATGGAGATCCTGCCCTTCATGTAGTCGCATGCCGCTGTTTAAGAGTCGGTGAAGACCGCTATGGCTTCCTCGCTTGCATGGGTGGCGAGTGCTATAGCGGCCTCCTCAGCTGTGTATGCGTGTTTGGTGAGAATTGTCGCCAACGCCAGTGTCGTCCCCCTGTAGTCTGTGACGCTGATGGCGAAGGCGTTTCGGCCCGGATACTTGGCTGCGTCCACGTAGCGCGCCTGCGTGTCGTTACGGTGCTTGTGTCTGATGGCGTTTACCTTGGCGCGCCGTCTGCCTCGATGGTGTTCTGGATGCATGTTCCGAGGGTTCTGATAAACTTGTAGACATTCTCGGAGCTTCGACTTGATGTTTTCCTTACGTTCACCATCGAGTTCTAGGTTGGTTACGTATCCTGTGCGTCAGAGGACTGCTCGGCCTGTGGTTGTGAGCTTGAGTCTCTCGATCTGGTTCCGCGAGTTCTTCCCGGGAGTTGTGAACTCCCATGCGAAGCAATCGGTCAGTGGAGACGGTGGTCGGCAGTCCTAGGGTGAGCTTCGTGGCCTTTCGTATTAAGAGGTTTAGCTTTTGTTTCTCGGCTGTCTTCAGGTTGAGGTAAGGAGTTCCATATGTAATGCGGCTTAAAGGAGGGCTTGTACCATTCGCAATGTGTCGTGCTCTTTGAGGCCATTCCGGTGATTGGCCACCCGTCGTATCAGATGAGTATGCTGTGCCACGGTGTTGTGTAGCCTGGGGAGTGTGGCGGAGCCGGACCTGTTCTTGTGTATATGGACTCCGAGGATTCGAAGTGAGTCGACCTTCGGTATCGGGACTCCCTGAAGAAGGACTTGTGCGGTTGTGCGTCCGGTGCGTCATGGCTTGGGGGCCGGCCCCGGGTGCGTGCCCCGAGTACTAACAGCTCGGATTTATCCGGGGCACAGTGGAGGCCGCAGGTGTTGAAGTACCGTTCGATGATGTTGACCGCCTCCTGAAGACGGGCCTCCTGTTCACCCGTTCTCGCACCTCTCGTCCACAATGTGATATCATCTGCATATAGAGCATGATATCCCTGGGACGGTGTCTAGGAGGCGGGGAAGTTTGAGGAGGGCCACGTTGAAGAGGAGTGGCGAGATTACCGAACCTTGTGGCGTACCCCTGTTAGGTAGGTGAAATGTCGTGCTCCGGAGGTTGGCAATCCCCACCGTGGCCGTACGGTTAATGAGGAAAGCGCGCATGTAGGCGTATGTTTTGGCACCGCAGCCTATATCTTCTAGGTTACGGAGAATGGCTTCATGGCTCACGTTATCAAAGGCGCCCTTTACGTCTAGAGCTATAATGGAACACTTGCTGTGTTTGCTCAAATGGTCAAGAATATCTTCCTTTAGCTGGAAGAGGACGTCTTGCGTGGAGAGCATCTGGCGGAAGCCGAACATGGTGTGCGGATAGCGATCGTTTTCCTCGAGATGTGTGGTGAGCCGTTCGTTGACCATGTGTTCAAACAGTTTCCCGACGCAGGACGTAAGGGAGATGGAGCGGAGATTTGCGATGGAGATGGGTTTGTTTGGCTTGGGTACCATGGTTACCTCCTAGTGTTTCCAGGCTGTTGGTAGCCCGCCCTTAATCCAGCAGTCGTTATAGTACCGAAGGATAGCCGTCAACTTCCGAGGGGGTAGCTATCGAAGCTGCTTGTTGGTGACTCTGTCTTTGCCGGGGCTTGTATTGCGGTTTAGCCTAGAGAGGGCCGCCTGTAATTCTGCCTGTGTGAAAGGCCGATCTAGCTCTTCGTTCGGCGCTCCTTGGTACTCCCTGGGGATGGAAAGGTTGGTGGCAGTGGTTTGCGGGTTAGCTGAGCTGTGTAGCTTCGTCTGAAGTTCTTGGAGTAGCTGATCCTCTGTGCCGCCATAGTTGTGGATTAGTCGGTGAATTGTATGTCTTTGTTGGGTTTTGGTGTGGGTGTCGTCGACCAGGGCTCGACGTATATATACCAAGTCTTCATTGTGCTGAGGGTCCTTTGAAGTTGGTCGCAGAAGGATCGCCAGTTCTGACTCGCTAGCTGTTCAGCGTACTCCTGTGTCTGTATGCTTAATAGGGCAATTCAGCGCTGGAGCTTGCGGTTGAGCGTTTGGCGTCGCCATCGTTTGAGGAGCGATCGCCGAGACTCCCATAAGTGCAGTAGGTGGTTATCGACCGCCGGATTGTCCTCGTGTAGTGAAATCGTCCTGGTGCGGCCGTCAGCCGCACCTACTATACCGTTTAGCCAAGTTTAAATGTCTTTGATGACCGAAACGTTGTCAAGCTCATTCCTATACGCGTTCCAGTCAGTGAGTCGCGCCTTTCCTGTCTTGGGCGCGCAGTGAGATTGTTCAACCTCGATTTGAATTATGTGACGATCGCTCTCTAGAGTGTCCGGGAGTCGGGTCCACGTGGCCTTTCACACGTCTCGAGTGAACGTGAGATCAGGATTGGTTTCCCTCGACATGCTGTTGCCCACTCGAGTGTGTTGGAGCAGGTCATTCTATAACGTAAGACCGTGCTGCTGTGCGGCGTCGTGCACCCGTGCCTCTTTCTTGGTGGTATTGGGGTAGCCCCAGGACGCGTGAGGTTCGTTAGAGTCCCCTACTACAACAAGCCGGTTGCCTTCAACGTTCTTGCGAAGGTCCCGAACGAAGTGGTCGTAGTGGGGTAGCTGCTCCCGCGCCGGGCTGTAGAGATTGGCCAGGTATAAGCTCTGTTGGTTCTTGCGAGTCGGCAACACCTCCACTATGGTGTGTTCGATTTCAGTAGGGAGTTTTAGAATAGGGGCCCCAATATTTTGGGGCCCCAAAGAGCTTTGCGGGTGTTAGCGTTGGGGCACGCAGGAGTGAAGAGTTTTAGAATAGGGCTTTGCGTTTGCAGATAGCGTCTTGCGCTGACAGCGCCACTACGGCGTCTAAGAAAAACGATTAAAAATAATTAAATAAAATATACCATCTTATGATATGAATAGTAATCTTGACTTGCGTGTATTCGCGTTTAATTACAATTTAGAGGTTATTCTTCAAGCCGCAAACAATTAGTTGTGCTTAGTTTGGAGCAACAAAACCAACTTTACGTGCCTTCACCAGCCAAGCTTAGCCGTGTTAGGCCTACGAGCCATAAAATCCACACTCGAATTCGGAATCAGCGGCGTCTAATGATTCAATCTTCATAACACACGCTAGTTGAGAGAAAGCGATAACTGCAGTCACTTCTCCTAGCTTGCGAACTTCACGCATTACCGCGAATCGAACCCAGTTTGGTGCTAGGTTAGAGCCGTCGCTTAGATGGGTGCCGCCATGTTTGTTGACGCAAAGCTTTTGGGAACGTTATTTGAGCTCCCGCTAAATCGGTGAAATAGCGTTCCCAACGCAAAACCCAAACGCAGTTTGCGTCTCGCGCATGCGCAGTGGTTTCGACGCTATTTCTTTGGGGCCCCAAAACGTTTGGGGCCCCTATTCTAAAACTCTAGTGTCTTCAATTTTGTGAGACTGTGCAGTTAGTGTCTTCTTGACAAGAACTGCGGTGCAGGCAGTGTGTGCCATAGTGTTGTAGCCGAGGAGCTTTATTTTCTTGGTGTTGGTTTCCTGTAACGCGATTATGTCAGGATTGGTTGCTTTGAGATATTCTTGCAAGTTGGCCGAGTGGGGTCTATAGGATCTGCCATTTCAGTGCCAACTGCGGTTGGGTTGGAAGCGGCTCGGTATGTCTACGTAGTACGAGTGGAATCCGCGGAGGATTTTAGCTCGACAACACCAAACCACCTACTCCAGGTGGAGAACAATCACCAACATGGCGGCTCCCAAACAATAACAGAAACCTAGAAATTATTAATTAAGGGAAAATAAGACATCCACCCAATCATAGCAATTGCTACAAAGGAAACCCGCACGGGTTCCTCGAAAGAAAAGCCTCGCAGTTGAAGAAAAATTCGTCCTGGTTCGGGACTCGAACCCGGGATTCCGGACAACCGCTCTATCATCTGAGCTAACCAGGCGGCTAGCAGATGATAGGGCGAAGTCGAATTTGTCAACAACTCGAAGCAAAGGCGAGAGTTCGACGTAATAGTTCTGCGGAAGCCCTCAAGGTCGAGGGAAGTCATTATTTAGGGAAATGAGACATCCACCCAATCGTAGCACTTGCTACAATTTGTACGAATTATGCAATTTGGTCGAATTCTTCTTCAACTGCGAGGCTTTTCTTTCGAGGAACCCGTATGGGTTTCCTTTGTAGCGATTGCTACGATTGGATGTATGTCTCATTTTCCCTTAATTGCTTCACTCGACCTTGCGGGTTCCCGCAGAACTATTACGTCAAACCTAGGAATTATCTTTTTTTTTTTTTTGGAGCAGCTGTGAACTAACTCTAGGATCAGTTCGTGCAAGAGGCCGCATTTTCACCGCAAAGCTCGCCTTGGTGCTGTTGCGTACTCCAGGGTAGCGTATCGTACTGTTGCGGAGTAGTAGCGGCGCCTGCCTATCGAAGCTCGACCGACGTTACTTATTGGGTAGCGTGGCGTTGTCGGCGGGCTGCAGGCATCCGGTAGACCATGGCGACCAAGCAAGGGCCAGACGATTTCTAGTGCGAAACTTGTACGGTTTATTCAAAGGTAGATGAACGAAAATGAGAAGAGCATGAAGTGATCAAAAGTACATTTCGGAGCCCCTTAAATAGGCTCTCTACAATCGTGGGCGGGATCTTGCTTCCGTCGACGTCACGGGACCGGCACAAAAAGAGGGCCACTCCTCGTCTGGTTATACCGAGTCTGCTGCAAGGAGGAGGTTGTCACGCCTCCTGGAATTGTAGACGCCTGTCCGTCTCTTCTGCGCGTTGCGGGTTCGTGGAAGTTCTCTTCTAGGTCCAATTCGAGGAAAGGGCCTCTAAACTCGCACGCACACGCACACGCACGCGCGCGCCCACACACACACACACACACACACACACACACACACACACACACACACACACACACACACACACACACACACACACACGCACACACGCACACGCACACGCACACACACACACAAAAGAGGCCTGTACGCTGCGGGGCTTCCGCCAGTCCGGCAGACACTCAAAATGGTCATGGCGAATTAGGAAGTCACGCTTCGTTTCGACGAGGCCTGGTGGAAGAAGGACGGGTGAGAGAAAGTTCTTTCTGCACGTTGTGCGGGACGCCAACCATCGCAGGAGAAGTCACGCCTCATTTCGACGAGGCAGGGTGACAGATGGTCGGTTGAAATTCCTTTCAACACGTGGTGCCAGACGCCAACCCTAACAGTGCATAACGTTCGCCGCCAGCGTTTCCCCGCAAACACCACGGTTACATAAGCTGCAGGTGCCGGGAAGTGTGAGAAGCAGTCAGGGATCTTTGAATGCTATGGCGCTCCACTCTTAAAGGCGAAGCTTAAACGTCGTCCAAATTTTTCTATAGCCGCAGCAGCAGACCAAGTAACCAGCGCCTCTCCTACACGCAAGTCTCGACTGATACACTACATCGATATGCTTCCTGGCAACCTCTTGCATCAGGATACCACCGCCCGCCTTTTCTGCAGACTTCTTGCTCTTGGCCACCAGACAATATATAGTGGGCGGGCCGCGCCCGAACCATCGCACAAATCGCCTTGAGCCCCTTCTCACTTGAACGGAGAGGCACGGTTGCTCTTGGGTGCCGCATGCTGTTGCATTGTGGAGACGGCTTCCACCAACTATTACCAGGACATTCCCTCCTGAACTCGAAGGCTTTGGGCCTATAATAAAGGCCGGGCAGCGATCGTTGTGACTGAACAATTCACCTCGCTCCCCTTCTTCACGTTTTGGTGCTCCCTCAACGGGCTCCAGGTAGGGCACCCAAGCCACTTCGGTATGGGCAGTTCTGCCTTGTGCGACCCTGTATGCCTTAACGCGCCGTGTCTTATTACGAATAAACTATTATTATTATTATTATTATTATTATTATTATTATTATTATTATTATTATTATTATTATTATTATTATTATTATTATTATTATCATTATTATTATTATTATTATTATTATTATTATTATTATTATATGTTCACGAAGAGTGTTACTGCACACTTTTCACAATAAAACGACTGTGGTTTACGTTAAACGTACTTATCCACTGGTGTACTTCTAGTTTGTATTATTTGGTTCAATTTATTTGTGTTTTATGTACTAAACATTTACCTCGTGTATTTTCTTGTTCATGTTCTCAGCTACGTATTATGCAAAATGCATATTGTTGTATTCCCACTACTACTACCAATTACCCCTAGAGGGGTTTCTAAGGTATTAAAGTGAAGCTCGAGTTACCTATTCCAATTAGTCACAGCAGGAAGAGCGGATAAACCCATTTTTGTAGCTTTCGTATTAGTCACATGGGACTAGGGTCATAAAAAGAAAATGCATGCACAAAAATAAAAAAAGCATTGCCAAATCATCGCCAGCAGCTTATCGTTATTGTTGAAGAAAAGAAATAATAAATAATAGTGCGTAGTTTTGAGGAGCGACCTTAGCGATTTGAATAAAAGGAAAGTGTAATATCGTTGCCTTCTACCGGTACTAACATGTGAGGCAGGAACTTGAAGGTTAACAAAGAAGCTTGAAAAGAACGTATGGAGAGCGTTACGAGTGATGAAAATAAGAATGGTGAGCGTAACGTTAAGAGAGAGACAGCGATGTGGATTAGAGCTAAGATTAAGAGGAAGATGTGGAGTTGGGAAGGCCATGTAATGTGTAGGGCAGATAGCCGATGGCCTATTAAGAGTAACCGAATGGGTGTCGAAGGAAAGTGCAGTCGAGGACGGCAAAGAAATAGGCGGTGCGATGAAACTAGGATTTGCAGGCACGGAATGGTGTCAGCTTTCTTGCAGTGGACACCGCGCCTCCAAAGGAATTAATGCGCTGCCAGGGCAGCCACGAATCGAGCCCATTATTACTTCAACTCAAATTTCGCAGATGTCAAATAATTAGTTATAGGCACAGAACGCGTACAAAACTAGCTACTGCAGGTGAAAGCCAGATAATACGTTCGCAAGAAGCAATGTTGGATTGCTCGCCATTCTGTCGAGCCTGTACCTCACCAGTACGGCCGCGCAGGGTGTATTGCAGCGACAGCGTGTGCGAAGCTCGATGAATCGATCGTGACTTGAGACGTGCGTCGCTGGGGCAGGATGCGTGTGCCATCGGACACCGGTGCAGTGGCGAAGGAACGGGCTATGCCCGGGGAACGACGCCATTTGCACGACTGTCATGGCGGCCGCTTTCTTCGGGCTACTGCTGTTGTCCGTGCTCCCCTCGTTGTCTTCGGCAAAACCCGCGGCTGCTAATATCTACACGGGTTCCGTCGACATACCAGGTGACGTGCGACGACACAAATGGTCTCTGTGTAGCCCTGCGTTTGAGTGCGTACTGTGTGATTAACGAAGGCGCTGCTTACATTTTTTTTTTTTTGCTGGTGTTGTTCTTCGAATGACTGACCTGTCGGTATTATTGATTGGCTACTAACTGTTCATAGTCACCTATACCAGAAGTAATTACACAACGTGATTGATACAGGGGCGGCCTTAAATAATAGCTTGAATTCGTTCATTATTACGTATAGCTCGCATGTTTATGTACAATTAGGTCAGCTCACAAACAGGGCCCAGCTAGAGCAGCAGAATATACTAACTCCTGTCAGATTACTGTTGCGTCCTTTACAATGTCGTGAAGTTTAGGAAGCTTGATTAAATTTTTTTCCTTCTCATGATTTATGAGTTGGCATTCGTTAGCATAGAGCCGCACATGTACGAAATCAAATCAGCTATATCGGTCAACTTCCGTTAGTCAGACACGTGCAGTTAAACTTTTAATTCAACATCACTTAACAGTACCGAGGCACGCCCAAGAGGAAACGCTTGTAATTTCGTTGTGTGTGTTAGTACAGTCGTTTATTTATTTATTTATTTATTTATTTATTTATTTATTTATTTATTTATTTGCTGTATTAGTGCAGCACCTTTCGCGAAACAGCAGCCAAAATTTCAGCCCGTGTAGTAGTCTCTCACATCGGTCAACGAGTGAATAAAAGTGATTCCCCAATTCAGTGTGTTGCTCCGTTAAGGAGCGGGTAGGTGACATCCAGTGGTTGTCTTATAACGTACTCTAAGAAAATTGGGTAGGTCTTAATTTATAAATCCTGCAATCACTACAGGTGGTTGTGTACATCAATAAGTAGTGGTAAGCACATGACACGCTACATACCAGACCAAGAACAAAATGCATGATACGCTACATATATATGTTACATCGGATACAAATAAGATATGCTTGAACCTCCTGTCTTGTCTTGCGTTAGGATATTTTCTTATCACTGCACTGCATGTGAAGCGAAATATTTTTGTGACGGGAGACGGGGCCAACCTGCAAACATGACGTGAGGTGTAATGTTGCAGCGCTGTCCTTTGCCTTCTTCTGGACGACAGCCAGGACAGTGCGCGCGAACTTTCCTAACGTTCCTTTTTTTACAGAATCGCAATGAAGTCAATTAAAGTTAAGCTCTTGCAGATATACATGAGGAGGTCCCAAACTAGAGACTGCTAGTTTCCGCGGGTTGCCACAGAGTTCAAATGAGCATGACATTCCAGCCGTAGCTTAGCTTTCTCGAGGACCCAGGTCATAGAACATTTACAGGTGATTAAACACTTGTGTTTCTCCTAAGTATTTCTGAAGTTTATTGTTTTGCCTGAAGAAACAAAGGGTTTGAACACGTAGTAATTTTCTCGGTTTATTGACTCCAGCGTATTGCAAAAGTTGTTTCTTTCATGCTTCACGATTTTGGCTATATTTTTGTTCACGTGATACTCCGACAATGTAGTTGCGCTCGTGTTTTTCTATGACAGATGTCATCGAGGGGGACATCTATATGCCACCCATCACATCGGTACGTTCCTCTATGCCCTGGTGCTCTTATGATATTGTTCGGCAAGAAAATCAACAATACATTTCAGTCACACGCTACTTAATGTTTTGCCTGTAGTGCTTGGTTCAGAGGACGGGAATACCAACGACCGCAACTCGAATCGTTTTACGAAAATCCATGCAGCAGTTTATACAGCACAATACTTTAGGTTTCTTTTTATTGCTTTGTTTAATTTTCCGCGTTATAACAATGACTGCTTTGAGCCTATCGGTTAATTGAACTGCAGGTCATGTTTGCTCGGATGTTTTAAGGTGTGGAATGGCGACCTCGCTCTGTTGCCTAGCTCAATGGCGGGCTCACGTTTCGGTGTGTTTCTCTCGAGCGCACCGTAGGTTACCGACCTGCGGGCGAGAACGAAGGAGACTCCCTTGTGGCCAGGAGGCGTAGTTCACTACATCATCGACGACGCTTTCGGTGAGCTCCTGATTATTGAACACCCCTCCAGCGCAAATGATGCTGACCAATACTTTAGCGGGATCGCTTGGTCAGTTCAGCCCATACGCAGTGTCAAGTCAGCATGCGTAATGAGACAAAATGAGGCTTATACTCCTGCGCGGAATCAGTTTGAGGTCAGATAGAAGCAAGCGGCACAGTCCGCGTTCTTTTCCGGACTTCGCCCTGTGACTGTTGCCACCGTTCCTCTTAGCTGCTCCAGAGAGGGCATATGCCTATCAGTCGCGGTGATAAACATTTGCGCATATATATATATATATATATATATATATATATATCGAATGCGTTTATTGCACCATTTTACTCATTGAGCTGGGTTACTCGAAGGCGGCCATATCGCGGAGTCGAAATAAATAATTGGCTAATTAACAAAACTAACCTTATTAACTTTCCGAGTACCCACGTTAAGGCACATATATAGCAGTGAACAAACTAGAGCAGGTGTGACCGCAAGAGATATCCAAACTGAAGAAATTGTAATGTTGATAGTTCTATAGCGAAATTAATTTCATTTGAAAGATGGAAATGAAGAGATCAATGAGATCGACAACAAGAGATGCCGCTGGACTTCTAGACGCCTTCCACATTCAACCACTATTGATTACTGCTTAAGAAGGTTGTTTTGTTTAAAGAAAAGTAAGCACGAGTACAGTGCATTTTGCCGCAAGTTTAGCGGCGCTTATCTCAAAGTTTCTATATTTGTTCTCCGGGAGCCGGCTTTAATTTTTCAATCTCAACACGTGCCCCTCTCGTCGAGATGGCACGCCGCCCTGCGCAGCTCCCATCTCGATGACCAACTCTGGGCGACCCAGCAGGCCTACGAAGCGGCGAAGAGGCAACACCTCGACGTCCCATCGTGGGAGGCCTAGGCCCAGCCGACTAAACTGCTGGTGCTCATTAAAGTTCACTCTCTCTCTCAACACGTGCCCTACAATGATCAGTTAAAAGTACACTAATACTATTGTGCTGATTAGCCATGTGCTTACTGTGATTTCTCATTGAAGTGATGTCCGCCTCATGAACTGATGTACCTCGGCCAGTAGAATTTTGCCATATGCCACTGACGAATCCTCAAGTTGTGAAATTATTAAAAAAACGCGCACCTGGTATACCTAACCTAGCTTAATCTCACTGTCACTATTGTTCACGTGGTACGACGGACAAAGGGCTTTCACCACCCCAAGTGTGCCTCGCAAAAAGAATTAGGGATGTTCGAATAGTAAAATGCACGAGTCGAATTGAATACGAATATACGAGAAAAATTGGCTTCTGTATATCGAATCGAATGTATAACATTTTCTAATTTCTAAGCAAAGTGAAATATGAAGCATATACGTGGAACCATTCGATAAAAAGGAGAGGTCAATTTGCATTATTTGACACATGCATTTAGGTCCGTATGCAACGAACCTCTGAGAAGCTTGCAATTGAGAAACTACTGCTTTCCGGTATCTTATGCGCCATGACAATGGCAATAATGAAACGGAAGCAGTATGGTTCCTGACCCACGCAGAATTTTGTGTTTGTTGAAGGATATAATAATGCTACAAAACTGCATACATTGTCTTAAAGGAATGAAAAAAATGGTAACAAGGCAGCACATTCGTGTAGAGACTGCCTGAAATCGGGGAATTCATTTGAATCAATAGAAACTATTGAGTACAAGGTATCACCCAGCAACTTGTGCCCCTACGCAATAACCGGGGCTATCCAGCACCAGCATTATTCGGAATGGTCCTCACTTGCATAGGTATATCTCTCTCGAGACTACAACAAGTGTTGTTATTCCTTTGTTCGAACAGAAGCGAGTATTCGTCATATTGAAAGAGTAAATTCTCAAATCGAATATGAGTCGAATATCGAGGAATATTTAATTCGTATTCGAAATTTCGAATATTCGGTTGTGTGTGAGTCCCTTACATAAAAAACGGAACCGTACTTACGCCAGCCAACCGGTTCTTATTGCGACGTTGGCACATGGCACACGTTTAAGAGGCGAATTAGCAGCACTTAACTTACAAGGTTGTCACCCAGCAGGTACCAATGAAACAAATTACACTATGCGACCGTGTGCTTCCTCTCGTAAAGCACTCGCCTTCTTTCCCTTCGCCCCCGCCGTGGTTGCTTAGTGGCCATGGTGTCGGGTTGCTGAGCACGAGGTCGCGGGATCGAATCCCGGCCACGGCGGCCGCATTTCGATGGGGGCTAAATGCGAAAGCACCCGTGTACTTAGATTTACGTGCACGCCAAAAAAAAAAAAAAACCCTGGAGGTCCGTATTATTCCGGAGTCCCCCACTACGGCGCGCCTCATAATCAAATCATGGTTTTAGCACATAAAACCCCATAATTATTTTTCTTTCCCTTCACAGATTCGTGGGAGAAAGAAGAGATCCTCAGCGCCATGCAGCAGATCGAGTCCGTCTCGTGCGTCCAGTTCAGGGAGCGTGCCGACGAAGAAGGATACATTCACATTTTGAGCAAGCAGGGGCGAGTCTTCCCTCGTCTCCTTGAATGCAGTGATTAGTGGTGCCTCGAGAGGAATGTCTACAGGCTACTGATAAATCGTGTAGGCCTTGAACGACCAAGCGGTGCTCTTGTAGCTTTCTGGGAGGATGCGACGCGAGGCTACGGTGCTGATGTCTTCGCATCTATGAATTGCATGGCATTCAGCAGTGTCAATAACAATTAGGAAAAAAAATTGAGTATCGAAACTATAGTGCAGTTGCATAAGCCAGGAAGGCCTCTTAGATAGTAAATAATCACTCCACGATTCATCAGGGTGGAAAGCCAGAAGAGTACTACATACGGTCGCAACGTCATTTACTTTGTTTTCAGTTTCTCTTGTTATTTCTTTGTTACTATTCCACAACGCATGCCTTGTAACCTCTTTCAAATGTATCTCTTTTTTTGTTGTTGTTGCGTCCTAATCGCGTTCAACGGAGCCAGCTAAACGGCTTTCTTCGTTTAAGAACGTGCCTATCAGAGCTGCGCAAGACGCAGTGGAAGATGATTTATTCTCTTAATATATGATTTTACGCCCGCAGGTGCTTTTCCGAGGTCGGTATGTCTGGACTACGGCAACTGGTTTCTCTCAACTTCGAAGTCTGCGCCACATATGGCACGATCGTGCATGAACTCTTGCACGTCCTTGGACTCTGGCATGAACAGTCACGTGCCGACCGCGACAGATACGTGCGGGTTGTTTGGAACAATGTCGTACCAAGTAAGAGGAGTTCTGTTTGGGAACAGATCGCATAGTAGGGCAAGATGTTGGTTTACGCCTGTTGCCAATGTAGAAGAAGCCACTAGCAACTTCTCGAGGCAGAACATTCGATGACATCTCTTTTTTCGTCGGCGAATACAAACTTGCGCAGTTTTTGTGCCTGCACAGGTATGCTGTTAGACTACTTCCGCTCGAATGGTATACGCGGTTGCCACTGCCGACATCCGGACACCTTACAATCTGGCGAAGGACGAAAAGTTCAGAAATGTTTACCAACTAAAAAAAAAATCAGTTTACACGCAGTGGATCGTAAAAGAAACTAAGGATGCTTTACACCCATTGGCGTATATATAATTGATTTTTGATAAATGTGCCTCGGTGACGCTCATTTGGAAGTATTCCCACAAATGTCTCTCATCCATGAAACACGATACGTAACTCGCACGACCTCAGAAGCCCCTCCGTGCGAGGAGTCCTGAGTAAAGTATATAGCCATGTTGCACACGCTTACAATAGCACGAAGGACTATCTTTTGCGCAGGCAATAAATAAATGTGCATGTTATTGACAACATGCGGTATAAGTGGCTGAAATTATGGAGACAGCTTAGAGGAGATGGCATGCGGCACTAATGATTTACTAGCAGGTAACACGCTCGTTAGGGTATGTTTCTTTCGCTCTCGTCCTTGGAATATAACAAGTGAGATGTCTGCGCAACATTGGGCTGATGTATATCAGTTAAATTCGAGAACTCGATAAGCTTAAACATCCGAACCTTGAGTCAACGTCGCTTTAGCTGTATTTTCGTTTTTCTTTTTGTCACATAAGCTTAATTGGTGAACTTGCAATTTTCATCGATAACCGAGGCTTGTTTCACTGATTTGCAATTTATATATGTGTGAAGCTCGTTCTCGTTGATAGCAGCTGCAGCAGCTGCTGCTGTTCACGATTACACCTAATTTGGTCAAAGTAATTCACTTTAGTGTGACTTTCCAATGAGAAGCGTTAGGATTAATCCATTTGGCCGCATACAAAGATCGCGTCTCGTTTATCCGCAGGGTTTAAGGCCAACTTCATGAAGACCAACAGGGTGCCTTACCTGGAGGAGGACTACGACTACGAATCTATAATGCACTACTTCTTCAACGCCTTTTCCAAAGATCCGGAGCAGGCCACATTGGTACCCAAGAACACTGGCGTTGAACTGTTCAACTTAGGCCTCGCCTTCAAGGAGAATCGCATGACCAAGGTGGACATTCACAAGCTCAACACCATTTACCACTGTCCCGTCGACAAGCCTGCGGGTCATGAAGACGCCCACCATGAATAAACACGCCCTGTGATATAGTACGCGCCGGTGCATACAGCGAATACATCCTGTTATCCTGTGTTATCCAGCGTACACGTGATACCCTATGATGCCGCGGTGGCGGGGTAGTTCACGGAAACGACATTTTTATGCCCTCTTCGAACAAAGCCAGCTTCAGGCTGCGTATTATCTGTCATCCTTGCTTTGTTACGTCATTAATAGTGCCCATTTTCACACGTAGACACACATACACGTATGCAGTGGCGTAGCTAGGTCGTCTAGCACCCGGGGCCCATAGGTCTTTTGTCACCCCCCTCCCCGGGTGTAGCCGACGGAAAGAGGGGTGTCTTCAGACATATATGACACCCCCCCCCCCCCCGTCACTGGCCCCTTGCACCCGGGGCCCACGGCCCCCCGGCCCCCCCTGTTGCTACGCCACTGCACGTATGCCTACTTTCTCGAAATCGGCAGCGGATGTGTCACTTACTACCTGACGTACGTGCGTGAGCAGAAAGAATGGTGTTGTTTTCTAACTTCATTCATTCATTTTTTATTTCGACGATTACAAAGGAGAAGGAAAAGAAGGTATTTGTATTGTCAAGGAGGCTGCTAAAAGGCACGAATGCCTTAGTGTATCAAAACTGATTTCCCAAACTAGCATCAGTAAGTCAACAGAGGCAGTTTGATAAATGTATAAAATGAGTTTGAACAGAAGCAATACACAAAAGCAACGACAAGAAATATACAGGGTGTCCCAGGTAACTTTAGCCAGAGTTTAAAATATGCGAATGCCACGTAGGTGGACAGAACCAAGGTAACGTTGTTTGCTGTCGCTTGGAGGTACTGAATCTTTCTTTAAGTCCGCCTAATCAGATAATTAGTCCTAATTAAGTAATCAACTTCTCAAATATTATAATTAGATGAAAAGTGCCAATGAGAAAATTGTAGAGCGACATGAAAAACTCCTGATACAGCTTTCTGTTGCTCAATTCATGCTACATAAAAGTGTTTTTCCGAGCATGAAAGAAGCCTGCAAATCCACGCAAAATTGCCGTACGACTGGCCGCTTGAGGCACCTCGCGTGAGTTCGCGGGCTTCACGATATATTGCGTAGTACATATTGTCAGGATTGGGGGCTCAATCCCATCGCTCGTAATCAGTTGTCAAGATTGGAGTCGGGCATGAATTAGAAGGTAGCTGGCCCATGCCGCCGTCCAACTTATCCACGCTGAGGACGTTGTTGAAGGGAAGGACTGCTTCTCATCGAGAACGAGGAATATGGGTTTATTTACAGTATCTACATCAGGATGTTGCAGTTCATCAGTCTAGCATGACTGCGAGAGAAAGTGAGTTGAACAGCCGCACAACAGCGGTTTATAAACACTCAGTCCTCCCTCGATCCCAAGGTGAGGGAAACGTTCGACCCGGAGACGAGCCGCCTCTTCGCGAGGGATTACACACACACACACACACACACACACACACACACACACACACACACACACACACACACACACACACACACACGAGCGCGCGCGCGCGCGCACAAGATCACGCCCCCCCCCCCCCCCCCCTCCCCGGGGCAGAGGGCCTTCGCAGAACTCGGAGCTGACCCCCTAAGCGCGGCCGCCGTGGTGTCCATTCTCTTGCTTTTGAACGGCGTGTGGGAAGGGGTCTCCGTAGACGTTCCCGCGGCAACTCCCCCGCTCATAGCAGATCAGATCCGCGGTGGCGGGTTCAGGCATAAAGCCTGCTTCGTCAAACTCGGCTCCAGCGACGGAGAGTCGAGGACGCGTGTATTGTTCTCCACACACAGTCGACTTAGTGACGCCGTGGCTAGAGGTTTGAGGTGGCGTTCCAAGAAAAGTTTACCGCCGCTGTCGCAACTGGCTGGCAAAACTTGCACGTTGCCACCTCGGCAGGCCATTCCTAACAGCTAAAGCTTACATGTCAGTGGGCCGTTCTTAACAATATATAGTATACACCTATAATACACGCAGTGCCCACGACGCGTGAGCGTTGACCGAACTGCACCGATGCGCTATCTTCGGGATCAGTGGCGCTATCATCCCTGTCATCTGCGTTCGAGACCGCCAGAAAGCGCATACAGACCCCTGCTTTCCCGCGGTCTCGAACGCAGATAACAGCGCGGTTAATCCCGGAAGATAGCGCATCAATACAATTCAGTCGACACTCGCGCGTCCTGGCATCTTTGTCCCTGATAGCATGTGTAAGCATGCGTATACAAGCAGCTTGTGCAGTTTTTCGACTAAATAACCACTCAGGGTGCGGCACAGCAAGCTCATTGCTAACAGTAACCGCTACATGTCCGACGCAGCCGGTAGCAGCATCAAAGAGCTAAACCCGCCTACTTCCGGGGAATGATCTACCAGTGCATCGCGACCTGCCGCGCTTAAGTCGAATGGCGAAACACCACGATAGGTGAGTGCGAGGGGACGTGATGGCTTGTTGCCGGCGCCCAGTGTGTCTATACTTCTGGCAAACGATGTCAGGAGCGTACTTAATAAGCAATTGAGCGATCATTGCAGTGCACTGATACCTGCAGCATGGCTTCACCCAAACACTGACGACAACAAAATATTTCATGACGCGCTCAGCTTCACCATTTATCGCCGTGACCGTAAATCACGTGTATAGAAGAGGGCGTTAGGTTGGCTATTTCGCGATATATTCCGTCTTACTGCATCGCTGTTCAAACTAATCTTGAAATTTTGTGGGCGCACGCTCATCTCTGTCGTAAAAAGCTTCGTGATTAATGTTTACTATCGTCCGCCCAATAATTGCTCAAATTTGGCTGCCTATTTGCATGGCGTCATTGATATCATCATTGCACGTCATCCTCACTCTTCGATTTTCCTACTGGGAGACTAACTTTCCCAACATTTCCTGGTCTTCAGATCCTCCGGCTTCGATACAGTTTTCTTCAGAAAGCTTTGACTTCATGAACCTTCGCTCAATATTTTCTCTTTATTAGCTTGTTTCGCGACCAAGTATAGGCTATCAAATAATACAGCAAATACCTACACCTTATACTAACAAACTGTCGTGATATGATATCTGATTTATCGTGTCTGCCTGGTCTAAGCGATCATTTCGCGCTTTGTTTTGCAGCAAGACATTGTCAGCCACAAAACCGCGCAATCAAAAAGGGCCTTTTGTAATTACAACAAAGGCAACTTTGAGGCTATTAATAATGAGTCGTCTACGTTTCTAAACGTTTTCTTGGATGATTTAGAGAGTCAAACAACAGAAACTAGCTGGACCATGTTTACAACAAAAGTGCGTGAACTAATTGACAGACACGTTCCTATGCGCACCATTTCTGCTCATTCAAAAGCACTTTGGTGTAACTCGCACATAAAATGACATTGTAACAAAAGCGCGAGGGCGAGTATGGGAACGCTGGTATGACGAGCGGCAACGGCGCCAGCTCTGGAAGACGACGAACACGCGAGTAGTGGCACGAGCGCATGTCTCCGCGAGGCGAGTTCTTTCGGTACCACACGCCGTGGTTTCCAAACCATCTGGGGTATGAGCCACTTCAGGCTTTCGCTTTAATAATTTATTTTTCCTGGATTTACTCCGACCCACAGAAACAGGCACGCTTTATCCGGCAGGCCGAAGGCGCCGCCAGGGCCCGCAGGATCGTGACCGATGTCTAGGTTGGGTCCCCCTCCCTTTTGCAGGGGAGGGGGGAGCCTCCTGCGAATTGAATAAAGTTTGTTCTTCTCCTCTTACATGGCTCTACTATATGTCCATCCTCTTTAACGGGTAGGCGCCACTTTCTTTGGGATCATCATCATCATGATCACATCCCTTGGCCTATTCCCCCTGTAGAAGAAGAGGAACAGATGGATGCTCCGTTGTTTGGCTGTTAGGGAACCCACACTGTGATGACGGCTTTCAGTTCCAGGGAACTTTCGGCATAGAATAAGAAGCGGCGACGGGATATCCGCCTTTGCCTTTCATCAAGTCAGCTCTCTGGTGCCGGGGCTTTTCAACTAAGCATCGCGACGGCTACACTTGCAGTGAAGACTTCGCACCTCCTCAACTACGTTCGTGAACGACACTGCAGGAAAGAATGCCCTCCCCACGTCCAGTACTCTGTCAGAAGAGCCCATGCCACGACAGTCTTACAACGAGAGTGGTCGTGGTGCTCATGTTCGTTGCGGTATGTCAGGTGAGAGCTGAACTCTGACATTGAGCTTCTTAGGAAAGGTTTCACTTTTTGCAGCTTGACGACACCAAAGAAACAACTTCTGGGCTAACGCAAAGATTACTTGAAGCCGTAGTAGCTCTAAATTAAACGGTCAAAATAAATATTAAAATAAAAAGAAAATGCAGGGTGCAGGGTCACCCATGTGGATCCGCCAGTGGGCATACTAGATGCTTGCCTGATCCCGACCAAAGCGAGTCTTTCTTTTGGCGGAAGCCTGCCTGCCGGTACCGCGTAAGCGCTGGTCGGTTTGGCCTGCCTGCATGAGATAGACTGCGTGCTGAGAAGGTTGGCTCGCCTGCGTGACATCTACTAACGCAGCCCGACGCACTTGGTATTGTGCATATAAGCGTGAACGAGTCGTCTCGCGGTTCGCCTTCAGCAGCCAAAGACACAAGCCGTGTCCGCGTGCTTTGCCTTCTAGCCTCGGCGTAGCGGTTGGCCCGGTAAGAACGAGATCACGTAAACGTCATGTAAAGCTGTAAAGAATTATGTTTTCTCGTATAGTAAAGTTACAATCCGAGAGCTATCATATCTGTAGGTTGTGCGCATGTCGTAGTTTACGATTTTTCTACGTATTTTAGCTTTAAAAAGTCAATTATTTCAGTTAATTCCTTGCATCTTATGGAAGGCCTGTGTATACGTGGTTCGACTGTCCGAAAATTTTTTTGCCGGTATGATGTCCGACGCCTGACGCGGGGCCCCAGATCTTCTGCGACACGGGCTCCTTAACGCCATCGTGTTAAAATGAGGAAACGCGCTGTTCCTATGTCCCCTGCCCCGCTTCGCGCTGTACCATACATTCTAAAATGGAAAACCAACTAGCCCAAGCCAACACCCTTCCAAGTTGCATTTGTAACGGGGGCTTAAATCAGACTCCGAAACTAACAATTGCGACAACTCCATACTTAGAAATCGGCTCCCGTGCTATTACACGCCGCAACTTTCGTGGCAGCACAGCGAAAGCTATACGCGCACGCGCTTGCACGTTCGGAGCTTCTCTTGTGTTACTACGCCAAGTAGTGCCAACGTTTTGCTGGCGGCATATCCGATCACGAAAACCACGACATGGACAACAGAAAGTTAAAACTAGGAACATCAAGTAACGGAGATCCTTTTCCTAAGCAAGCTCTTTATTTGTTATGAAATAAATCTTGAACAAAAAATTAAAATATTCTGTAGGATTTGTTTTACGCTACGTAGATTTCAGTTGCTTGCATTCGCGGACTACATTCAAATGCGCAGTAAAGATACGTGTGCTTCGGTGCCGTCGCTTTGGCTGCGCTGCTACACAAAGTTGTCGCCGAGTATATGCAATGATGCGTAAAAAGCGTTCGTTGCTGTTCGCGTTTGAAGTTATGAGCATTGTGCATTTAACCGGCTGCATTTACTGGATAATAATGTGCGGCCTTTGTGTTCCTCATTTCAGGGCGAAAGTGGGAAGCTCGGAGTTGTTCGCGTGATGAGGGGCGAGACTTTTTCCTTCTGCCTCAAGTATTTCCCGTCGTTCAAGGCGCTGCCAGAGGATAAGTCGGAAGCGGTAAGCGCTCACATTAAAACCAAGTTCTTGTGCAGTGTCTGTTGGCATTATTTTGGTTTAAGACATTGCTGTCGCAGCTGCTTTTAGTAGGGGGTGTTATCATTACGTTCACCGGCAGGCAAACGTTGTTTTTAATCAGCTTAAGAGAAATTAAGAAAAATTCTGCCTATAGCCAATTGAGGATACGTTATTAATGTCTCGTCTATACGCTGTGCCTGTAAATTCTTGTACCGCGTTAATCTCGTAAAACTTGTTCTTTGCTGGTAAGTGCGAAACAGGATAGACGAAAATTAGGCATTATCGATTCTTGTGACGGCACCCTTGTTCCTTCTGCCTCCTTTCTTTTCCCCATAGTTCTTATAGCTCACGTTTCTCTTCCCCTGTGGTCACTTGATTGTGGACGCGTGCTGAGGGATATACTATGCCAGTAACGCAATGACAAATTCTTCTTCAATGAAATAAAATAAGCACTCTGCAGATCACCCCGACCCTGTGCAATGATGCTGCATTACAATCATTTTTGCCCCCAGAATTCTAATGCAAGCATATAAAAAAAATGAAAGCAAGCTCCTCTATTGTGGCAATGGTTTATGAAATTTCATTCGAGACGTAAACGCAGGTAACTCGGTGATCCTCAGTGGTAGCAATAGGAAATGTGTCTTGTGGGCATTTTTTCCTGGGCATGCCTATATTTCTATAGGAATAACAATTGAGAAGCTTTTCTTTAGGCTTAACCCGCCGTGGTTGCTCAGTGGCTATGGTGTTGGGCTGCTGAGCACGAGGTCGCGGGATCGAATCCCGGCCGCGGTGGCCTCATTTCGATGGGGGCGAAATGCGAAAACACCAGTGTACTTAGGTTTAGGTGCACGTTAAAGAACCCCAGGTGGTCCAAATTTCCGTAGTCCTCCACTACGGCGTGCCTCATAATCAGAAAGTGGTTTTGGCACGTAAAACCTCATAATTTAATTTTTTAATTTTCTTTAGGCTTGGACGAAGTTGATAACTTCCTACGTTATTCAGTAATGTGTACGTGTGTCTTGCAGTTAAAATGACGAAGAAATTAACCGTGTTTCTAGATAAGCATCGCGCAAAAATGATTTATTGTATTATTCATTGCCCGAGCTTCATTAACGTTTATTTCTATCAGTAGTCCGCTTACTGTGGCGCCTTGTGAGCAGTACCACTGTATGCGGGTCGCAGGAGGCCCGGCAGCTCGTGGACATGACGGCTCAGAATGGGTGCCTACCACTGCGTAAGATCAACCTGACCGACAAAGTGGCGCTCATTCGTGACTTGGGACACTGTCCACTCGAGACTGTTGCCAAGAACTTCCGCGAGGTCAAGGCCTATGGTCTAGTTGTAGGACTCTCCGGCAGCAAACTTGTAAGTCGACAAGAATTTGAAAAATATTAAATATAGATAGATAAACACATTAGAAGCAATCTTTGCTATGAAGGAAAATTTCCCGTAATCCCGAAAGTACGTCTTGATGATCGATGGATTAAGCTTCCAATTAATCGATTAATGCTTTACTCGCGATTACGTTTTATTGTTCTTAACCGGAGATTAACAGCATAGGCAAGCTTTTTCGCCGGCGCCTCCGCTTCACTTGCTCAACGCGAGGGAAGAAAATAATGGCTAGAGCTTTAATGTTCCAACTAAAATGACGCCTGCGGTTCTTGTACGACAGAAGCCCCCCATGCGCGATGCTCCTCGATTTAGGGGAGAGTAAATTCAATGCCGTGCGAGTGTTCGGTCAGTGCAGCTAGCATGGCTGTTAATAAGCACAGGAAGTCTGTACAACGAGAAAGCATTAACAAGCTTATTTGGCTCCGCAGGGCATTCAGTTGCGTCCGAGTGAGGGAGGCGCCAGGATCTTTTTGTTGGGGGTGGTAGAGCATGACAGTCAAATTTCGTCGGGGGTGCAGGAGAGCACTCCATCACTTGGTACGGCAGGGTGGTAGGAAGGGGACGATGGGTAGCGGATGGGCATTTTGGTGGGACGGCTGCCCCCCCAAGCCCCCACATTAGATCCGCCCCTGCGAGTGAGCTTGATATGCTCGATATGTGCACTTACGAGAAAGCGTCACTGAAAGGCAAATGTAGTACGGTTTTTTTCTACAAAGCTTAAGTACATCAACCAAATTTTTTATAACTCTTGCTCACATACGTGAATCCGAAAATCTGACCAATCCCCGATTAATTATTCGGTTAAAAATGTTCAATTACTCGGAATAAAAATTTTACTCGATGCCTAGCCCTACCAGAAAGTGACAACAGTTATACACGCTAGGAAGAAATTGGAGGAATGTTCGGCAACCGGCTGTGAAAAAAAGGAAAGAAAGAAAAAGGTCTCTAAAATTGAAGATGACATTGCTTCTTACGAATCGCCTAAGTGGTTCCGTCACCCTTCGTGACATTTATAACTGGAAGACGGGCTCAGGCAAAGAAAGATGACGGACTGTTCTTGTATCGTTATTTCATCCGTTTCCTTCTGTAGAGCCAGTTTTCTCGTTATAAATAATGGATTAATTAGTCGCACAAAAAGCCCGCGTCCTTGCTTACGAGAGCTGTTTAATGTTTTGCTACTTTCGAAGATTCTGTGTCCATTTCATTGTGAATTGATTCGAGTATCGATGCAGTAGAAGTATTTTTATTTGCCAGTGTGACCTATTGAAAGCTTGTGTGTTGTAACTGAAGAAAGAAATTTAATGCGCGCATATCATATCGGTAAACGTAAGGAGCCCGAATGACGTTTGATTATCTCTGTCTTATTTACTGTTTTTTAGGACGACGTTGTCTATGACAGGCAATCACCTGAGCCTCTCGACATTGTTGTCGGGTTTGTCAGCAGAAGAAGTTTAGGAAAGTTGATGGTAAGTGGAAGCTCAAATTCGTTTAAACCCCTAGTGTCATTACCAACTAGCTGGTATTGCATTTTGCAGCGTGTAGTGCTAGTTACCTGAAGCGTTTTGTATGTACCGTAACATCACGTAGAGGTCGCTGATTATAGTTCGCCGCCAAACACAATGATCGACATCCGACACAATCGGCACAATGATCGACGGCCTCAGGATCTACCGGCGATGCGCGAAAGGTGCCTCTGTTAGCAAGATCCGTCGTTCATTGAATGATAGACGCCGTCTCTGGATTCTATCGGAACGGGGCGCCTGGGATCGTCCGTTCGAGAATGAAAGACGTTCATGTGAGATCGTCCGTTCGAGAATGAAAGAGCGCTTGCGGAGCGCAAGCGCTCCGCAGTCAGTGGCAAAGTCCTGCTGGGCACTTGCCAGAACTATCCTCGTCTAAACTGAGCTGTTCTTCCGTAGAGCTCATTTGTTTGGCAGTGCTGCCGACTGCTGCCATGATTGATGCTGATCACTGATACTTGACGCTGTTTGTGTGCGAAATTCTTGACTAGTTTTGTGCCTCCCCATGACATCGATCTGTCCAGTGTGTTCATATCGGCTGCCAAGTGATGGCAGATTCTTGTATTGCGTGGAATACGGCAATGGCCTTCACTTGAGGAAATCATGCTCGAGTGTTGCTGAAAGTACATTTTTTGCTATGGGATTCTCAAAAAGGGAGATTTAGAAATGCTGGCACAATCTACGGGCGAGTCCAGTTCAGGGCCACTTCGCAAGTCGACATCATCTGCAGGAACCGATGACCCTGGTTCCCAGTTAGGCTCTCTTCGGAAACAACCACAGGGAATAAATGACATGGCTGTTGTTCTTTTGCCCCTCAAAGAAAAGGTAGATCAGCTATTCGCTCTAAAGCCAAGAATCGACGAGGTGCTATCTTTGAAAGAAACAGTAAAGGAGTTGTAAAGCTCTCTGCAGTATTTGGAAATAGGTAATGATACTGTCTTGGCTCCGACAAAGGTATGACATTCAGCCGTAAAAGGAATTCAACCTTCGGTACGTTGCTGGGGTCCACCGAAAACCAGCCAGAAAGAATAATGTACCAACTGTACTAATCCGGTTCCCTGACCCGTTATTACGCCGCATTTGACTGGCAGCCCGTCGCAAATTGCGTGACTTGGCACAGAAAAGAACTCCATCCCATGATGTACGTAAACGAAAATTTGACTCAGATTAACAAAGAAATATTCTGGAAAGCTAGCGCCAAAGGCAAGGAAACGCTTTAAGTATGTGTGGGTTAAAGCAATAAAACGACAGACACCGACCAAAAGAAGTACTAAAAATGAATAAATCTTTAAGACGTTTTGGCTTTGCTACGGAAGCCTTGCTCACAATGGGTTGAAGCAAAGTTCCTTCAACTTTTCTTCAACCCATTGTGAACAAGGATTCCGTAGCGAAGCCGAGACGTCTTAAAGATTTATTCATTTTTAGTGCTTCTTTTGGTCGGTGTCTGCCGTTTTATTGCTTCATGTTTCATCCCGACCAGACAGGCTTCCGTCGAACCCTCGACTGTGTTGGTTAAGAATGGCAAGATGTTTATTTGAAGAGAAAACGGAGGCCGCGTCCTTCGAATCACTACGTTCGCTGACGTTAAGATGACTTAGAAAATGGCAGTCAACTTTCACTCTCTCCCAGATTTTTGTTAACTTGGAACAGTCTTTGAACTTGCACATGCCCGCCGTGGTTGCTCAGTGGCTATGGTGTTGGGCTGCTAAGCGCGAAGTCGCGGGATCGAATCCCGGCCACGGTGGCCGCATTTCGATGGGGGCAAAATGCGAAAACACCCGGCTACTTAGATTTAGGTGTATACGTTAAAGAACCCCAAGCGGTCGAAATTCCCGGACTACGGCGTGCCTCATAATCAGAAAGTGGCTTTGGCAAGTAAAATCCCATAATATAAAAAAGAAAGAAGTTACAGATAACCCGTCTTTTTCAGTCGTTCATGAAGCGTGGGAAGCATAAGGAAACACTGGGATCAGTTTGTTATCGATACCACTAACATCTTGAGTTTAGCAGACGCTTTCCTACTTAAAGAAGTTAACGCTCAAGGCATGTTTCAATTCCGCCTACCCAACTTTAAAGAGTATAATAAAACTAGATCAGGTAGACGAGGCAGGGGAATAGGGGCCTTCATTAAGACTAAATGGTTACCTACACCGTTAACGATTTCGATTGCTGAAAGCCCTGCGTTCCGCCTGGAAAATTCTACCAGTACTCTCTCATTATTGGCTGTGTATCGTTCACCGTCAGAACACATGCAGTCATTTCTCAATCAACTGAAACAAAACTTAGATGTTTCACCCTCCTATGACAAGATCGCATTATCTGTGATAGTAATATAGATATCTTAGGCTCGGAGAAAGCATTTGTTTCAAATTAAACTTATTAGCTGCCTATGGCATATGATCTGCCATTAACGAAGCCACTAGACAAGAAGTGCACTCAGGTCGCCTTGTGTCCTCGTGCCTCGACCACGTTTTAGTTCGTTCCATTGATGTTTTTGACCTCTACCGTAAAAACCGGAATATAGGCCGAACTTTTTTTTCAAGAAACCGCGGCAAAAAATCGACCTCTGTCTTATATACAGGTCATTTTTTACCTGTTTGTACCGTTTTTTTTTTTCGTTTTTTTTTAAATTAAGGTTTGGGTTGTCGACCTGCATTCCGTTCCGATATACATTCCGGTTTTTACGGCAAATTCATTCGAATAGCAAGAAAACTGGCTGATCAATACTATGTCGGCGGCTGCAGCTGCCCTCCTGACACTCACGCAGTCAAAAGCAAGGAGGCCCAACATACTGAAATATTTGATTACGTTAAATTTGACAAACCTGTATCCCAATATGACTGGGATACACGGTCAGCACATAGTTTCTCAACCAGATAAAAACTTTGTAGATGCTTTTATCGAGCCAAAGCAAGAGTGTAAAAGCTATAATTTAATACATAAGCGAAAAGCAAGCTTACGTTGGTTAACTATTCGTATATTTAAACCTATTCAAGAGAAAGAAACACTTTCTAAACGATGTAAAAAGCACCCAGAAGACGAAGCTTTGAAGAGTCTTTACCGAAACGCACGAAACAAAGTGACAGAAATGATGCGCTCTTCCAAGGGAAGCTACTTGTGCGGTCAGTTTTCTTTTTCCTGCGTTAAACTAGTGAAGATGTGGTCTCTAGTGAATGAACTTTGGGCAGCCAAGTCGTGTTCCTAATTAGATTCGATACTAAAGGATTTCGTTTCTCCATCGCAAGAAGTGGCTAATTGTTTCAACGATTCATTTTCTTCAGTGGTGACAGATATGAGAACGCTCCTTAATCTGCTGAGCCTTATAGTAGGTAGCAGTTCAGTAACAGATTCGGTGCTTCTTCCCTCGATGGGGAAAGTCTACTATGTTTCGATTTCTATGTCGGTCACGAAAGAGCCGTGCTCAAGGTTTAGATGGAATATCAGCTGAAGATATAATACGTAATACCAGTGTGCTAGCTGGACCGATTCTTTTTTTTTTTTTTTGAACAGTATTCTAGACACGTGTGTTGTACCCGATGAAATGTAGAGAGCGCGTGTTATTCCGATATTTAAGGGCGGAGATGCGTCAAAACGAGAAATCTACCGCTCTATATCCGTACTTCTTTTCTCAGTAAAAACTACTGAAAAGGCATGTTCCTGACGCTGTGGACAGCTTTGTTCTTAAGTACATTATTTCATCTAAGCAGCGATACGTAGGAACCTTTTGAAACTTTGTCAGATTTTTTAAACGACGTACTCGAACGAAACCAAGTGGCCGGTGTACTCATTTTGGATATATCGAAGGCACTTGACTCACCGTTTTCTATGCACTAAACTTTACAACTATGTCTTTCGGGGATTTTTTCTCGACTTACTAAATATTTATCCTTTGAATCGGTCTGAAATCTTTTGTTCGTTTGATGTACACAGCACACTATGGTACCTCACATCAGGAGTGCCGCAGGGTTCAGTGCCGTGATCACTTTTGTTTACCTTTCACGTGTAACTTGGGGCAGGTAATTGACACGAGCATTGTTTTTCAATATGCGGACGACACGTTGCTTGTTTCGAGGCACTTGGAATGTGAAATGGCCGTTGCTCTGCTTCAAAGTGATGCAATAAATATCATAGGCTGTGCAAAAATAATCAAATAAGAGTTAATGCGCAAATAACGCAATAAATCTGTTTTAGAAATTCCTTAAATGTTCTTGATGCCACTCTGCCTTTCCTCTTGCGTTCCTCCGACTGTTTGAATTGTGACTGTACACCACCGATAGGGTATGAATACAGTGTTAAATATCTAGGAGTTCACTTCGACAATGATTTAACATGGAACGTTCATATGGCTTCCATTTGTGCAAAACTTCTACGAGCTGCGTGTTTATCTTAACGCGTTGGAAACTATTATATTAAAGAAAATTATCGTGCATGCGCTAGCTTATTCGCATATAATATAAAGTATCTGCTGTTTTTTTCTCACTGTAGCAGCTATTGGAAAACCAAATTAAACAGTTTGAATATTCTAAAAAGTGCAGCCTACAACACAAATAGTAATATGGATGAACCATTCAGGGCTGGTATGGCGTAAAACTATTAAAATCTCTTTTTGTTCCAAACCGGCCGTTAGCCCTCCGTGATAGGTCAAAATGGCTCGGGCTCTGCCCATATGGGTGTGGCGCCCGCCCATATGGGCTGGATTCGAACCATTCTGACCTATCAGGAGGGCTAATGGCCGATGTGGAATACAGACAGATTGGAATAGTTCTACGTTATAGGACCCGTGGCAGTTCTCTGAAAATGCCGAACCTTTAATGCAGCAGTGTTTTTTCTGTTGTGCCGCGAGATTTCTGGAACTAAATTTTTACCGTACCCGTTATAAAGCATATGGATCTACGCGATCCCTGCAGATGTGTTGTCCCTCGAACAAGAACTAATTATGGCAAAAGACAGGCTATATTATATTCCGAATTTGTTTAATGAAACCCCACTTCAGTACTCGAGCAACGAAGTTTATCCGGCTGAAAGAACGCCTTAAAAGAAGGAATATAAAAAATGTCATTTGTATGAAGCTGATTTTTTTTTTTTTGTATGTGAGCATTGCGGTTGGTGTGAATGCTGTATCTCTGTCCAGTTCCCGGCTTTTGCTTTTTGCTGATTCAGTGTGTATTTGACCCAGTTAATCACCGTTTTCTATGCATTAAACTTCAGAACTATGTTGTAAAGTTGTTTACGTGTGTTGTTTTACGATGACATGTAGTACCTTTGGCGCTCAATTTTGTGTGTTTCTTGGCAATTTGTGTTTTGTACATGTTATTGAAAATGGTGAAGCAGTTTAGTTTATATTTTCAAGCATTAGTTATGCTTGAAAACTTCTCAATGTGATTTTGCCGCGATTGTCTCTGCCGTACAATCCCTCGGATGGGTTCGGCGGAGCAAGAAATGGACGTACCTAAAAACCCCCAATAAAGGCTATTATTATTATTATTATTATTATTATTATTATTATTATTATTATTATTATTATTATTATTATTATTATTATTGTTGTTGTTGTTGTTGTTGTTGTTATTCCTACCCAAACGAAATAAAATTGATTGATTGATTGATTGATTGATTGATTGATTGATTGATTGATTGATTGATTGATTGATTGATTGATTGATTGATTGATTGATTGATTGATTGATTAACTCTGCTTTCCAGGTCGACATTGTGTAGCAGCTGTTTTTACTCATTTGAACAACTTTTTTTCTTGTTAAATATAACAGTTGGTGTAATTTCGTCAGACATAAAGAATACTGCCTGAATATAATATGTTAGCATCGCCTGTCCTCTAAAATAAAGTTGAGAAATAAGCTACAGTTTCTCACGCAACAGAATTCTGGTTGCACAAGATGAAAAAATAAACGGCAATAAGCAATAAGGACGGCCTCCGAGAGCGCGGGCAATGTGTTAATGAACCATCGATTTACGTTGTATGATGTTTTAAAGCGCTTAATGATTGGCGATGCGCACAACCCCTCCGTCTTTTTTTTTTTTTTCACGCATTTGCACTTGCAGAAACTGATGACGCCGAAGGAACCACTGCTTACTCAGCTCTTCACAAAGGAGCCTGAGGTCGACAAGGGGCTCCTCATTGTTTGGTCGATCGCTACATTCAGCGTTGCCATGGGCGCTTTGTGGGCAGGAGTCATCAGTCATCAGCTGTAAGTCCCCAGGTGGATCGGTTCTGCAAACTGACTTGAGGTTCGAACTTTGTTCCATTTCACTCTATGTTGTTTTTCCGCATCCACTCCTGCTACAGCACTGTATAGGTTTGTAGTATCACGAAATAGCTGTAGCGAAGAAGATGCAGCACAATCGCCATCTCACATGGTTCGCATACGAGTCTCTTGCTATTGACAGACGGACGGACGGAAGTGCTCATCAAAGGCCGAGGCTTTTGCCATGCTAGTCTTCTAGTGTTTGCCAGATCTCAAGTTCCAACCCTTCGTGCATTTGCGCACTCGCAATACGGGCAAGTAATTCAACCGTTGTATATCGCACTGCGTCTCACAACGCTGAAATCAGAACTCAGTGCCACACAAATGCTCCTCCATGGGCTTTGTTGGAGTGTTTTTACCAATTTGCGATCAGGTTCTCTTTGCCTACACGTCATTCAAAAGCCTTCAGTACCAGCTACTTTTACATTTCGTGAAATAAAACTCCGAGCTGGAAATTGTATTACTCCAACGAACATCGGCTGCATCCTTCCTCACGTCTACCTCCTGAATGTGGATCTTTTTTCTTGTTACCCTCGTTTACCTTGAATATTCGACGAAAGCAGTTGAAAAACAAGCAACATGCTACAGATGCCTAGGTAAAATGCCTAAATGAGAGTTACATTTATCGAATCCACCCTTAATTTGATTAGTTAATTTTTTACCAAACCCACCTTGTAGTATTCAGAAACTAACAATTCAATTGCAATCTACGACACTTGAGGTGCGATGACACTGAAAATAAACTTGTAAATCGAACGCACTTTTTTTTTTTTTATTCGACAACGAAGCGGCAAAGGCAGACTGCACGACGTCCGAGCAAGAAAGTCAGTTTTCTACTGAAAGGCTTGGTTTTGCTGCCTCAAGCGTCCAATCTGAACGAGTGCACATGCTTAGTCGTTTCACATATAACAAATGCAGGCCAATATTTGCTAAGCTAAGCAAAACATTCTTGCTTCTTCGCACAAGTTAAAAGGCTCGCTGTTTTCAGTACGTCAAGACACTGCGCCGAGCGCTCGCTTTGCACGAAAATAGCTACTACAGAGTACGTCACAACGTAAGACAAACTGCTGAAGTTGTCTATTGACAAAATTTTGACTTTCGAAACAAGGCTTACATGTACAACGTCGAAACTGGTACAGTTGTTTTGAGTAGCAGATAATCAATGAAAGCTACAGGTTCTCGGCATCCTAAACAGCCCTTTTCAACTCTCACAGCTTTACGCTCACGCTATCATATACCAATATACGAGCCTACTGAACAAGCGTGATTTAATATCTACCGTTGTAATTCTGGCACATTTGCTTTAACGGAAACAATAGGGAGCCCACATGTAAGTACATGTAGGCTCTCTAGAAAACATGGTTGCACCGGGACATAATTAATAGTAAAATTTTACGCGACATCAACAGAGTTAACATATCTCGACATGACCACTCAGATAAAAGTGCTGATGGAGTCCTGCTTGCAGTAAATAAAAAATATTTGGTCTTTTGTAATATATACTCCGTCCTCACTTGAGATATCTTAGCTGCTTGCCGGGTACTTGTGAAAAAAATTTATTTGGTGTCTGTTACCATCCTCCGAAAATGTGCCTTTCCTTGGTTGATCATTTACACGAACGCATTGCTAACCATGCAGAAATGTCCACCAAGTGATATTTATTTATTAGGCAAGCTTAGTTACTCCAGATTGATTGGCTGCAGTCGACGCCCTCTGGTAGCGCAGCAATTGACTTGGTTAGTTTAACTTTCGACTGTAATCCTTTTTAAGCATTTGACTGATCCACCTGTGACACTAACTTTTTAGTTTTGGTGACAACTACAGTTCCCGAAACCGTGTGTCCTCTGTCATTTTCAGGTTAATTTAGTGACCCTAAACTGCTTCGACGATTAGTGCAGGTACCTTTGCCGTTTGTAGGACTTAAGCGGAAATAAATCGTGATAATGATTATAACAAAACTAACTATGACGCCATCAGCGCCGAATAAAAAAAAAGTTTTAATCAATCTCTTTCGCAATCTTTTTCACGTCGCTCTGTCGAGTAATACTTGGTCCTTTATAAGAATAGGTTGCTCTAGCTTGTTAAATACGTGCCCTATGTTTCTTCAACTAACGACAAAATCAAACCATAGTTAAATATTTTGCGAATACTTAGAAATACGAATAATATGTCTTTACTACCACACGAAACGCATACTTTGTGAATTCCCCCGCACGTACGTCGTCGTGATTACGTAATCATCTTACTTTCAGGCACATTTACGGAAGTATGCGCCTTCAGTTTACCTGCTCTTCCTCGTGCCATATCCCATTGGGATGGCCTTCCCGGCGAAGTTGTTTTCAGATCGTGAAAACTTCTGCGATAACCTGTGTGCGCTTTCCACGTAATCTGCCTTGTGCGTTTATTATTTGCAGATATGCTTGTGTCCTTCTTTTTCTCAGCTTTGAACATATTTTGTTGGAATGCCTAGTATGTGACGCCCAGTCACGGCTACACATGTACTGCACTTCGATGTCATTTAGTTTTATTTCTTATTTTTTGTACTAATTTACGTGGTTAGTGATGTTCTTGTTTCGTGTTTTTGTTCCCATTGCTCAGATTTTTTAACCAATTGCGATGCTCCCCTTACTCAGTGTCGGGTGCAGGGCCTAGTAAGACGTTTTCTAAACGAACGAACCCTCTCGTCAAGGCACCGCTGACCGCCTGTCGCAGTTACCGCTACCACGCCTACAAGGCGAGCCGGCCCGCGGCTGCCGCGGAGGAATCCCAGCACGAGGGCCGACGAGCGAGCGTCGACGAAAACGGCGAGGTGGTGAAGAAGCCCGAAGAGATAGACGTTGGGGAGGACATCGACCTGCAGTTGACACCCAAGGCTATGGTCTTATTTGTCGCCTTCATGTCCGGCGCGTTGATCGTACTCTACCTCTTCATCCAGTATCTCGGTGAGTTCGCGACCGACGTGCATGTCGGCACGCCCGACATACTTTTAAATCGCTTCATCTTGGCAAGCCCGCAGCTGTCGCTAATGAAACATTCTGGGACTCTAATACAGAGAGGCTGTTTTAGGACCAGTACAGCCGCCTTGGAATTTCTCTCACCTGCCCCCTCGCCTCCGTTACCAGAGATCGCTAATGTAGCAGGTATACAAGCTGTTTTATTTTCTGCACCAAATAACACAGGGTGCTGCACTCATAACTTGTGATAAGCACATTTGCACATATTTTGTCAGAATGTGAGGCTTGGCAGCCAATAAATATAAAGTTTTAATTAGCGATTTGTGAGGTAATATTGCATTTGCAAAATTGAAGCCTGACAGTCATATGTTGCCCAACAACAACTTCACAAAAATTGTCGTAGGTACTGTACTCAAACGAAAATTAAATAGCGTGTCAGTGACGCTGATCTCCACACCCTATCAGAAAACGCCACCTGGTTCCTTGCTGCGCAGGCGCCAATGCCATGACAATTACGAGTTCTCTTCATTCTGATCCATAAAGCCCTTCTCTATTTGCTGCTATTGGCAAACGTGACCATTCGAGCTGCGGTAGCGCCACAAGATTGGAAACGGAATAGAGCAGGCTCCGCGTCAATTCCTTGCGTTACTATGCAAAAAACGAGAAGGCCGCGATTAAGCCCGTGCCAGTGAAAGCTTGTGCTACTGTTGGTCTGCACTCGCAATGGAGCGGGTAGGGATATCGACGTCACTGATGCACTATTTCATATTTATTTCGGCACTGCCATACTGGGCCGCCCGCAGTGCCTAAGTACTGCATGCCTCTAGCGCCCAAGACAATTTTGTTTAGATAAGTTTTTGTTGAGATAATAATATCCCTTGGGTCCTCAATTCCCCAATTGCAATGGTTCTTCTATAATTGCTAATTAAGCAGTTATTTGAGATGTCCTTATTAGTTGTCTGTCATATATTTTACGATACCCAGTTCCTAGTGGTCGCAAAGACGCATAACCTGATAGAATATAGGGAAATATCCTAGCAAAATTAACCTTTTTGGTAAAATTCTGTGCAGCTGAAACAGGACACTGTATTTGTGACATGAAGTCACGCAAAAAACAACAACAATAACAACAACTACAACAACAACAACAACAGGAAGAGGAGGAAGAAAAGAAGGAAGGAACGGTAGGAAGGTCAACCAGACGCACATCCGGTTTGCTAATCAACATAGGGGAAGGGGTTTAAGGGAAAAAAAGAAAGGATGGGGAGAGAATAAGATACTATCAGTGTGAATGCGTGCAGTTGTCCACAACTTCACGCCTACAACCGGTCATTGAGGCCAGTCGATTTTATGAAACGTAGCTTTGCAAGCCTGCAACGCTTGGGGCCATGGTCCGAGAATCTTAGTCTCTGAAGATGGTCTGCTATCTAATCGGTTTAACACCTTCCGAAGAACGTCGCGTTCGATCTCGTAGAGATCTGACCGTGTACCGCAGCCAATTAGATAATAAAAGCCTGTCACTATAGACAATGCCATTCGCTCTGAAAGCAATTAAATGTAACATCCTATAAATGAGGAGAGCATTTTATAGGGTGTTCAAACGACGCTGCGAGTCACTGCCTGATCCTTGCGTCGGCGGTCACGTAAATTTTCACGATAGAAGGTCGGAATACAAACAGATTGAAATAGTTTTACGCTATAGGGCACCAGTTTCGAGCGATATAGTTGTGAACTTGTGATATTACAGTAGATGCCACTAGGGCGGCGCGCATGGCTTTCGGCTTGACTCGGCTACAGGTTGCGACAACGGAGGAGGGCACGCTCGCGCACGAGCGATGCTCGTATGGCGCCGTGTTTTCGAGTTTAGTCCTACTGATGATGCCGCGCACTCGCTGCTTGACTCTCCTTACGCGGATAGTTAGCCGTGCGCAAATATAATTTTTGCCTCATATTTATAGTCATTTTCGGTTAAGGTCACAAAGAGCTCTATTTTACTCTCTACTTCCAGTGTACGTGATCATTGGCATGTTCGTGCTCGCGTCGACAGTTGCTCTCATCGGAGTTCTTGAACCCTTGTTCTACATGCTGCCTTTTGGCACGGCAAGGTAAGCGTACCTTTCTGTAATGCTGCTGGTCACTCATTCAGTTTCTACTGAACTTGCTGGCTTCCTTTCTTGCGCATTCGCTCAGTTCGCTTTGCATCTTTGAAGTGAACTGTGTTGCTGGTAATCGGCGGCATGTTAAAGGATGGGATCATTTGACATGATCGTTTCATATCGATTCGATGGACTTACATGGGTGGGCAAATGATGTGTGAAATACGTAGCTTATAATGGCTACATTTCCTGCAATGCTGTGAGCTGTGTTATGAGCCGGGTGAGCTGTCAGATTGCAGTTAAACGGTGAAAACAGAGTGGGATATATGCTTTCTCATCGTTTGTCCTGTGTCTCACTGTTTTCTTCCCTTCGGTGTTTCTAGTGTCAATGTGCTAGGCATTGTTATAAAAGTGCAGATGTCTTAATAATTAATACAAGCGCTTGTGGCTGCTCAGCTTCAGAGTTGTTAATAAATGCAGAGAACTAGTGAGGGTAACGCCGACGTGCACGCAGATGATCGGACTGACTCGATTCTTGCACACAGCGCACGCGCGTGCATGGCTAGCGGATATAGCGCTGCACAAGATGTCACAAGGCGACGCTGCAGATGTGCGTGTGCGCGTAGATGTGTAGTTATGTCTTCGTGCGTGCGTGCATATGTTGAGGGTGTCGTGCGCGCGTTCACGTGCGTCCTTACGTGCAAAGGTACGGGACGGCTTCCGTGCATGCAGCAGAACTGACGAATTCTTCCTGCTATCGACTCAGAACGAACACCGAACTATCGCACTGGAACTGCTCAAAATGTAGGAACAACCAAAGGTGTATACATACTAATTCTCCCTTCTTAGTCAATATTGTGTTCAAATTCCGTGTTCTTTGCTTGTGCGGATCCTGAGTTTGCCTCCATACTCCCGTTGAAGGCTACCAAACTACGCATTCCCCTGCTTCTACGGCTCACTGGAAGTGCGCCAGGTGTTCCTGATCCTGTTTTCCATTGGCCTGGCCTTTTCGTGGGTCGTCATCCGCCACAACTCTAAATCTTGGCTGCTCCAGGATTTCTTGGGCGTCGTATTCAGCATCTACATGATCAAAACCTTGCGCCTGCCTAACCTCATGGTGATCAATCTAAAATCTGTGCATCATACTCTAGGCATTTCTTTCTTTTTTTTTTTTTTGCGATGCGCAGGTGTTGCCTCTTTCCTTTTCCTATTGCCCTCTCTCATATTGAACGCGTTACCTCTTGTCTTCTAACCTGCAGTGTACTTGGTGCGAAAAGAAGCGTGTTCCTAATTGGTTTATTCAACCGGTAAGATAGATGACGAAATTATAAAGTTGAGAGCAGGGCACGTTTCCTAACACTGGCGGGGGTGGGGGGGATGACGGCGCCTAAACAAAACGGTTAGCTTCTATAGGAGCGAACTATAGGAGCGAACTGCTGCAAATCAGTAGGTAGACACAACGAAGGCGCGAGGCCACCCAGGAACTGCAAGAAACTTCAGGACTTCCTCACAAACGTGTGTAGGAGCGGCAACTACAATAAAAGTAATTGCTAATTATCGGGAAAAGAAACTGATACTGATACTGAAGAGCAACCTAAACTGAAACTGAATATCGGTTCATTGCTAAAGTCTATACGAGTCCGACGACTTTTTCTCGTTCAAGTGTTCAAGCGTCCAGAAAGAGAGATACAGGAAGAACGTTCTTATTAAAAAAAAATTCTTAAGATGGGATGCGAGGAACACACTGTTGTGCGGTTATGTATATGGCTGACATTGCGCAGTAGATATTTTCCCATTGTATCTTTAGGTATGGGTCGTATAACTTGAGAATTTGGCCGTCAATATCGGCATCCTGAATGCTTGTAACCGCCTCCACGTAAGGAATTCGTAATACCGCTGATGATATCGGTATGTCTTTTCTAGAAACGCACTTAATGATTCCATTCATTTTTTTTTTTTTGCAGGTTATCTGCGTTCTGTTGGTCTTGCTTTTCTTTTACGATATTTTCTTCGTATTCGTCACACCATACCTGGTTCCGGTGAGTGAGCTTAAAGTTCCGCGAACAACTTAAGCGCGGCTATATGCTTACTGTCTCAAAGACTGAAATAATGAACAAGTGAAATTGATGTACTGTTATTCCTGAATTATTTGTAAAGGAGTCTTTGTACTTTTGTTCTTTATGCCTTGCGTCATACAGAAATCAACGCCACACAACCAGACAGGCAGTTTCGCCAAGTCATCAGGTGTAAGTGAAGAAACAATACATGACTTCTATCTCTCTTTTTAATTGAAAGCACGTACTTGAAAACATTTCAGGAATAGTCGTGAAGAAGTGTTTATTATAACTTCATGGTGAATACGCAGCAAGTGCGACTAGACACGCGCGGTTGTTGGCGTTTGGCTGCCGCCTAGATATTATCCGTGTAGGGTTCCTCTAACGGAGGCAAGCAAGTATCGGTCATATCTTTCCGCTGAGGCTATCCGGTGTAATAGATCATTTATTCGTAATTTTGATTTTTCTACTAGATAATTTCTTCGCCTCTTAATTTTTCTTCCCTACTCGTTTTATGAAACTGGGAGTCCGGATGACCGCGTCAAAGATCAGGGTTTTCTCATGCAGATTCGGTAACGACTCTCGTGCACTTGACCACCTTTTCGCAGTGTGGACGAACGAGTCATACCCGAAACATTAGATAAGGACAACTAAGGCCACTTGTCATCAAATAGCACGAATCAATTGCCACATGGTATAGCTTACAGGGCGTTTACTCTTACCTTTAGGTTAGCACGATTACTGAGCTAGTTTCGACTCGGTTCAGGGCATATCGAGGAGAAAGCTTCATAGTTTGGCTCTGGTTCAAATAATCTTTGTTGTATTTCGGCATACCTTTAAAAGAAAGTCAGTGGTGAAGTTCCGCTACACCACCAGTCTTTGCTCAGGACGGATGCTTACTGAATGCTGGTAGCTTTGAAAACGAAACATGTTGGAAATCCCTCACGGCAACGTCGGTGGTGGTGACGTGTGCTGCACTTGCAGCAGCAGCGTGCCACTGCAGGCCTTCCGGTGAGGTTTCTAGCACGGAATACGCAGATTTTACGTTTTGCATGCTATACGTAGGGCATGAAGTCACTGCATTATTGCGGGTAGCCCAACATTGAGCTATCCACAATATTGTAGTAGCTACGATATAGTAGCGCTCTGTTATGCCTATGCCTATAATAGCCTGCCTATGTGCTCCGAATAAATCTCTAAATTTAAGGCTGTGCGTTTTTTTTTTAACTGGTGGCCTGCCCTAGACGGCGCAAATGGTCGCGGGAACGCAGCTTCGACGAAAGCGAATAAGCGAAGTGGTCTCGTCTTGCGCTTGCAGAAAGGAGACAGCATTATGGTGGAAGTGGCCCGAGGCGGCGGCAGCGACGAGCAGATACCAATGGTTATGCGGGTGCCGCATTTGAGCAACGAGGACATCGGCGCTTGCTTCGGGGAGTACTCTGTGCTTGGATTCGGCGACATCCTTATTCCCGGTTAGATAACGCCGATTTCTTGCCTTGGTGTGTCCACTGCGGCGTACGATTACGTAAAGTTATCCCATGATCGAAGTGAGTCCTGAAACCTGTGCTGTTCTCTCAACGGACCGTTCAGACAGCGAGGGGCACCAGAGAGTGCAGCCGAACTTGATATATCCAATTCGAATTTATCGGATTGCGCCATCCGATGTGGCACCTGCTCGCATAGTAGTGTTTGCTTCCATTCCCGTCTTCCTAAACTGTCCTCCCTCTGCACTGACAGGTTTTCTCGTGGCGTACGTGCACAGCTTCGACTTGATAGCATCCCAAGGTTGCCTCTATTACGTGACCAGCGTAACCGGTACGTGTGTATATTTTATTTATTTTCGTAGTTTCCCTGAACGTTTGGCTTTAAGTGAACCACATGCACGCGTGGCACATGCCGGCAACAACCAAACACGCAGCCTACGGCGCCGGCCTCGTAGTCACTTTCATCGGCCTGTACGTAATGAAGATGGCCCAGCCAGCCCTGCTGTACCTTGTTCCCGCGACGCTGATTCCTGTCATTCTCGTCGCGTGGTGCCGCGGGGAGCTTCGGGAAATCTGGTACGGAATCAAGGTGAGACGTATACCGTGTGCGGGACGCGGTGTGGGCAATTGCTTCGGAAAATGAGGTCAATGCGTCCGTCCGTGTCGCGGACTAATATACGCATGGTTACAGGTTACATCGATTTAAAAACAATGCTAACGGATGACGCGAAAAAGACAGCGAACAAAGACAAAGTGAAGCTAAAAGCTAATGCTATGGCTTGAAGCGTTGTTGCATGCTCAATGTGGTGTTCTTTTACCACGGTGTGATCTAGACGCATTATTTTGGCGGCAGCAGCGATGTTTGAGCCCGCGCTCCTGAACTGCTGTACTGACATTGTGCACTGGCGACATAACTTTCACCTGCTACCTGGCAGTTTGTCCGTTTTCAGTCCTAGAAATCGCAGCGACGACCTTTAGACCTTACGCCGGAAACCCATCAAATCCTTGTTGCCATTTTAAAAAAAATACGGACGCTTTTTTTTAACGCACCATTTTGTTGTTGTTTTCATCGCGTGTCCCTTTCACTCGTCATGTCAGTTCTGGTGTTTTAGAACTAAATGTCTTGTGATCGGTTACCAGCAACTAAACTAAAATGAAATTTAGGGTTTAACGTCCCGAAACTGCGCATGTGGGATGCCGTAGTAGAGGGCTCCGGATTATTTTTGACAACTTGGTGTTGTTTACGTACTGCACCCAAAGCACGGTGCACGACGAGCGTTGTTGTTTCCCGTCCCTATCAAAATGCCGCTTCCGGGAGTAGAACGCGCGACCTCGTGCTCAGCAGCGCGACGCCATAGACTTGCCGTCAACTGTGACTGAGAATACGTGGGACTGCACCCGATGCTGTGATGGGTGAGCCAGCCGCCACATCAGCCTAAGCCTTGTTTCTGCGCAGCTTGAGACTCCTTTCCCCTCCGAGGAGGAACCGGAGCCCCCCGCAGACTCGTCCAAGAGGACGCGCCCCGACGAGGCGCAGCGTGGCCCGCCGCTTCCCGCGGCAGCCGCCGCCACCGAGCCGCCTCCGCAGCGGTCCGCCCTGTTCCCCGTGCACCGCTTCGCGCACCCCGTGCCGCATGTGCCAGCATCGCCGCTGTTTCACGTGCCTCCGCGATACTTCTGAACAATATGTAGGCTCACTAAGCGAGAAAACTGGTCTGACCTTGACCTATACCGGCACGTGCTATCGTACGTGCGTATTTGAGCATTGGTATTGTAACTTAAGCAGCAACCATTTCTAGACGGCGTCGCGTACTAAAGTGATTTCGAGAACGTCCGTCTACGAAGCACCGCAATACGCGTCTTTCTTTTGCTAATCTCATTACACAACGGGGTTTTTTCATCGTGTATAAAATAAACAAAGCCGATAGAACCCATCTCACGATAAATAACGTGGCCGTTAATGCGATTCGCGTGAAGCAATGGGGAGACACACCGTAATGCCAACGCCGAAACGTGTGTACCAGCCGGGCTCCTCTGTCCCACTTCCCGCTGCGCCATCTAGCGGAGCCACAATAAAGTCCGCGCGTGGCGTGGCTTCGAGTCTGCCGAGCATCGAATAAATTGAAAGGATATTTTTTTGTCTTTGTGGAGCGGCAAATACCCAGTGGCACATACCTACTTGCCCAAGTTGGCGTCAGAGAAGTGCATTGAAGAGCGGCACAGACCGAGTGGCCCATACCCAGTGCTCGGCGTCGAAGACGTACACCGATGTGTGGTACATACCCAGCAGCACATATCCAGTGCCGCCTTCCCAGTGACCCGCGTATAAGCGTGAAAGAGGTTCGCTGAAGAGCGGCAATAAGTACGTAGTGCCACATACCCAGAGACCCAAGTTGGACCGACGGTTCGTTTTGAACCCTGTTCACTCAGCAAAGCAACCCGATGACTAGCCTATGACACCGTAGAGTATCCAGTGACCCAAGTTGGCACGAAAATGGTTTGAGATGGATAGGGTAGGCACCCGGAAAGTACGTGAAGTACCCTGAGAATGGTAATCGCATTAAAAACAAATTGTGACCCATTAAGTATGTTACCGGGTTCCTTATGTATCCTCACAATAAACAGGCTTAATATGTATATTAGTCCACACAGCAGTCCAGTGGGTAGTACATACATTTTTATACGATTTGGCATGTCTTCGCTAAGAGTGCACTGCAACTTCTTTCATTGTGGCTCAGATCTGCTGCGGGCTAGCCGCATATTGTTTCACGAGAGCAGGTTAGTGTTTCACGTTTACCACAAATTCATAATAAAGCGCCATTTACACTGCATAATTAAATCTCGACACTTTTGTGTATTCGGGTCGCTAGTTGTATGGTTGAGGTTCGGGCTGCATATACTGCAGTATTTTGTATGTTTTAAACAGTTACGTAACGTTACGTTAGTTTATTTGTAACGTTTTGGCAACTGTATGACCGTAAATGTTAGAGGTTAAAGGAGCATGATCATTGTCATATGAACTTGCGATGACAATTAGTGTTGATATGAAAAATCTGCCGAATCCAGAAGGCTGATGTTTAGGGCAATTCATGTTGAATGAACCGCTGATCTACGTGTTTTAATGTTTTTTTTTACGTTTAATACGTTTTACGTTTTGAAGTTTAATACGTTTTAATACGTTTTCTACGTTCTTACGTTTAATTCGTTTTTACGTTTAATACGCATTAATACGTTTTTACGTCTAATACGTCTAGGTTTAATACGGTTTAATGCGTTTTTTACGTTTTTACTTTTTGTTTTACGCTTTTACGTTTAATACGTTTTCTTACGGTTAATACGTTTTAATAAGTCCTTACGTTTTAATACGTTTATATGTTTATTACGTTCTTACGTTTAATACGTTTTATTACGTTTTTTGTTGCAAACTTATTTAATAGAATTATCGGTAACAATGGCCAGAGATTTTCGACAATTTCGTGTTTAGCATGAAATAAACAGTCCATGGTGTCGTTTCAGGCAAATGGAAATCTCGTACATCAGGATACTTCGTCGCATCCTGCCATTAAATTTTGGTTACATAGAATTGGCCATATGGTGTTCCCTCCACATTATGCGTGTAATGAAATTGAATCGATAAACCAGTTCTCTTAAATTGTTGCCGTCAAAGCGGAGAAAAAGGCTACCCAAAGCTCCACTTTGACAGATTGGTCTAAGCCTAGTATCTTGTCGTATTATCATCATCATCATCATCAGCCTGATTACGCCCACTGCAGGGCAAAGGCCTCTCCCATACTTCTCCAACTACCCCGGTCATGTACTAATTGTGGCCATGTTGACCCTCCAAACTTCCTAATCTCATCTGCCCACCTAACTTTCTGTCGCCCCCTGCTACGCTTCCCTTCCCTCGGAATCCAGTCCGTAACCCTTAATGACCATCGGTTATCTTCCCTCCTCATTACATGTCCTGCCCATGCCCATTTCTTTTTCTTGATTTCAACTAAGATGTCATTAACGCGCGTTTGTTCCCTCACCCAATCTGCTCTTTTCTTATCCCTTAACGTTACACCTATCATTTTTCTTTCCATAGCTCGTTCGGTCGTATTATCATTTCAAGCCAAGCCTAGGCTTTTGCAAAGAATACGTGTTGCGCTGTACTTTTGTTTGTTTTATGGGAAATAAAATGATTACCGAGGTAGTTTTTTATTGATTTTACTGATGTCCTTTTTTTGTTCTGTGGTAATTTTCCCTCCTAAATGTGTACTAAAGCCGCCGTTTATCTTTCCTTCTTTGATATGCCACTTCTACAATTTTGTTTCGGTTGGTATATGACACCTCAATCTTTATGATACCTTCTTCCACGTCTATTTATCTGAAAGTTTGCCCTGGGGCATAAAACGATTTTTCTTGTATGTTTTGTAAGTTTGTATGTTCAAGAATCTTTAATGCGGACCATGTATATCCACAAATAATAGTCAGCTAGGTGGATCGGATGTAGCCCCACTTTTTACAGGTAGTGGCGCCTTAATGTTAGCAATCTTTCTCGTTGTATTGCTGCTGTTCTTCTTAACCTGAGTGGTTGTGGCGCATACATACAGTGAGGGATTCGCCATGAATCGGGTGGTTAAATTGCGCGTATAAAAATGGAGGAACTAACAATTTGAAGGTTGGAACTTAGAAAGTAAAATGTTTGTGAGAGAAAAAAAAAGTAATCGGGAGAAAACCGTGACTAATAAAAAAGCTAATAAATAAATTAATTAATTAAGAATTAGAACTATAGTGGGGAGGGGGTAGGATCAATCTATAGCATGGTATTGGATTAGATTCAATCAGGATATTCTCGGTTGCCAAGCAAACATTTAAGGGCTGAAACCAATAATAGAGGCTCCAAAAGATAGGATACAGGCACAGATATATCTAGGCCAATATTGCGAAGCGGGATTTTTAGTAGTCTTCTTATTACAGAAAAAAACGCCTACAAGACAAGAGGAAATAATCTATTATCTCTGCTTCGCCACAGAATGAGGGGGCCAGACCAGACTTCCTTGGACAGAAGTTTAACGTAGGTGCACGGCAACACAGCCTCGTTATGAACATTGTTACGTCTGAACACCACCAGGGGTGTTAATTGAACGTTTGCCACGTGTCAAACCACCGCACCTCCTAACCAGACGTCAGCGCGGCGTGCACAACTACTAAAAGCGCTCACCCCACCATTACCTGGAAACCGGAGAAAAGGATGAACGGAAGGGAACCACGACAACGAATGGACTGGCGCAGTTAATTAGACGAGTCAAATCACCACTCATCCCTCGGCACTTATCCAGCCGTCAAGGCAGCGTGTAAACCGGCTGTTGCAGGATTCCACAAGAGGCCCTCAGCCCGCCCTCCACCTTGCAGACTGAGCAAAGAACGGGGTGGGCAACGACGAACGAACCAGGTGTCGAAGGATGATTTCTTTCGTCCACAAATTCCAAACGAGTTTCTTCGAGGCGGAGTTACTGCGAGTTATGGACGTGGTATCGCAACGGAGTTGACGATGGTGATTGGCTGCTGGACAGTATTCAGATTCCCTAGCCGACTCGCCTATAGGGAAGACGACGGGATTAAAAGCAGATACGTTTCGAGAGTAAAGACAGAGGGTCCTAATGTGAACTGAGACGTTTAACTTTCTCCTGCATGGAGTGGGCGTCGGTACTGGAGCCGTCTAACTAAGCCAATAAACCCTTTTCCTTCATTTTCGACAACTTGACGTCGTAGTCGATGGGTTTGGTGGATTCAATGCCCTGGACGCCACCCTAGCCGCGACAACATTTCAATTTTTCGTGTTTGGCGAAAAATCTCGGTGCCAAGAGTATAATGGTGTGGGTAATCCACAGAGTCAGTTATTGTTGAGCATCTGTCGTAATTACGATGTTTGTTCGAAGGATCTGCAGATGATCTTGCAATAGACCGTCTAGAATACGATGTGGAAGTAACTTTGTATTATTAGGCAAAATGTCATCGAACTGAATATCATTGTTAACAGCTCTGTCAGGAATCGGAAGTACATCGCAGATGCACACGTCCAAAGGGTCAAGTAATTTGTACGAACGTAATTTGTGGAGTATGTAATCGCGGCCTGTTGACACCAAAAAACAACGCAGCCTGGGAAATAAATATTGTTTGAGAACGCCGCAGCAGTGATTCATAAATTCTCAAGAACGCCTGCACTGTCAAAAGACGGAACCTGCACTAAGGAGGAGGAATACGGATTTCTAGGAACAACAGAATTTGCAACAAATTTAAGCAGCCCTAGACATAAACGTAATGCCTCTCTTTCTAAGAGGATCAGAGGGCGGGACTTGTATGCTGGAGCTCCAGAGAATAGTATGCAACCAAATTTTAATACAGGACGAACGTACATACGATATATCACAAGGAGTGTATCTCTTCTCAATCATATTCGACGACTGCTCAGCTTACGCAATATGCCAATTGTGCTTATCTTTCCTTAGAATACTTCTTAAGGTGCCTCCTGTCGCCCCAATGTTGCTCACACCTCTCACTCTCTCTCCCCCCTTCTGTTCTTTTGTTTTGGGGGGGGGGGCAGGAAAGGGGCGTGCGCGCCGCAATTCAAAGTCATCATCACCATGAAAGAGAAAATTGTCATCCACCCGGCTGTACACGAAGCCCCAAGTTTCCTGTGTAGCTTCATGCTATACTCGGGTGGACGACAATTTCTTTTCTTTCATGAATTGTCCTTCACTTTGCTAGCTGCTGCAGAACTTATTTGCCACGTCACGCTGACCATCAACCAACTTCGTTTTCAAACTACTCGATTGTGTACTATTCTTGTTCTCGACAATATTCCTTTTGCGTTTATTGTTTCCCTCCTTCGAATATTTATTTCTGCTACACTGCCTACTGCCCGATCCTTAGATTATCTTTATCTGTGGGCTCGTGCCATACCTGAGGATCGTCATCATCAGCCGCAGCAGTGGAAAAGCTCGCGCGTTTCCAGATCTGTCCCTGATGATCGTTTAAGGCCGTTTGCGACGTCTGTGCTGCGTATTAGATTGAATTGAAAAAAAAAATATGGCATCGTCCTTGTCTCGTCTGCCCCAAGCAATTCAAGGGATCGGCTCCCGTTCTGCGAATGTGGTCATTGTACTCCTATCGCTGATAGCCATGTCTCAGGTGAGGGCACTGTGTGCTGCTTGCAATGTCGTGTCACGTTCGGATCCCGGTGGTATCGAGACCCTGTAGAGGCGACCTAATGTGGGTTTCGGTTGCGGTGTCGGGATATAGATTAGGAATGAGTTTTTGGTTTGATTTGATTTGATTAATAGGATTTGTTTTCTTCTCTAAGAGATGGCGTCCGCTCTGGATGTAATACGATAACTTCTTCGCACATTAAAATCTCAGTGCACGAGGAATATCTTAGTTTCTTCTTTATTTCGCTTCTATGGGAATGCAGACGAAGTTGTGGCCATTATATATTCCGCAGCCTTACGGCTCAGCAATGAAATGGATGCAGTAGTCAGACAAACCGCTGTCAGTGGACAAGCAACTCGCAATAAATGAGCTCCAAGTGCGACACACATGTCCGTCAGTAAATTTTTTAATTGTTCTGTCGCGCTTTCTAATGACATTATTGCTGCCTTGGCCGACTGGGCCTTGTTCTTATGAAGCGTCCCTAATAGCGTACGAAGAGCTTCGTAAATTCAAATTTTTTTCCCTTGGGCTAAATTGTCATTGGCCCGTCGCCTTCGTATACAATATATTAATGAGTACCTTAAGGATTGACCAGCGATTTTTTCCAGGAATCCCTCTTGCTCGAACAACTTTGTGAATACAGGACCAGGGCTATTCACGCAACCATTTGTATCCTAAAGGATGATGCAACACAATGAATCTAGAGAATGCGCGTGGCCAGTTAAAGGAAACGACTTGGCGAGATGGGTAATATTTGTGGTATAGTGAAGCAGCGCAAACGTAACGAGGACAATTTGAGAAACGAACGCGACAGGACCAGGTCTGAATGCCAATTAAAGTTATCAGGAAGCTCTGGTGCTGTGGTGCTCGTTTTCTTTGTTACTCCCGGTACTTTCGCGCTTCTCCGTTATAATAATTCACAATCTACATTTGCGAGCAAAAATGCGCTTGAATTCGACCCATGATAGCATCTTAACACGTGCTAGCGCTCCCAACCTTCCCCCCTTCCCCTTCCTGATTTTTCATTCTGCAGAGTGAAAACAGCAAACTGGGAGTTGTGAACCTCTTTGCACATGGCAAAGATTTTTCATTCTGTCTCAAATACTACCCGAAGTTCAAGGGGTTGCCACAAGACAGATCGGAAGCGGTAAGTTTTTCAGAGTTCCACGCTGAAGGAACATTATTGCTATTTTGTAGGCCCACTTTTCACTTATAACTGCAAACAAACTATTATGCATACCTGTGTGTTCGTTCTTTTTGGTATAGTCACCTAACGAGCGAACGCCGTTCTATTGATAGTATAACTTCATTGAACTCAAAGGCGGGTTCAAAATGCCACTACGTATGAAGGAAATGCTATAGTTATATTTTCAGGTCTCGTGCATGAAGACGATAGAATTTCTGGACGTAAATGTGCTCAATCGTCAAGCGCTGTTCTTAAAAAAAAAAAACATACAATGTTTCCTACGTTCTGCCAAACTGGAGTGAAATGCGAACAAAGTAGCAACGCAGCGTAACTGCGCTAGTGTTCAATCGCAGCGTGCTTGAGTGAATGGCCCCTGTTTCACGCACACCGGTAAATGTATTGATGGAAATCCGCGTTGTACAGCTTTTTCGTTCTAGTTTCGGTGGTACTCATGTAATATGAGCCCAGAGCAACATTTCTATCCTCCGGTTGTTCAGCTTTCTTAATTAAACAGCCCAGGAGAAACTGAGAGAGAGTGATTCTGAAGCGGAAGAGGCGCTATTTTCTGCAACCCTTTAGGGAACGTGACTCAGCGCCTTGGGAAAGGGGAGGGAGACATAAAGAAGAGAAGGTCGAGGCGTTCAGGGTAGAGACGGTTGGCTGTCAGGCGGTAGCCAGGCGGCGCATTCACAAGTTACACCACAGCCCTGTGACCTTTAGGAACGTGAGAAGGCCCCTGAAGGCGGAGCTGTGGTACCGACAGGGAGAACAACAGCTGCGATGCCGAGAATGCAGGGAGTTCCTGGCGTCGAAATGACGCATAGAGAGAAGCTCTCTCTTTGGAGAAAGTGGGGCAGAAACAAAGCAGATTCCCGAGTGCTTCGGCCTCGCCGCGCGCTGAGCAGGCCGGGAATGGAGCCAAGCCTTTGCTAGCAAATTCCACATGGGCACCGTAATGGGCGAGTGCGAGCAGTTATTGACAGCAGTTATCTACAGTTCTGTAAAGTAGATACGCACGTATATCTCTATGTAGAAGCAATGAATAAAACGTCACCGTCATTCTGTAAAAGTTTATTTATTTATTTATTTATTTATTTATTTATTTATTTATTGATCAAGGGACACTTGAGCTATAGAATTTGGGCTGTAGAGCCAGTGGTAGAAACTTCGTTTGGACAATGCGCCGTTGATGCACGTGACTTTCCTCACCGCGCTCACTTTAAGTGCGCCGTCAGCGCGCACTTTAATATGGTTTCTGTCACAAATTAAGTGCCTCTATTTGTGCGAGTCTTCTTTAACGTCGAATAGGAATGTGGCGGGATTTAACTAGCTAAAGTTAACCGCACACCTTATTCCTCTGGCTGCAGCGATCGTTTTAAAATCGGACATATACCGCGTGTTTCAGCGAACACTCTCACACATTTTTTGAAGGTTGCCTGTGGCAGGTAGCACAAGTCTAGTGCTACTAGACTTGTGCTACACTTTCTTAACAATGTGTCGTTTTATGCATTGAAGCACAAAATAACTTCTAATAATATCTCGAATTAATATCTCGAAACTGGTTGCATCATGAAAATTTGTTCCAAGTAGATCCGCCTTGCGAACTCCCCGGCTAGAATTTGTAAATTGCAATATGGGCCATAAGACAATTAGCTAAAACTTAATTAGGGAAGTTTTGTTGATTAGTCGATTATGGATTTCAGTTTTTTGCGCAAGTAGTGACCACCGCTTCGACTGGACTACTTCATGAACTAGAATTGGGCTATCTGCCACAGACAACCATTGAAATTGTTTGAAAGTGTTCACTGAAACACCCGGTATATACTGCGTTGCGCTACATGGGGCCACGCGCTAGGCAGCTATAGCGACTTTAGCAATTAATGGCGACTTTCATGATCACCCCAGGAATTGCTTAATACTTTCACCACTACGCGCACGAGGTCCGCTCGGTTCCTGCGATGCTGTTTATCTGCGACTTGTATTTTGTGCTATCATGCAGTAATCGTTTGAATATAACTCCTACCCGTCTCCCACTACGCACACTTAGACAATACAAGAGTGAGTCCGGAGAGGACAGGACAGATATGCGGCCTCCACAACCGGTACCGGTAACAGCGAGACAAATGCGGCGTGGGCGCAGAAGCGAGGTTTCTCATTATGTGCTTCGCATTTGTCTACCAAACCGCAGCAAAGCGACCGACCCATAGCGAACATGGCGGCGCAGGACGGCTGCCAGCCGCTGCACGGAATCAACCTGACCGGCACCGTGGTGCTCGCCAACGACAGCAGCCGCTGCCCGCTTGAGACCGTAGCTCGAAACTACGGCAGCGCCAACGCCTACGCGCTCGTTGTCGGCCTCTCCGACAACAAGCTCGTGAGTTCAGCGGCTCGCGACCATATATTATCGCTGCATGTATGGTCTACACCGTCTTGGTTTCATTCTTTTGGCACTGCCGTCGTGAAAATGCCAAGTTGTAAACAGATATATTCTCTTCTGTGTCAGCTGGCGGAAGACAGGCGCAATTTGAGATCTCTGGGAGGAGCTTTCGTCCGGCACTAGACCGTGATGATGATGATGATGATGATGATGATGATGATGATGATGATGATGATGATGATAGCGTTGCAAGCAGTGGCAGCAAGCTGGCGAGCGTGAGGAAGACCAAACTTGTCTCAATGACTTTCATCGCTTGCACATTGGCCATGACCTGAGCAGCGTTATACGCAAGGGCACCAGCGAATACACTCGTTTGTGTTGTCTCTTGTGCTGTTCACATTATGGTGAGTAACGAGGCAGACAATGTCAGCCTGTTACCTTATGATTGTTAACACCGTGGTTTAGGCGAAACTTCCCTCACTGGCACCAAATACGGTGGTGCCCTAGATCTCTTCTAAGAACCGTGTAAAATTGGCGCAGTAGCCATTGCACGAGCGTAGAGTGAGTGTTGCCAGACGAGGCACTCGCGCAGTGTCAATACAAATAGTTACTCCACACGTACAACCACCGTCAGAATTAACCAGAACAATGGATATACAACACTAGCAGCTTAATTGTGGGCTTAACTAGCAGCTTAACTTGGGCTTAAAACATCGGAATTTTCTTTAAGGAAGATACATTAAACTGCTACTTTCAAGGCACCTCTAACCAGAAATCTCCACCCCAGCAGAACAGTCTTTGAACCACGTGCCTTAAATTAAGCACAGGGCTGACGACATCGGCAAACGCCATTGCCCATCGATAACTGTTCACTGTAAAACCTTTGAATAACGCTGATTAGCAGCACACTTTAGCCTTCTCTTTTGCTAAATCACACTTCTATTTCAATGGAAGTGAACAACATTAGAAAAATGCGTGGGCGTACACATGTTCTTTTCCTATTTTCACAGGACGACGCCGTTTATGAAAGGAAATCATTGGAGCACCTCGATATAGTAGTTGGATTTGTAAGCAGGAGGAGTTTTGTAACTATGTTGGTGAGTGAAATACCTTGTATCCACGTATTTTTGCGTACTTTGACGTGCGGCAAAACTTGATGATGGTCATATTTTATGTTCACATTTTATTTTCTATAGTGTGAAAAGTTGGTCATAAAACTTTCAAATGATACCGCAGTATTAATTTTAATATTCAAAGTGTCCCGCCTTTTCAACGGCCATACTTCGTTTCTTCATTTTCGGAAGCTAAATTAATGTCTGAAAGCATAGCAATACTAATCCAACGCAGGAAGTTTAACGAAATTATGTGGAACTACGTTTTTTCGCGATGAACTAGAGCCCATGCTCTTTGTAGCACAAAGTGTAACAAATCAAAATTAAATTTTGCGTTTTTTGCGCACTTCAGAAATATATGCGAGTAGACCTCGCGCACTCGATGCTTGATTGATTGAAGTATACACAGGTGTCAATACCTCAGCGCTAGATTGTCTCATACAGACAGTGCTCACCAAACAGCCCAATACGGCCGTGCTGCTTCCTCCTGGACACTTAGAAAGTTTTCTTCCAAATGAATTGAGGCAATTTCATCCTTTACGAGCCGAGTAAAGACGTCGTCAACGTTTGTTTCGCTAATTCTTTCCCGGGTGGCACAAACATATTCCAATCGGAAGAAATTTGTGGAACATTAAGTACCAAGTTGCGGGAGACAGAACACGAGTTAAACCTATAAGGGTCTTAACAGCATGTTGTAAAATACTTCTATTACCCTCTTCATCGATATTGTTGTGGTTTCAAATGTACCGTTTCACTACATGTCGTTAGATCAAGTCATCCGATACGCGACAGCGTTGATTTCCGAAAATTTGTCGATGCCTATTGATGTTGGCATCGAGCATTTTTTTTTTTTGTAATAATCAGGACAATTTTACGTATTTGTTCATTAGTAGCGCTTATTGCCGATTTGTTTCTTTTTATATTTCATCAGAAACTGATGATGCCAAAGGAGCCGCTGACGGGATTACTGTTCACGAAGGAGTACGAGATGGACATAAGCCTGATACTAGTGTGGTTCATTGCCACTTTCAGCGTAGCGGCTGGCGCTTTTTGGGCAGGAACCGTCAGTCATCAGTTGTAAGTCACGAATAGAGCACTATCTTCTAAGTTTATATTAAACCAGAGACAACCTTTGGTTTCCGCCTTTGGAAACAAGTGACAGAAAAGGCAAAATAGTGCGAAAAGACACGGAACTGAAAAAGAAAGAAAGAGGCAGAACTGCAACACGAGGAGCACTAAACTGCATCTGAAGGAAAACCATCCACCCCGGTGGATCGTGGCACATGCGCGAAACCAGCCACAATCACTGCCAGAGCTATTAAAGGCGGATTTAGACGGGGTCAAAATGCAATAACACCCGTGTACTGTGAACCCCGTGTGTAATGTGTATCGCCGTCGAAACGTGCGCCTTCTGTGACATCAAAGTTGTTTTTTGATAATGTATGTACGTAAGGGGGGCTGGGTGTTGGTCATGTGATGCGTGTTATATATTAGTTTTCTTCCAGTAAACTTGAGTTGCTAGTACAGCGCCGTATTGTGTCCCCTTCTATTCCTTTTTGTGCGCGTCCGTTGCTCTGTAGCTACCTTGAAGCTTCACCAACTCGCCCGACTTTCCAGGTTATTGAACCCCAGCTGTCCAAAGTTAACGTTGAGTCCCCCACTACGGCATGCCTCATAATCATAGGGGGGTTTTGGCACGTTAATCCTCAGAATGTAATTTTTAAATGTGCTAACGTGTTTTTTTTTTCTTTAGTAAATGAGATATCAGGCATCTCGTTACTAACCTCAGATGAAATTAGTTCCTTAGTGCTTTGTACGCGTACCCAAACTTTTTGGGTGGCTTTTTCTATTACCTGGGAGATGTCAGGTATCAATATTCATCATGTCACCCAAAAGGTGTTTCTTTTCTTCCTTTTTAATTTTTCCGTACTCCAACCATTGCCATCTTTCGTTTTGCATTTTAGAGCCACTAAGTTGCTTAATCCGACCTCTAGGCTATTGACCACCACATATACCTAATATCATAGAAACAGAATTTAATTCCTTCCGTCCGCAGCTACCGCTATCACGTGCACAGAGCGAGAAAGCTGGCATCCGCCCCTCCTCGACGAGCACAAATCGAAGCGCGCAGGCCACGCCAGCCCGCTGCTGGTGTAGCTGACGCCGGGGCTGATGCTGGTGGTGCTGGTGGTGCTGGTGGTGCCGGTGGTGCCGGTGGCGCTGCTGGCGCCGTTGGCGGGGCCGCCAGAGGCGATGCCGGTGACACGAACAAGCATCTGAGTGACACCAGCTTCGCAGAAACGGTCGACATCGAGCTCACACCCTTCGCCGTCCTCGTCTTCGTGGTGTTCATGTCCTCCTCGCTCGTCTTCATCTACCTGCTCATCAAGTACATCGGTCAGTGCGTCACAGACCACAGCTTTCCGTGTCCCTCTTTGACTTGGCCCACGTTTCACTGGACGCGTCACAATTTTTACTTTCTGATTTCAACCTATCGGGTGTGACTTCTTCACGACCCCGGCGAGGAAGGTCAGTCGCAACGTCTTTATTGGCTGAACTACGTGCCAGCGCTTCCTAAAATGTGCCCACCACGCATACGCTTCGTGATGTCCAGTCTGGTTTATACAGAAGCGCAGTAAGAAAATATTTCGGGAAAAAAGTGCGACAGCGGCGCTTGCAAAATCGGGGCGAAAATTCGTAGCCGATTATCTATGCGAGTATACGAGGTCTGTTAGAAAAGTATCCGACCTTTGGTTGAAGAAAAAAAAAAACTGACACAACTGGAACGTTGGAAACTTAATCACCCTGAAAGTAGCTGGAGAAAAAAAAACTGACATAAATGGAGCGTTGGTAACCTAATCACCCTGAAAGTAGTCTTCTTGGGACTCCACACGCTTCTCCCAGTGGTGCTGCCATTGTTTGAAGCGTTCCGAGAAGGCCTCTTTTAGAATGGAGTTTAGCTCAGCTGTCATTGCAGCCATAATGTCCTCTCTTGTCTGAAATCGCGCTCCTTTCAATGGCGTCTTGATTTTGCGAAACAGCCAGAAGTCTCAGGGGGGCCATATCAGGAGAGTAAGGAGCCTGTTGAACTACAGGAGTCTGGTTTTTCGCCAAAGAAGTCTGAATCAAGTGTGAGGAATGTGCAGGAGCATTGTCGGGATGGGTGCGCCAATTTCCTGTTGACCACAACTCCGGTCTCTTGCTCCGCACAGCATCACGTAGGCGATGGAGGACATCCCTGTAGTACTCTGGTTATTGTTTGACCCTGTGGTGCATACTCGTGGTGTATTACACCGCGGGAGTCAAAGTAAGCAGTCAGCATCACTTTGACGTTGCTGCGCACTTGGCGGGCCTTCTTTGGTCTTGGTGACGTGGAGTGCTTCCACTGTGACGACTGGGATTTGGTTTCCGGGACGTACCCGTACAGCCAAGACACGTCACCAGTGATTATGGTGTCCATGAAGTCGGGGCCATTGTTTGTGAAATGCAGCATGTCCTGTGAGACTTCAACACGAAGTTACTTTTGCTCCACCGCGAGCAGCTTCGGCACGAATTTCACCGCAACTCTCTTCATGGTCAAATCTTTGGTCATAATGGAATGTGCAGAAAAAGATCTGATGCCCACCTCTTCTGCAATTTATCGGATAGTCACACGACGGTCCTGCATCACCACAGCGTTCACTTCGGAAGTGACCTGGTCATTCCGGCATGTTGATGGCCGACCGGAGCGTGGCTCGCTCTCCACCGATGTGCGGCCGTCTTTAAACCGGTTGCGGCACTCCTTAATCTGTGTGCTGCTCATAGCATCGTCACCGAAAGCCGTCTGAATCGTCCGAATGGTTTCAACTTGGCTGTCGCCCAGTTTCTCGCAAAATTTGACGCAGTAGCGCTGCTCCAGTCGCTCCGCCATTTTTCTTTGCATTAAAAAAACCGACGAGAGCACTGCGCACTACCTGACTCAAACGCTGCGTCTCAGCGACTGACGCTACCGGCAGGCAGGAAAAGAATCGCGCATGCGCATGAAGGTTCAAAGTCGGCTGATGCAAGCGCGCTTGTTTCATATCCATCAGGTGTTCGCAAAAAAAAAATAATAATAATACGGTCGGATACTTTTCTAACAGACCTCGTACAGTCTCCTGCAATGGTTTGTGGGAAAGCAAACGTGAAGAAAATGTGTGTGGTGGCTACTTAAAGTCCGAATAAATCAATCGGATAATAATGCCACGTCTGTTATTGTGTTATCGCACAAAAAATGCGTGCAGTGTTGTTTCAAAAATTTGGGGGTGATGGGCAGATGAGTGGTAAGTGCTAGAAAACCTTCGCAGGTGTATGCCAATCTGTGGGCTATATGATACTCCAAAGACTGTGAAACTACCAGCGCGCTCTCACACTCTTCATCGGCAGTAGTATGGGCTTGTTTGCTGACTTTCCTTAGCGATGATTCATCACCGACGCTGCCTGCGCGTTTTTACCGATGGCCTCGTCACGTGTACTACGGCTGCTTTTGGGGCTCTCAAGCAGGCTGCGTCGCTGGACCACGCGGTCATTTTGCGCCGTTGTAGCCGTATGAACTCCTAGCTTACCTCTAACGTGGACTCGGGCAAAACGGGACGTGTGGAACAAATATAGCGGATTACTGGCTAAAAAGACCGTGCAGAGGAGTTGTTGTCTATTCGAGCGAACATCAGCAGCACTACTCGCTTTTGCTGGCTTAGTGAATATGACGCCACTTAATTCTCTTTCTTTAGTGCCATTTGCTGGGCTAGTCTGTTCATGCTGATAAATTTCCTACCATAAGACCTATGGCCCATTTATCTCAACATGGCCATGGTCTTATAGTCTGAAATTGTTAATTATGTTGAAGCCAGAAAAAACAAAAGTGCTGGTTATCTTCTTTCTTTCGTTTTTACAGTGTACGTCATTATAGGAATGTTCGTGCTGGCATCGTCCGTCGCCCTCGTTGGCGTGCTCGAACCTCTGGTCCACAGGCTTCCTGTCGGCACTACGAAGTACGCAATGATTTTAAAACATTGCTGTCCAACTGGCTAATTGATGAAGCTTGATGTTTTAAACTATAGCACAACGGCCATAATATATGCGGTAGCGGAAGTCGCCGCGTTAAATTTGACCGCGAAATTTTTTTTTCTAACGTGCATCCAAACACGAGCGCTTTTCGGGCTCGGCCTCCACCGAAATGTGGCCGATGGGTTTAAAATCGAGCACTTGACTTCGTTCTTAGTGCGGCAAGGGAACGCTGTACCCACAGAGCGCTTGAATGCATAAAACAGCAGTTTCTTAAAGAAAGTAAGTGGAACGCCAATGCATTTCGATGGACACTTTGAAAATTAATATCTCGGAACTGATGCTGTCCAGATAATTCGTTCCAAGGGGATACGCTGTGCGAACTCAGCGGCTATAATTCGTAGATTGAAATATGTGGCGTAAGTCAATTAATTAAAGGTTAATCAGCGCAACTACATGAATTATTCAATTTAACATTTTCATTTCTCTTAGAAGTAATGGCCGCATCGTCGAGTAATTTAGATCAAAGGTTAGAATTGTGCTGTTTACCATTGGCAATACTTAAAAAAAAAAATGGTGCAGCTAAAAAAAGAAAGAGAAAAACACCCTGCATACTAACTAAAAGCTTTGTGAAATAATTCCGCAATCTTCCCGTAGCTCTGCGCGCTCGCATACGACGCGCATTTAGTTTTACCTAAATGTTTGATATCCCGTTCAGTCACTAATTATGACGCACTGTCAATGCACGTGTCAAAGTTACATATTTTATTCCAAGGGGCTGCAGACTCCATTGAAGTAAGGTCAAGGGTGGTAGGGTAATCAGTTGTGTTCTCGTGCAGCTTTTTAAGCGAAGCTTTCTTTTCCTCTTCTCCCCACATTTTGAGGTTTCTGCCTTGCCGATTATACAGTTTGGGCCACTGGGTATGGGAACATGCTTGGCCAACTCCTCAGAATCGGTATGTGCCACTAGCCAGGTGCCCGATTAGACAAATATAACAAGAGGTAAGAAAATGAGTCAGCAACAGAATCAGCCGAGAGTGAAGAAAGACGTAAAGGAATGAACGTATCTTTTTTTTTATTTCTCAGAGAGTAACAAAGGGTTACGGAGTAAAGCTGCGTAATGCAGTTTGACAGAGCTCCTGCCCCAAAATGGCCGAACCAGAGCTGCATTGAGCGAGAAGTACAGAAGCGAGCACAAATAAATGCTACTGCACTTAAGGTGGTCGTCGTCGTCAGCATCATCCTTTCTGTAAACATCAAAGAAAGCTCGACTTATCACTGATTCTCTCAGATATGTGGAAGCGCCGTTTTTTTATATATATAAGTAGTTGGATCACTGCCTCAAATCATACGCACAGCTTAATTATTGACTGCAGGCATTACGAGGAAGAAAGAGGTGTTGTTTCACCATCGCAGACGTACAACACGGCGCATCGGATATCCCGTCAAACATGTTTAGTGCCCTGAGCAGTTATGTACAGAAACACTCTGCAGGTGGGTCTGCAGAGGGTTCTGTTGAGCCACAGTTCAACGTCCACGGTTATTTTTTTTCATTGCCAGTGCTTAACATTAGTGGCAAAAATGCATCGCGTCAACAAATGTGTACACCCGCCACGATAGCTAAGTGGTTATGGCGTTGCACAGCGGAGCTCCAAGTCGCGGGTACGGTCTCAGCCGCAGCGGCCGCATTGTCGACAGAGGAGAAATGCAACAACGCTCGCGTGCTTTACTTAATTTAGATGCGCCTTAGAGAACACCAGGCGGTCAAAATTAAACCGGTGCACCCCTCTACGTCGCGCCTCATAATCATATCGTGGTTCTGGCGCGTGAAACTCCAGAATATAACTTTTTTAATGTTGAGCTCGATTACTTGTTTTCTTTCTTTCGTGTCTATCTGTATTGATAAGGGTGCCCGCCTACATGCTACCCTGCTTCTACGTCGAGATAGAAGTGCGGCAGCTGTGCCTGATTGTGCTCTCCGTGAGCGTGGCCTTCTCTTTTGTCGTGATCCGGCACCACCCGAAATCCTGGCTCCTGCAGGACGCCCTTGGCATCATATTCTGCATCTACATGATCAAGACCCTGCGCATGCCCAATCTCATGGTGATCGGGCATCGATTTCACTGCCTTTGTTGCGGCTCGCTTAGCAACAGTAACCTACTGAGTCTTATTTAACGATTAACACGAGAGGTTCGTATTTTGGGGCTAAACAAGACACGCTAAGTTGAGTGGCATATTTCTATTTTATCTTTATGTGATAATCTACAGGCCTCGCGCATGGAATGATAAATGAGCAGTTTAGAGCGTGGGCTCAAAATTGGTTCTGTTTAGCATTTGGGGCATATTCCGTTCCGCTGGCGCGATAGCACGCCTTCGTTAGGCCGCCCGGTGTCATTTGTTGTTGCGCATTATTATGAATTGGGAAATAGTTGTAACGTGTTTCTGTCGAATATGAGTATGGCACCTAAAGAACCTGTAGGGCCCGTATGCTAATGCAGGTTGATGTCTCTATCTGTATTGCGTAGTGCGTGCGTGTGTTATAATAATGGGTATACATTGTGTGTTCAGGCACACGGCTGGCATTTACAAGTAAATTCTTTATAACTACCATATGTGTGAAGCAGGGGGGATACGTTCAGAAAGTTTAGATGCAGGAGTTTGTAAAAAACTGGCTGTGGCCAATCGTAATATCAAACTAGATAATAGTCAGTGCTGCCAGCCAATGGAAAGGAGTTCTATATAGGGACGAAGAGCTTCGTGCGCGTACGGCTTTTGTGCCTCGCTTCGAAAACCCTTTGGATACAGCGCTTTGTAATCTCTTCAGGCCATTGGCGTTATTGGGTGTGCGATAACAACTGGTGGTAAATAGGAAACAATCCTTGTGGTAAAAAGATTTGTGAATCGGACGTCCGGACAAACCGCGGTAGGGCTAGCCTGTAACGAAGCTCAGAGAACGAGGAGCAAATGGGGTAGAGCAGGCCTGACCGCTGCATGTTTTGACGTAATTAACCGTGCTCATTCTTTACCGCAGGTTATCGCCGTTTTGTTGGTCTTGCTCTTCTTTTACGACATATTCTTCGTCTTTCTCACGCCGTTCATTCTACCAGTAAGTGAGCATGGCACACTTAACATTATACTGCACTTGGTATTTCGAGGCCACATCGCGTCGCTTCGTTGTGTCGCGCCTGATCGCATTTTTAACTGCATTCTCATACGATGAAGTTCGCGGGGCAGATAACTTCATTTCCTTGGTGGCTCGAACTTCTTTTTTTTTCTATTCAGAGCCGCACGACCATCAGCGGGCAGATGTGATTGAGTCATCGCTGTTCTGTGCCGGTATTAAGCTAGGAAAAGGAGCTGCATCGGCGTAGTCGATAGATTCTTGATTGGTGCAAACAGCAGCTGAAGTAATGCAACTGCATGCTCATTCAATACTCAGTATAGTCTTATTCTCGGTGATTGTCTTAACGACACCAACTGCATTAAGTTTGGTGGTTTCCTCTGTTCTTTTGTAACTCGGTGCCCATTGTTGCGACGCCTCGTTCTTTAACCTCGACCGGCGTTGTGATTGGGTATCGTGGCGTTGTCGGCAGGCAGCAGGCGTCCGGTAGACCATGGCGATCAGGCAGGGACGAGACGACTACTAGTGCGAAACTTGCGCTGTTTATTCAATGGTTGGTGAATATGTAAAAGAAGAGAATGAAGTGAAAAAAGTACATTGCGGGGACCTTTATATAGGCCAACTAAAATCGTAGGCGGTATCTTGCTCACGTCAACGTCACGTGACAGGCACCGAGTCTGGTTGTGGATGGGCGGCGGATCCCTTTTCCCCGCGGAGCTGGCACGGGCCCGCCTCCGCAGGTGGAAACCAGCAGGTCCGGGATCGTAGGCGCTTATCCTTTCCTCTAGGAGACGTCGGTTTGCGGTAAGCGTTCTCCCTTAGAGTTGGACAGTTCGTGGAAAGGGTTCTTCTAAAGTCGCACACACACGAAAGGGCCTGGAAGCACTGCGGGGCGCCAGCCAGACCGGCAACCCCTCGAGACAACCATGCCAAATCAGGCATCCATTCTTCGTTTCGCTTGCACACACACGAAGGGGCGTGTGAGTACTGCGGTGCACCTGCCAGACTGGTAACCACTCGAGAAAACCACACCCAATTAGGAATCCACCCTCCGTTTCGATGAGGCATGGTGGTTGAGCATCGTTTTTGCCCATTGTGTTACACGTCAACCGTAACACCATTCAGTTGTGGTGAAGTGGTCAATCATCTACTTTTCCAAGTGTAAAACTACGGCCAAGAATGTAAAAAGGACCAGAATGTGGGAACACAAAGTTAAAGCGTCCACTTTTTTTGATAGTGTTTTGTTTACCCTGTCCAATTCGCTCTTGTCTTCCCATGCGTTCCGTGCGACGCAAGTTATTGGCGCTCCCGTTATGGTGGTCAGCAGCAGATTCCGTCCCTTATACAACTGCCGGTCGGGAAAGCCGCAACTGCACCGAGAAATTTGATAAATTCTGTTGCACAATACGACAGAGAAAACTCGCCTACTCAGTAAGTGTTGTTGAGAGTAAATATTATGGCTACATATTTCTTTTTATGTTAGACCTTACGGTAATTCAAAGTGTTCAGCGCACGCTACCCTGGCCATTGAATGGCTGGCAACTGGCTGTAGTCAAGTTCGCTGTTTTTTCGGTAACATTGACCCGAATAAAGCTTGCCTACGAACTACTTCGTAAGCTCGGCATCGTTTTCACCCATACAGTCTCGTGATGCGCCACGTTTTTGGTCTCGGTTTAGTCACACAATACCTCGACGAATACATAGCGGGGTATTGTAGCAAAGACGCAGTCATTCAAACCGTGCTCACCTGCCGTACTCGTACGCCACCTAATGCATTATGCAAAATTCAACTAGCTCATTCGTTCCTTCTATTCTGCATGCTGTCAACCTTTCACGTCCGACTAAAGTCCGACTGACGAGTGTTTTCCGACTCCACTACTACAATGTGTGTGCCTTAATTAATTTCAGATTCTTTTTCCTCCGCAGAAATCGGACCCGCACAACGATACCAATAGCTTCGCGAAGTCATCAGGGGTAAGTCGGCGTGTACAAACGCGCGTTCTGATCAATCTGGAGAAGCAGGCCAAACTGGACTTGCTCTTCAGTACAATCATGTTGAAAACTACGAAACCAAACTCTTCATACGTGTATAACCTCAGTCCTGACTTTATGCACGCGCATTTACAGCAGAACTATTATTAAATTGATGAGTAGAGTAGAAACGTGCCAGGAATGATTGGTCGACAGGACAAACGCGGACAAACGCTAACTTCCAACTAAATTTTATTAAGCAATACAGCACAACTAAATGTGTTACAATTAAAGATAAGATATGCAAGAAATAGAGGTGGACTATCACAGAATGCACAACTCAGCACTATGTAGCGCGGCACGCGTGCAGAAGTGAAACCGCAGGAGCGCTAATTCCTTCTGAAGCATCAGGACTGACGTCGCGCTAACGCACAGATCTTACGCACTTTTCATTCATGCTGACTTTTAAGATTTCTTTCCTATACGCTGTCATTCAGATCTGTGCAACATCATGCACTGTTATGCACTTGTGAGATTCAGGTTTTCGGCAGTAACTTAAAGTGATATGGTTGCTGATGTATTTTTTATGCTGCGCTGCATAGTCGGCCATTCTCCACAAACTTCGTAAGCCACAAAAAGGAAACGCGTGTCCCCGCTTCCGGTCTCATAAAAGTGTGGTGGTCGAGCCAAAGCGCCCAAAGACACTTCATTGCATTCCATGTCCCGCGCACCTATATGCATGGTTGCTGGGCGGATGCAGTATTTGTGAATTTAGCTTGGTTCCTCTCTATTCAGAAACGGGAAATTCAGCAATACACTCACTAAGTAACCACTGAATCTACCGTATAGATCGATATATAGGTCGAGCCTAAATATAGGTCGACTCCTGACCTTGATTTGGCCAGACGACAATTCACAATGTGGTAAGACCGCCATATAATGTAAGAGGTGATTTTAAGCGTTTTTCTTTTCTTTTTTTTTTTTTTTGAAGAAACGTCGGCCTATATTTCGGTTGATAAGGTAGTTAAATGAAGTGCACTGTACTTGACTGAAAACAAGTCAAAATCTAGCAATGTTCAAATTTGTGGGAAAAAAATGGGAACTGAGAAAACACTCAAAAGTGTATATTGTCGCTTTATACTTGCAGTGATGGTGGAGGATCACACTACGCCAGAAAGTGCGAATGAATACTCACTCTTTATCGCCGAAATTCTGCTCAAGAACGAACAACGCTCATGCAGATAACACTGATTGCTGCGATCATGGCGCACTATCATAGCACTATTTTGGACGCCGTCAATTTCCGCCATGTTGGCGTTTTGAGCAAATCAGAAAGGTTGTAGTAGCCCTGTGGGCCATTCATAACTGACAAGACGGCGAATTGGGTGATATGGGATAAATTCATGGCAATCTCCAAAATGGTACCTACGCTTGTCGGTCGTTTGAATCTAGTCTCGCGCCTGAAGTCGGCCCGATATTTACGCACACGTCACCGTATATTTCAGAACAATCGCTGACACTCAAGCATATTCGAGGCAACACTATTTGCAACACTATTTTGTGTCACACTAGCAATCTGATTAAACGTGCCTTGTCACTATCGAATTAGCAACTTGCAGAAAGCTTACTGTACGCGAGCGCGAAAGCCCGATAACAGCGAAAGTTCAACAAAGCGGTCAACGGCAAAGATTAAAACATGACACGTGGCCATTTTAAAGAACTCCGCCACATGAACAGATATCTGGACCTGTATTCACAAAGTAAGTACACGAGAACTATTCGAAAGAACGAATGCCAGCCAGTCGCTATGACGGACATATTATAAACGAAGGTTGTTCGCCGGTGGTAAACACCACTACGAACCAAAAGATTTGTGAATTCGGCTCCTGAATTCTACACACTGATCCAATTCGAGAGGCTAAAGCCCACAAAATTTATGTATGCGTGATTCATCAGGACAATGCATCTATACTGTATTTACTATAAAAAATACAGTACCCTTGCGGAACTCGCATAGGCAGAGTAATTGTTTCAAACAATTAAGCAGTGTACATGTATGTAGTATGATAACATGTCGTCTATAGATTATTGTAGTATAATCGAAGTGTTTACAATACATACGCGCGCGTGTTCACTTGCTAAAATCCCTTTTGGATCCCATTACCTTGTAGTCGTTCGTTGGTGCCCCTTTGAGATAACCTTAAAACTACGACGATACTGCTTGCAATGTCGAACCTACAGCAGCCAGTCCTGCGATTACGGTGATATTAGGTTAAGAGATATGTGCTTGCACTATATAATTATTTATGAGTGTATTAGACTGTTGCTAGTGTTCAAGAAGTATTTGATGCCATAATACAAGCTCCGACCGAGGAAACTACGAAGTCTGTTTAATGATATTTATGCAAGCTCTATTTCTCTCTCCCCCCTCTCTCTCCCCTCACACGCAGTACGTGAAGAAACTATACGGTGTGCCGTTTAAGATAGCTTTATGCCACCCTCTATCAGCGTTACGGACAGGGCGTGAGCTGGAAGTACCAAAGAACGCTGTGTCTCGGCGTTCGCCTGTGCGCCTGGTATATGTTGGTGCGAGTCCTTCGGGATAGGGCGCACGCACTCGGGCTACTGCACGTTAAGCTTTTGACTACGCACATGTATCGCGTTCCTTGTACAACTAATCGCGCGTGACAGAACTTGAGTTTCCTGTTTGTGTTGCTGCATTCGGCGTGCCCAGTACAGTTGATTTAGCAGAATATAACAGGTTTATTTGTAACACTAATGAAGTTATTTAACCAATACACGTGATATCGCTGTATTGGATCAGCTGAAAGCGAAGACGTAATCTGCAATCCACTTAGCAAAAAGGCCTAGCAGATGGCAAACAAGCTTGTTTACACGTTCCAGAGAGGCGACAGTATCATGGTGGAAGTAGCCCGAGGCGGTGGCACCGATGAGATGATCCCGATGGTGATGCGGGTTCCTCGGTTCGGCAACCACGACCTCGCTGCTTGCTTCGGGGAATGGTCGTTGCTCGGACTCGGCGATATCCTTATTCCCGGTGGGTAGTGTCTATATGCATGACGTCACTAAACGTCACTAATTGCTTATGGAGAGCGTACCGGCGCTTGCGCTTGCGTCTCGGCCACTGGGGCACACGCGCGATTCCCTCGAAAGAGCGCGCGCGCGTGCTGCGGTCTGGCCGTGGTTGCACAAATCGTTGCCATGATGTGGAAATGCCATTGGGGGTTTTCGGAGTTCGCTAGCCCTCACTCAAAATTCTGGCGTCGTATATCTTAGGTGGTGGGACATACTTATCTTGCGATAGGTATCAGCAAGAGAAACAAGATGTGTCGGTTCTCCAGTGGCGAGCGTGAATGCCAGACGTGGCTTTGGTATATTCTCAGGTATACCAAAGTTGCCAGCTTTTGTTTTGTGGCGATAATAATCGTGTAAAGAATTGCTACGGGGTAGACTACGCCGTCTTTTAAACGGTGTGTCGCATCTCGCCTGCGTTTTACATTGCTCGGGTTAAATACTTAACGCTCCAGGAAACTTCTCGTTAGTTTACTTCTGATTTCAACGATGTTACTGTTGAGGCTAAGGCTGTCTCGACGGCCCCCTACTATTTCCTCATACCGTTCCTTCGTAGTGCTGATATATTCCACTTCCTTCTTGGTGCTCGCAGGATTCCTGGTTGCCTATGTGCACAGTTTCGACCTCATCGCGACTGGGCGCCGCTTGTATTACACTACGACAGTCATCGGTAAGTGCGTTCGTTGTCACGTTTGCTCTTTAACAGACTGCATGTGAAGCATCTCTCTGAAAAGCTTCTGGCTTCTGTGTGCGAGGACGTTCTATAGTTTGAGAGAATTTGAGCTCCGCTATCGGTGATTCTTTCAAGAGAGCCAGCACTGTAGGAAATTAGGGAAATCATTATGAAATCAGGCAATTCAATGCGCCATGGGAGTGGTGTATAATCTCCCTCTTTCATATGACTCTGCCTTTGTAGGACACACTGGACGGTGTGTGAATATAAGATTAAGGCAGCACGAGTCATCCACGTGGCAATGGTCAGTCAAATATTACCTTGCACTGAAAGGATTGCGGCTGCGTACCTGAGTTCAGCCAGGCTCATGTTGTTGCCAGGCATACATGATCAGACAACTAGGGAGGTTATCGAGGCATGGCACATACATAATAAAAAAGAATCATGTATCACTTTTCCTTCTATTGCATTGCATCAAAAATAAATTTAGTATTTTAAGGGCTAACTTGTTTGTTTAACCACGTGTGGATATATATTGTCTAGTTAATTGCGAGTAAATTTGAGTTGAGAGTCGACGCTTGTGTCCCTAGTGTCATTCGGTGTTCGTATTTTTCTATGGCGCGGTTTCAAGGAAATCACTATGAAACTGCAGTCTGGCATATCGCACAGTGACTCAGATATGCTGCTCATTTCTGAGTACTTCTAGCACATCTTCGTTCTTTTTATATTTTTTCGTTCTATGGTTAACTCCTTGCCCATAACAAATTTCGCAGCTTTCGCAACTTTCACAAGGGGGACTTCTTTCTTTTATTAGAATAAAAAATCGCCAATTTTTGCGAACGTTTCGTCAATCATCCACTTGTATTTCAAACTTAAAATTTTACTCAGATGTCGCTCTATTTCTGCAATTTCTGAAACTGGGCGCAGTCCAAAGATTTGTTGCAGTTGGCCTTTAAATTGATAGAGGCGAGCGATGCGTTATTCAGTTATGGGTGCGCGTAGCGTATGCCTGTTCATCTAGCCTCCCAAGCTCACAACTGAAGAGATTGTCTCACGATCTGGAACCTGAAAAAAAATTGTCTCTATACAAAAGGTGATAGTCAGTATAGGCTTAAGCAGACGAAAGCCGGATGTGCCCATCAGTGACGTTGCGTTTCACACGTCGAAATCAGGCATCCCTCTCGTTATTTTCTCATTCATTCGGTACATTAGGTCTATTGGGCTATCTCTGCAGCATTTGCTTTTTCTAACAGCTCTGTGAAAAACCACGGATCGCCTGACCAGTTTTGACATCATGTTGTGTCAGCCAAGCCTTATCGTGTCAGATTTCCTATTCAAAATAACGCACTCGTTGGCGTTAGGCAAAGTTTTCTTGAATCGTGTTGCAACTGTCCGTGCTGTTCACCGTGTGTTAAAACATAGCGAATACGTACCTCTTGGGCAAGACGCTTGTTCTTGGCTTTAAGAACGCGCTTCGATCCCGTGATACAAGTGGGCATGGCTCACATTCTCCTAATGCGAGCTTTTATATGTTATCCCGTGGTTTCAAAGCCTATAGCGTGGGCCTGGTGGTGACCTTCCTGGCGCTGTACATCATGAAGACCGCCCAGCCGGCGCTGCTCTACCTCGTACCTGCAACGCTGATCCCCGTCGTTCTCATCGCCCGATATCGTGGAGAGTTGCGCGAGATCTGGTACGGACTGAAGGTAAGTTACGGAACGTTGTCTTTGTGCGCTAAGACACATTCACTATTACTCCTGTCACACGGCACGTGTAATGCCATTCGCAGTGAATGAGATTACGTCTTAATGCCATCTTTGTTGCTTCTACACGGCCGTAATGAATGACATGTACAGCTAATGACATTCACCCATTGAATGAGTTTGCCGAACTCATGCAGCGCTCTGTCCTGTGCTCTTTATTTGCGCGTCATGTGTTTGCGCTGTACCTGTTTTTATTCCCAAGCGCGATTTGTGTAATCTCCATGACAGGGGCTTGGCAAAAATTACAAAATCGACAAGTTAAAACGAAATCTCATCAGAATAGAGGGTGTCATAATTGCTGTTATGAACTTTTTAGTAATTTTGTGACGCAGAGCACGATAGTTGAAGTGGTGTGTGCAACTATATTCTTGTTCCCAAGCTCGACTGGACTCTAGCACCTCTTGCTGGCCATGTTTACAAACGCTCGTTTGTTTTGTTAAATTTCTGCAACCAACCACGGAAGCTAACTCTACAGCTTCGTCACATGGAGAATGAGAAGTCAAAAGCGCACTGGACCGACGACGAGAGGTTCGCGCTATTGAAAGTGTGGGAAAACCACCTCAGTGATTTGCACACGGCGAAGCGCACCTGGAAGTGTACATGTCGATTACCGAATGCCTACGTGTGCAAGGTGCCGGTAAACATCGCCATCAATTGCGAATGCCAGTTTATATGCCCGTGTAGAAAGGGAACGCAAGACCGCAATGACATTCGGAATGAATGCCATTTACTGTGAATGACATTACACGTGTCGTGTGACAGAGGTTTAAGGCAAGCCAGTAGGCTCTCGGAGATTCGGTGGTTCGGCAGTGAAAGCGTGTTATAGGGGGGGGGGGGGGAGCAAGGGGAGGAGTGGCCGATCCCCAATGTCATCACAATATCATACCGCTGCAAACAAACTTCTACTTGCCTACAATGTGAACCCGGTAAAACCCAGAGTAAGAAAAAAAAATTACGGATTACCGGCTTAACAGCCCGCGCACAAAAGTTGTTGCCGATTCCGAGCAAGGTATACGCAAAGTAACTTTTATTTGATAATCATTCATAATTACGTTTTAGAACAAAGGTTTGGAACTCTGAAGGCAAGTTTCGTTGCTGGCTATTCTTTAATTCACATTTGACACCGAGCACGACATCGCCACACGAAATGGTTGCGGAATGCCCCCCCCCCCCCCCCCCCCCTCCCACCACATTTTAACAGCTTTCTTATTCGACATGATACTCGACCCTTCGTTGCACGCACCCCAGCCTGAGACGCCTCAGCCGTCGGAGGAGGAAGACGAGCCTCCTGCGGTCCCGAGGAAAGGCTCCGAGCGCCAGGGCCCGGCTGACTCGAAGGAACAAGGAAAGGCGCAGGAGCGGCGCAAATCCCGCGAGCCCTCGGAAGTCGGCGATGCCCCAGAGACCCGTGGCACTGCCGGAAGGCCTCCCTCCGCGGGATCGGTGGCGGCGACCTCGCCACAGCGGGTCGTGAGCCCCGCGATTCGTTCTCCCACAGGGGCTGCGTCCGGGACTGCGATTCCGCCGCACGCGTTGCTGGGCACCATGTTTACAGTGGGACTGCGCTAGATGAAAAAAGAGAACAGAAAAGTCGCTTCTCGAAAAACGCGTACGCTCTCGGCGACTCTGACTCGTGTTTGTCTTTTTAAAATACCGTACATGTCGACGTGTATGCTTGGCTGCAAGCTCGTGTTCCGCATGGTTTAGCAGTGAATTGCAACTTGATGGCTAACGGTGAGGTTCTGTTTTGATTTGGTACGCATATCGTTACCACATTCCTGCCTGTAGAAAACGTGCAAATATTTTCTTCGCATTTGATATTCCGTATCGAGTTCTTGATAATTCGTATCGTTGAATAAAACTTAAGTGCGATCCAAGAGCCACATTGACAAACCTTTCATTTCCATCGAAACTGAGAGTTGGGCGAGTTGGTGTGATTCCATCTTAACGAAAAAGTGCGCGAAAAAGACGTAGACGAAAAAAGAGAAACGACAAACACGGGCGCTACTGGCAACTAACAGTTTATTTCCAAAGAAACAGAAAAAGTAGAAAGATATGCTGAAAGGAGAACAAACATCCTCTCAAGTGTGCACGAGAAAACTAAAATAACTAAATATTTTAGTTTTCTTAGTCGATTACGAGACAGATTACTTGGTCGCCTCTACTTCGGCTTAGCGTGTTTTGCACCATCACACGTTGACATTATGTGTATTTGGTCTGTTTGTTTTACAGTGAATCTGTATATGGCCATCCGTCTGTCCGTCCGTCCGTCTGTCGGTCGGTCGCCTGTACGCAGAAGAAAACTCCTCCGGTGCAATCCCATGCGTATGCGCGAAATAAAACAGAAAAATAGGCGCGCGATTAGCCAACACCACTGAGGCAGCACAAAGCCTGTTTACACCGATCCATGACGTCACGCTATCTGGCCCGAAATTTACATTGACAAGGCTGGCGTGATGAAAGCGGTGACGTCAAAATCACTGTTGCCTACTCGGGAGCATCCTTATTAGATTCTGTGGCAGTCACGCCAGGTAACATGACGCCATGGATCGGAGTGAAAAGGCTTTGTGCAATCTAGGTGGTGTTAGATTAGCTGCTCCAGCAGTAACGTCGTTGCCCTCCGTCACAGCCGAGCGCGCACGCAGCAGTTTCTCTGCGGCTCCGAAATGGTTAGGCCACGCGTCATACGTACTCCCGAGGAGCAGACAGCCTTCGATCAGGAACGCCGCGAGCAGAACCAGGAACGAGCTCGTCTACGCCGTGCCGATGCTGCAGCCCGGGCACAAGAACAGGCTCGTGCAGCCAAGCGCAAGTAGCAACTGCGTGCCAAGGATCCGGCAGTCTACTAAACTGTCGTTTAATGAACTGTCGGGATTAACTCAGTGATAAACCCCGGGGCCGCACGTTTCAGCTTCACCGGTTAACCCTCCGTACGCAGTGCTTGGGCGGTGATTTTTCAATGCTTTGGGATAGTTCTAACTCGACCTGGCCTCACTTGCTTGCTGTCACCGCGGCATGCAGAATTCCCTCAGCTGAGCGCTACTCCGTACATCCATGCGTGCCTTTGTTCTCTTTTGTCGTTAGCGCCTTTTAGAACATCGGCCGCAGGCGTTTTCGTTTAGCTTGTACGGGATCCCGAAACTAATCAATTTCACCACATGCTTTGTGTTACTGCATGGCGATAAACGCAGAGGACACATGCCGTTGCTAGCGCTTCATCTGTAAACAGGAGCAGTTTTAGTAATGTTCTCGTTCAAGAGCATTAGTAGCTGCCGTCACATGCTTATATTTCGCTTCCATCGACACAAGCTCAAATCTGCGACAGCTTTGGTGATGGCTGTCTGTAGTTCCGGCCGAAAACTGGTATTCATTGTGGATAGGCAGTTTGTTTTGGCGTGTATAGTGAACGCCATCGGTGCGCTGCTATAACTGGCTAGTCCTCTCGTGCCACTGGTATCTTGTGGTATGACTTCACGAGGTCCACCTTGGAGAAGCTTGTAGCACCGTGCAAGTTTGTTGTAATATTGTGAATGTGTGGTACAGGGTGGCGCTATAAATTAGCCAGTTATAGCGGCGCGTGGATGGCGTTCATTGCAGTATCTTTTGTGTGGGCTGGGCCATTTGCCTGGTGCAGAATTCATGAAGGGCTGACGTCCAGGTTGAACGTTCAGATTGCTTGCGCTGAACATTTTTCTTTCACAAACATGGTGTGTACGCATTGCAGTCGAATTACTTTTTGAAGACCTCGCTTGTTGACGTAATGGGCGCGTCGTGGTGTAACCAAGCTGGTCATTGGCACTGCCTCGAGCACGGTGCGGCTGACACCTGTCATATGTGTAAATCAAAATTCACCCATGTGAGTTCGGAGGCGCGTAACCGGCTCACAATGGCTCGATGAACCCGCCGGGGTTGCTCAGTGGCTATGGTGTTGGGCTGCTGAGCATGAGGTCGCGGGATCGAATCCCGGCCACGGCGGCCGCATTTCGATGGAGGCGAAATGCGAAAACACCCGTCTACTTAGATTTAGGTGCACGTTAAAGAACCCCAGGTGGTCGAAATTTCCGGAGCCCTTCACTACGGCGTGCCTCATAATCAGAAAGTGGTTTTGGCACGTAAAACCCCATAATTTAATTTTAATGGCTCGATGATCAAAGGGATCAGGAATGCTGTAATACAGAGCACGTAAGACCAAGGGGCGGGCACAGTGTCGTGTCACCGGTGGTGTCGTGTGCTTCCGTTGCACCACTAAGCAAAGTAGGGTGCGCTGCGGCTTGCCTCTGTTTTTGTCCTGCGCGCCCTGACTTACCGCTGCCTTGTTCGGCAGAGCACAGTATATAAAAGCAATTCACAGGTGTCAGGTGTCAGAACCGGGAAAAGTAATAGTCCTCATTACTCCTGCCTTTCGCGACGTATTTCTCTTAGCGTACATCTGTCCTCATCACTCTTCCTTAGAAACAACACCCTTGTCCTCTAGACATCGCTGCGTCGACGTCGATTACAGTGTACACACGCATGAACTGCTGTTTCCATTTTAGCTTAGATTGTGACTGGTGTAGCGCATAAACATGCCATCACATGAAAGTTGGGACCGATTACGGCGCATAAACATAAACATTGCACCATATCACACGATATGATGATAATAAAGACATTGTACGTATGGTATCATTTAAGTAGCCGCTTCACGAGACCTTCGATTCAGCAATTCCAACATGCACAATGAATCAGCACAATGATTTTTCTTCACTCATTCTCAGTTGCGCTAATGTCAACATGACGTCATTGAATACCAACTCGCCGGAACCTGCAGCCTTGTTCTCGTACTGGTTGCTCTATCTATACTAATAGTCACAACCATTGAATAGTCGGCTGCACTTTCGTAATTGATGACAAAACGCAGCACAAAGAACTTGGGCGATGAGAGGCGCCGGAGTAGACGACTCCGGTTTGGTTTTGATCATCACAGGAATTTTCAAGGTGCAGCGATACCTCAGTGTACGGGCCTTTTTTATTGACATTTATAACGATGAGGAACGCGTATTTATTCAGAAATGAAACTTATAAGAAAGTTGATACTAATTCTAATACTGAGAAGTGTTTCGGTGCAAGGAAAATGACAAATGTTGCGCATCACCAACCTTTCCAGTCTGGCTGTTCTCGATTTCACGTTTACAGTCCTTCATTCAAAGCTTCGAAGTCTTTATTTACTTCTTATACCCCTCAAAATTCTCTTTGGAACGAAAACGCCGCCCGATTCTTGGTCGATGCACCAAAGTGGGTATGTGCCGCTGCTGGGGTTCATTATCGTCACCGTCTGTCTTGTTAGCGCAAACAGTGAAAAGGATGGCAAATACCAAGAGAAAATCAGTCTAATGGCGGCGGCAGGCGGTTGTAGCCTTATTTATTGCAATAGAGGCTCGCAGTTTTTTTTCTTTCATAGGCACGTCTACTGGAGAAGTGTTCTTGTTTTAAGGGCTCATCATCATCAGTTGAGATGTAGGGCGCCACGGACGGCTCCTACTGAGCGTGGTCGCGAGCGCCATCTGTCACTAAGCAGCGTCCATCCTGTAACACACACGCACAAGGTGCTGAAGCAACTGTCAAGCAGCCGGCTGAAAGGCTGTGTCCGACTCGGCGATGGCACCAGCACACCCTCAACGCAAGGCCGTCGCCGATAGCCGAGACAAACGGCGCGGGCTGTAGTCGTCGGCGCCTTTCGATTCCGACGGCGTCCGGTCTAGCCTGTCATGCTTGAAGCCACGCAACCAAGGCACAACGCCCCGGATCGCTCGCTGTGGAGACAGGCACAGGTTGGCTCACCTGTGACGCAGTGCTGCCGGGGCTCGTGAGCGAACCAGCAGGGCGTACAGTGCATGCATCTTACGCAAATGGCGTCGGCGAGACCTCCACGAAAAGCCAGCGTCGGGGCTGCGAGCTTCGTAGCAGCCGTGGGCCTGGCTTTCGTCTCTCTGACGGTAAGTGTGAGCAAGCAGAAACGGCCTTGTTGCTGCTTCGCGTATTTTCCCCCTTAAACACGTAGCCGACAGCGAAACGATCCCGCTTTCAATTTTATCGCGAAATGAAATAGAATACATCGTTCAGTCGGGAAGACACCAATATTGAAGCAGCGAGTAAAAAATATGTTCAAAATAAAATAGATATAAAGGAACAACACTTTCCACAAAATATATGAACGTACAGAACGCGTTCTTATCACTTAAAATGGTAATCTATAGCCTTAGGACACATTAAATGAAACCAAAATTTATACTTTTAGTGACTTACACGAAAGCCGCTGTAACGCTCTAAATACCTAAGATAATAAAAGGCCCATATTTATTGTGCGATCTTATCTTAGCTTAAAGATAATGACGGCAGAATGAAATATTTTCTACTTACAAAATAAATTAAGTTGTTGTTATTGACGCCTGCATCGCCAATTCGACACGTTGTAAATATCTGGCGACTATCAGGAGCGTGGATTATGGCTTTAAAAGATGGCGTATGTTGGCAGCACGTGGACAAGCTTGGCTCCATTAGCAGCGGGGTGGTAGGTAACGCTGTGAACTGCACCGAAGTGCCTATAGGTATTAATGTACCCGGTTTTACAAGTTACGGCCACTTGTGCTGTTACATATTACATCAATAATCTGCTCTTTGTTGTTTCATTTCTATTGTCGCACTAAGCGCTGTCAAGATTCCAAATAAATTCCCTTTCTAAGCACATTAATAAAAAAAAAAGCTTAGTGCCCTTCCACTCTTTGTAGAAGGATGACCAGCGAAGCCGTGTATATGGGCGCCTTAGTGGCGTACTGTACCTCCGCCGCGGTATAGGCCTGGCATTACACTATCTTCGGGATCGCCGCACGTATGGGGAGTGCTTAACGCCTGCTTCACCTCCGCCGCGGGTCGGCCTGGTATTGCACGATCTTCGGGATCGGCTCATGTATGGAGAGTTTTATGTCTACACGTGGACACGATTCCGGGAGGAACTAGCCCTTAACAGCTCCGGTGTAATTTCGCTGTAAAATTGGTTAAGTCTTTGTGTTTTCTAATTAATTAATTCCTCCTGCGAACGCGGGAGCACTGACACGTGCGCGCTCGCGCGGTAGCGCCGAGGGGCGCAAACGAGCCAGCTGTTGAAGAAGACGCTGCTAGAGCCAATCGTGATGATGATAGTTTCGTGTTGACACACGGACACGATCGTGGGGAGAGTAACCCTTAACAGCTTCGTAGAAGAAAAAAAAAACGACTATGTGCAGCTAATCCCGGCTGCTATCGAAGACTGCGTTTACCACGCTTTCGGAGGTGGTTGCTCGTGGCACTATATTGCACTATATGTGCTATGGGTGACGCTCCCTTTACTGCCGTGCCTTAGATATACACGGGAACCAACCCGTACTTCGAGCTATGCTGCCCCAAGGACCAGTTCGGAATTCCGTGCATCCAGAGGATCGGCGTCTCAACGGCAGCGTTAAACAACAGCGTTAAGAAATGTTAGCTGTCAGGAGGGAAGTATGCAAGAACGCCCGGCCACGGCGGCCGTATTTCGATGGGGACGAAATGCGAAAACACAAGTGTACTTAGATTTACGTGCACGTTAAAGAAGCTCAGGTGGCCCAAAATTTCGATGCCCTCAACGACGTGCCTCATAATCAGATTGTGGTTTTGGCACGTAAAATCCCATAATTTATTCTTTTAGTGCGCAAGAACGATCCCCACCACCGTGCCACCATGCGGTTACAGATTAGATTATGGGGTGTTACGTGCCAAAACCACTTTCTGATTATGAGGCACGCCGTAGTGGAGGACTCCGGAAATGTTGACCACCTAGGGTTCTTTAACGTGCACCTAAATCTAAGTACACGGGTGTTTTCGCATTTCGCCCCCATCGAAATGCGGCCGCCGTGACCATGCGGTTCTTAAGTGTTAGACTTCACTATGTTGGTGATCGGCCATGAAAACGGTTAGACACTCAAGAAATCTCGGTTAGCACTCAAAGAAAGTTAAACATGTTTTTTTTTTAAACAAAGTTGGAAGGCGATTAGACCTCTAGCTGACGCCGATCAATGAGAATGTCTTCGTGAGTGAGCTGAGGTGGGGATGGGGCGGAGTCATTGCGCATCGCACTCCATCGGGTCCCCCTTCGCGTGAGGGGAATAGGATGAGCGTCGGATTGCTCACATCTTTAGACTGCACTACCTTGCGGATCGGCCCACGAAAGAGGCTAAAAGTACACATACCCGATACGGAAATATCGGGATAACTCGCTAAGAAAAAACAGTCTTTAAAAAATATGTTCGCCGAAAGTATTATTAAAAACAGTGATAACTCTTCAGACATGCGTGCCAGCCATAACACGTGGTAGGTATTCTATATCCTTGCAGTACTTTCTGTTACGCGCGCACACGCACCCGCACCCGCACCCGCACACGCGCGCACACACACACGCACACACACGTTTGTAGAACACGTTGCTGCAAAATGCAACGTGGAGCCGCATTTATCGGCTAGATAACAGTCCCGCCATTTGCGTCTTTACAGCTGTGCAAATAGAAGCTTTAGCTCGGGAGCTCATATCGAAATACACGGGAACGGAGGAATCATTTTCCTCAGCAACACCAGCACCGATATTGAGAAGACTTGTTGCATTTAAAAGAGAAAGATAAAGTGCAGTGACTGTTGGAAGCGGATTTTTTATTTTTGCCGTCATTGTTTAAAATCAAATTTGTTGCAAATTGCAAAAAATAAAGTAAGCTCAAGTGTGAAGTTTACAACTCCGTAACTCCATAATAAATAGTGATATCACAATTATGTACGCTGCAACTAGTAATATACCTAAAGCGGGCAAAATTATGTTATGCATTGCTCTGAACTATACCACTTAGTTGTGAGTTGGACTTTTGCAACATCATTGTAAGCATTATAAGGATTTCATGTAAGCCGCCAATTCATATCTTATATTTGTGTGCTTTAGATTCTCTAACAGGCGCAGTTTACGGAACTGCGATATGTATTTTCATTGGTGGGTCATGGATTTGTAAATTCCGTACTTCAGTAGTTTTGAAGCTTACCAGCTGTCAGGAATTTTCGGCAAATTTATCCAGGCCCTACATCAAAGTTATGCCACCTAGTGAAACTGGTATTTAACTTTTTCTTTCCAATGCAACAAGTTTTATTCAAATTGGTCAAGCGGCGGTTTCAAAAAGCATTTATGCGTTACTTATTTGAATAGGAAAATTGTAGTTTGGGACACCGTCTCATTATCCTAATATAGGCCTTGCCGCAGAACAGCATGCTTCTGTACACTTAGGCCTGTTTGATATTCCACAAATTTCTTGGAATGACCTTATTTTGATAGGCTGATTTGCCTGCACGGTTTATTATTTTGCGGCACTTTATTTTCCAGCTTACACCCTGACTAAAGAACGGAAGTGCCCCATGCACTTCTCGTGTAATTATTTGAGGTGGTCGGAAAGCCGATGAACATGCGTGGACAAGTACAATTCTAGCCGCGTCGCTGCGCCTTTTCCTTTTCTTGAGTCGCATATCGCCTCACATCTTTAGTGAGGCATTCGGCCCCCGCAACCACAAGCTCGTTTGGGTATATACCCTGCTTCTTTTCTTTTTTAGAACGTGCCACTTGACCAGCATACTTCGTGCCATCTGGTGCAGATCAGACTTCCGAAGGGCACTGTGCGGACATTTTTGAACGATCCCTCTTTTTGCGAGGTTTGAATGAGCAGGCTTTTCCTTTCTTACTATAATACTACGGGTTCGGTCCTGCCAGCACAAATTAGGAGACACAACTACAAAAACTACAGCTGATTGTCGGCAGGCAGCTTGTGCATGAACTTCCGACTTTCAGAACAATGCGCAAAAACCAAGACATCTTTACAGCCTCTTCACTTTTATGAATTCGCACTTGTCCCAGTACCACCTAGTAATCATTCACGTGGTGGCACACGTTCAGTACAGGAAGTGTTTTTAAGTATATATGTATAAATGTATAAATGAGATTGTGCTGCTGGCGTGGAGCATCGACACATTTCCAAAATGAAGCTAAGCGGCCTTAATAGTAGACATAAAGAGGGCATAGGGACAACCGACTGCCCTGTGCTGCCGTTCACTCATGTTTCGGTGAGTGATTATCTCAAGTACAGTAATGTTTATGCTTTTTTATAAGCAAAATCCATATTTTCACCAACTCGACAGCATCAAAGTGATAAAATATAGCCATTTTTCACTCCTGAAACATCTTTCGATAAGTTCTTGCTCGCCAGTAGACGTAATTTTTCACAAAGATTACGAACTTTGAAGGCAGGACCTCCCGATGCATACTTCGTTCTCTTGCACCCAAATGAAAGCTGGAATAAAGAGGCAACTCATCACGTTACCTCTATGATATTTGTTAGCTCGTGAGGCTACATGAAAGCTTTATTCGGAAAACAGAAGCACTCAACGTCAGCAAAGTGGTATCAAGTGCGTAACTGATGTTTTGTAGCGAAAACGTTCACCTTACAGGGCGCTCAAGAAATCGCTGTGGTGTCCCTAATTACACCTAGCGAGCATCCAGTCCAGTTGTGCATGTCGTACTACCCAGAGTTCAAAGAGCTGCCGGATGGTCCAGATGCTGCGGTGAGAGTCTCATCGCCTTTTTCGTTTACTTTCTTTTGTGATCGCAGGCAACCCTATACGATTAACTTATGACTTGCGTATAAAGTGTAGAGACGATAGAGTGTTTAGTGTTAAAACAACCTAATGTAATTTGAAAGCACTTCACACTGCCTGCCTCAATGCCGCCCTGCGTCAATGCAACCCTGAATTGTGGTGCCACCAGTTTGCATTTTCGCTATTAATCGCTAATGGGTAACCCAGTGCATGGTTTTCGCTTCCTTTGATCCATAAAACTAACCATTGTGGTAGGCGCAGATCCATGGCTTGACCCGTATGTCTTCAATGCGGAAGTGTTTTCATCGGACTATCAGTGCTTCAGGCGTTATCGTGCCACACCTTGTGGTTAATAAGTTAATTATGGGATTTTACGTGCTAAAACCACTTTCTGATTATGAGGCACGCCGTAGTGGAGGACTCCGGAAATTTTGACCACCTGGGTTTCTTTAACGTGCACCTAAATCTAAGTACACGGGAGGCATTCTGGTGGTGTGTTTGTTTTAGTATACATAATAGGCATTACTAGCCCTTTCATGCACCAATGAATTCTGTTGAAACTTACTTTCACCGCATCTTTAGAATAGTATAAAGCTTACAGCTGCAGAATAAATTTAGAATTTTCAATTTTTAGTGAGTTTTGTTATGCTTACAGAATATGGACTTCATGCGAAAACTCACTACAGGAACATTAAATATAAGAACTACTTCATGTTGTCAGGATTGGGGGCTCAATCTCACCGTTCGTGACCAGTTGTCAAGATTGGAGTCCGGCATGAATTAGAAGGTAGCTGGCCCATGCCGTCGTCCAACTTATCCACGCTCAGGACGTTGATGAAGGGAAGGACTGCTTCTCATCGAGAACGAGGAATATGGGTTTATTTACAGTATCTACATCAGTCTAGCATGACTGCGAGAGAAAGTACCTCAGTCTAACATGACTGCTTGAGAAAGAGCATCAGTCTAACATGACTGCTTGAGAAAGAGCATCAGTCTAACATGACTGCTTGAGAGAGTGCATCAGTCGAACATGACTGCTTGAGAGAGTGCATCAGTCTAACATGACTGCTTGAGAGAGTACATCAGTCTAACATGACTGCTTGAGAAAGAGTGCACTGAGCATCCGCACAACAGCGGTTTATAAACACTCGCCCCCTCCCCCCCCCCCGATACTCAGGCGACGGAAACGGCCGTCCAGTCATCGTAAACAAGTCGCCTCTCTGCGGGACGGTTTACACACACACACTCACACACACACTTCTTTGCGAGAGGTTCATGGTCCTCAACCGAGGTCAGCCGGACTTCGTAGAGCTCGGGGCTTGTGTCAGGAGAGGTGTCTCCTATTCCCCGAGCTGACCCCCGCAGCGTAGCCGGTAGCCCATTGTCTTGCGTCTCGAACGGCGCGTGGGAAGAGGCCTCAGTAGACGTTCCCGTGGGCACTCCCGCGCTCGCAGCAGACCAGGTTGGGGTTGGCGGGCTCAGTAACAATAGTTGGTCCGCCGAGTGCGTTTAGTCACAATGGCGACGAGGATAGAGCGTAACGGTGGCGTTCCAAGAAAAGGTTGCCGCCGGTGTCGCAACTGGCTGGCAAAACTTGCATCTCAGTGGGCCGTTCTTAACGATGTCTAGCAGGCTTGAAAAGCACCTATCCAGGCACTTGAACATTATTCACAGGGCAATACACTGTGAAAGCCAATTAAAGAAATGAACCCACTACATATAACGACATACTCACACTGAGAAAAGACACATAACCGTCTAATTTACCACTTGTTTCACTAAAACATTTTGCTGCCGGGTTTCAAACCTGCAGCACGATTCCAAGCAGAAGAGTTTTAAGATGTGTGCGAAACATTTTAAAAATCATTACCTGCATCAGTGGTTTTGCTGTTGACGCGCTTTCTTGGCATACATAATTGTGTACGCGGCACTTAGTGTGCACAGATTTTGCTGTCGTAGATTGTGAATGCGTCTTTTGTAAACTACAGATGTCCAATGAAAAATGCATTGTTTTAGAGTCATTTTACCGTCCTCCCTGTCCGTCTGATAAACGAATACATAAAGGTAGTTTGAGCTATTAAATGTAATCATGTGATAATAGTAGGGATGTTCAGTCATCCAGCTGTCCTAGAGGCGCTGTGGGAGGAAGCTTGTATTCCACGCTTGTTTTTATTTACTGGATGAATACGCATTCAAACAATATGTTGATGAGGCGCCCCGTAATGACCGAGCTGGCCATATCCTTGACTTGCTTATCTGTAAGACTTCCATTACATCAAATGTCCATACATACATGACGTACCACCCAGTCAAAATCTTGTAGGATGAATGAACTCGTACTCTACAAGAACTATGCTTTGCAAAATGAAACGCCCGTACTGCAACTATAAAATAACTAAGTCGGCTAAAAATCAACTGAGTTAAAAAAAATAAAATGTGACTTTAATTACCTGTCGGCATCGGTTTAAAAAACTCTACTCCCCTAATCTCAAGGTGGGGCTAGTTTCTGACACTAAACATATATGGAAACAAGTTAGGCGTTATGGGAAGATAATTGTGAATCACCCTTGAGATATAAAGGTGGTATCATTCATGATGGCCTTATAAGTAAAGGCTAAACTGTTCTTATTCCTCACCCGTGTTTGGTCAGTCCGCTATTAGCCCAACAGACGATGCCTTCGTTCCAAAACTAAACAATATGCCTGAAGTTGGTATTATTTATGCGAATTTCCTTTTCCTCGCTCATGCTATAGCTCTATAGTAGGGCTACACTGTGTGTGCGCGTGCAGTGTGCGTGTGGTATGCGCGTGGTATTCGTGTGAGCGTGCGTGCGCGTTCTTGCGCGTGAGTGGGCGTATGCGCCTGCGTGTGAGTTTGTGTATGCGTATGAGTGTGCGTGTGCATCTGCGTGCTCGTGGGCGCGTGAGTGCGTGTGAGTGTGAGTGTGCGCGTGAGCGTTTGTGTGAGTGTGCGTGTTCGTGTGAGTTCATGTGCATGTTCATGTGCGTGTTTGTGTGAGTGTGAGTGCAAGAGTCTGTGCGTGTGTTCGTGTGCGTGTTGTGTGTGAGTGTGAGTGTTCTTCTGCGTGTAAGTGTTTGCGTGCTTGTGAGTGTGCGTGTTTGTGCGCGTGAGAGCGCGCGTGTGAGTGTGCGTGTTTGTGTATGTGTGTTGCACTTCACATACACACTTTTGCCCACTTCGTCAGTCCTAATGCTAGCACCCCTAATATCGTTTTCAGCTTCGACAATAATCCGTCCATTCTCACGACTTAACGGAACAAGACAGACATGATCCCGATTTTTTCAGGAGGTGCTCCAGGTGATAAGCTTTACAAGCCAGAGCAGCTGTGATAAGCCATATGGAATCGACCTCAAGGAAAAAGTGGTCCTCATTCAAGACACCGGCAACTGCACCCTGGAAAAAGCCATGCAGATATACAAGGATGCCAGAGCTTACGCCCTCATAATTGCGCTTTCCTCGAATAAGCTCGTAAGTGTGGGGGAACGGTGCGGTATCGAGTGAATGTAAGATTATAGCAACATTATTTTTTTCTCGCTATTGCAAAACTTATTCAGTACTTTAACAAGTTGAAGTAGACTAGGCATTTTGATAAAGCTACTGGCGAGATATCGATGGCCTTTTGATGATATTTTCGCTTTGGTGTCCGAGTATTTGTTGGTTTTCACAAATAAGAAAAATAGAGGACTTTCTTACTTCTATAATGCAGATGCGACCATGCCTATATATAAGTCCTCCTCAATCTGCGAGGTAGGTGATATTTGCCAAATTTTTCGCAAGTAGTCGAAAGGTGTTTGGCATCACCTATTGTTATTTATGTTTGCATTGTGCTGCATCTGTGGTACCTATCTCTATTTTTCAGCGTGAGTTCCTGCACCGCTGTATTGCACTAGCCTTTAGGTTCGTGCAGTCCGTTGGCAAACAACGACATTGAACTTATTTATTTATTTATTTATTTATTTATTTATTTACTCGAGGTCCTGAATTAGGTTGCTGCGTGCTGTTTTCCTTGCTCACTCTTCCCTGATTTATCATTTCATTGATAGCGATAAGGAAAATTAAAAATTAAATTATGGGGTCTCACGTGCCAAAACCACTTTCTGATTATGGGGCACGCCGTAGTGCAGGACTCCGGAAATTTAGACCACCAGAGGTTCTTTAACGTACACCTAAATCTAAGTACACGGGTGTTTTCGCATTTCGCCCCCATCGAAATGTGGCCGCCTTGGCCGGGAGCGATAAGGAAACAAAAAATAGCATATTTGTAACGGTGCAGTGAATTGGAACGACGGTTATACAGGGTGTTCCAAGTTAAACTAACAGTAATTTTAATAAATACGCGATGCTAACTACGCAAATTCTGCTTGCACAGGCGGTTTATGTGCGCTGACAGGCACAATATTCACAAACACTTAGTTATCGAGCGAATGCTTAACACGAACTTGTTAATGAACTTTTTGCTATCAAGATTAGGATATATGTTTGTCTGAAACGTCAAGACAATCATATTCGAAGACGATTTCACTTTGTTTGGTCCTCCTGGAGCGCTGCTGTTCCGAGATATTCAGAATCGAATACTACACTCATTCAGCTAATTTCGCACTCAAGGAACATGGATTTTAACGCAACATCAAGCCGTGAGGGAATGTCAACCTGAGGAAATGGGAAAAAGTCAGTCGTTGCTTGTCTTCACCAGCCGATAACAATATTGCAGTTGTTGTCAGCTCTGACCAGCTTGCAAACGATATGCCACACGCAGTAAGCTACGTCATAACGGGGGCCATGCCACTGAATGCGAAATTGGTCGGGTCAGTGTCAAATTTGATGATGAATATCTTGAAACGAGAGCGTTCCGGGAGAATCAAACAAAGTGAAGTTGTCTTCACCTGTGCAAGCAGATCTTGCATAGCTAGCATAGTCTTTTATTAAAATTATTGTTACTTTAGTTCTAAGACCTTGTACATTACGCTAAGGTAGCAGTAGACAGTGCGAAATCTGGGACATTGTCGATACTATAGACCTACACAGCGCTGGCTATTTGCTGCTTGCGCTCGATATTTCTAGAACTAACGGCCTGTTCTAGCTGCGTGCTGTGAGGAATATTCGTTGCAAGAACACTTGAAAGTTATTGCTTTGTGAAGAATTATCACAGTTGAAATGTGCATGATAAAATGACGTTGCATTGTGTTGCAGATTTCAGATACCACACGTCCATTTATGTTCTTTTTTACTTCAGGAAGAGTGAACACTATACGTACAAAGTTTTAGTTTTATACATACTCATTCAAGAATATTCACTGAATCTGGCTTTGTCTTTCTTCCATATGCAGAATGATATTACTGTCGAGAAGACGTCTTCGTCTGTGACGGACCTGGTGCTCATATTTGCAGCAAACAAATCGGCTCAGTTGCTTAAGGTACGTGTGTATCGTGCCTGCTACGAACAATTTGCTTCCCTGGTTTCTTTTGCTCGACGTGAGCTTGAGTTACCGCTGTTCACCCCGAGAAGACGGAGGAAGTATATCGATGGTGACGATGGCTTCTAGCTAGTATAAAAGTAGGACGGATCGAAGATTTTGCGGGCTGACATGATTGAAACATAGCTAGAGAGGAATGCAAAGTAAAAGAAACATGACGATGCGCCGACTTTCGAATGAAGCTTATTAAGAAAAAACACCAAATTTAAAGCTTTCACACGCCGTTTGGCGGTCAAAAAAGAAACAGATTAAATAAGACAAGATATTTAAAGCAAGGAAGGCGAATATTGACACGTGTAATCAAGGTTCGGGGCACCACAAATGTGATAATTAGCCCTCTAATTTAGTCAGCGCTTCGTTCTGTATGTCTTCCTTCTTCTCTCGCATACCTTTAGTCTTGTAGCCAGCGTTTAGGATGATAGCGGCATCATTTTCGTGTAGTGATACACTCGTTGTAAATCACGTAATGGAAAAATGCAACGACCAATGAATAATCGATGGCAGTAACGTAGCTTTTATATAGCGAGTTTTTATCTTTCCCGCAGAAAAACATGAGTTACAAAAACATTTAGAATTTATTTTAGTTGAACACGTTATCTCATGACGCCATTATATTATCCTCTTGTTAACCATCTGCGCTTGTTGTAGCGTCACCACTGATGTCACGAGAAGCTTTCTTTCTTGCCCGGTACCGTCTTTGTTTCGATGAAACGTTTGTTGTTTGATTAAAATTACTTCTGCGTTTTTATGCAAATTGAACTACCTTGCGTGGGGCATGAGGCGCAACAATACTCGAAGCAAACGCTTCTCTGACGTCAAAATTTCTTATAATCAGATAGTACCCGTTAAATATTCGCATTTGATTAAAAGTGATGTATTCGACAACTTTTAAATATATGACGTGACACAAATATTCTGAACTAATCCGAAGTTTTGAGAGCACATTGGCAAACACCAGCTTCAGCTTATTCTCTGTGCTCATCCACCCAGTGCGGCCTCTGAGTTGCCACAGCGTTGTGGCCGTGGATTCGATTCCCACTCTTGGTGACCACGTGTCGATAAGGCGAATGGCAACAACATGTGCCGTGCTTTCGGTGCACGTTATACAACACTGGGTGGTCAGAATAATTCGGGTGCCCCCGAAAGAGAAATCATCGGTGTTAAACCGAATACTGTGTATACCCTTTCCAACCACAGCACCACAAACACGCCGCATGAGCTTTCTCTGTGAGTAAGCCATGACCAACTTGTTAGTGCCTGGGGCTGCCGGAAGTTTCACCAGTGCCTACACCATCTGCTCATAGCGCCCCACGCAGGTTCCCTCTTTATTACGCCTTAATAAACATTATTTTAGATCATTATGGCAAAATCGCTTCCCTGTTTAGTTTCAGGCCTTAAAGCATTACGTGAGAACCGTTCCTCAGAATCCAAGTACGAGGAAAGCAGTCATTCTTATTGTAAATTATAGCATATGCAAGTGAGAGGCGTTCGTGGACATCTGACTGCTAATATATGACTTATTGCGAACTAGCCTTTTCTGTTGATTCAGTGTGTGTAAGCAAGGTGGCTAAGTGCGCTAACTAGTTTACACACACTTTATCTGTGCATTGAACCTTTGATGCCGTCATTGAAGGGCAGAGTAGCATAAGAGACATACATGCTATATGCGATTTGTAGTTTTGTTTAGCCCCTAAGTACGTTGTCAGATGCTTGAATCTTAAGTCACGTGTGTTTGTACACGCTCTGACACATCTGAACGAAAACCACGGGCTTCGCAGACAGCGCTGCCAAATTTCAGCAGACTATGGGTGTTCTTCTCACTTTCAGAAACTCATGATACCGAAGCAGCCATTTCCGGCGAAATTGTTCACCAAAAGCATGGAAGTAGACCCTGGCCTGCTAGTAATATGGTTTCTCGCAGTCTTCTCGGTAGGAATTGGTTCATACTGGTCGGGAAACATCAGGCATCAGGTGTAAGTATACCCTTCTCTGTCTAATAGGTTCACACTACGATTGAAGGGGAGCTCTCTCCATAGCGCTGCCCATGCATTCGCCCTCCGTACGGGCCGGTGCCGAAAAGCCAAGCGTATGGCCGGAAAACTGCTTCATAAAGCAAGCTGTAGCAGTTCTCTGTTACTCGTAGTCTCTGAAATGACTGCGTCATAGCTAAGTGCCACCGCTAGTGACCGAAAATTAGCGCATCTCTGGTTCCATGTATGAGCGCCTTCGTTGGGAAAAGAACAATAAAACGATTGAGCTTTCTTTTTCTGTTGGCCGCATGGGCCGCGTGGAGACTTATTCACCAATGTCAGTTTTTCGTAGTATCAGTCTCCATCCAGCAACACCTACTTCGTTGCCTGGGTGGTGGTGCTGTCTCGCGTCTTATATGCGGCCGACATCGTTAACCAATCTCGCTGCCAGCACATCGTTCCGGGATTTGTGCCACGCAGCAGTGTTTCTAATGTGCAAATTCATGCAGACGTGCCTCATTGATATGTCCATCGATATTTACACTAAGCTTCACTAACTCTGAAATTTAACTGAAGCAAATGTGTGCAAGATTTTTTGTTGTGCTGATTGAATATTCCTTTCATTATTATTATTTTTCGCTTTTGTGTCTGCTTAAACTGCACTGTGGGGCATACCAAGTTCGCGCGTCGACCAAAAGGCACCGCGCATTACAAACGCGGCCAGAACACGAGAGGCTAAAGATTCCGCTACAAAGCTACGTCTTTGAACACGGATTCGAAATAAAGTACAAGAAAGCCCCCTCAATCCTATCTATCGGTGCTGTCAAACATTAGCGGAAGAGGGTGAAGGCTGCAATGTTTGTTGTGACCTGCAACGAAGGGCTTGACCGATACTGCTTCGTTTCATTTCTATAGTGTCATAGTCAGCTGATCGACGCTACGGTTACCATTTGAGTTGCGTCGCAGAGTGAAAAATTGGCTGGGGTTCAACGTGGCTTGAACCTAGTTATACGAGCGAAAGCTCTGTTAAGCATTGTTAGACATGGTTGTGCCGCGATATCTGAGAACCCCGTCACAAGCAACACTGATTGCACGTCATACATTATGCGCTGTGCAGTGTCGTCGATATTCCTCATTTCCGCTACTGAACTAGAGATTCATGACCACCTGCAGAAAATAAAAAATGATAGTGCATGTGGCATAGACGAAATGAAGCCTCAGCCTATAAAAGCGATTTCTCATGTCATTGTTCGGCCACTCTCTCACATATCCAACTTAATTCTTTGCACCGGAACGTTTCCTGATAAACTAAAGATCGCAAGGGTGACAGCAATTTTCAAAGGAGGCGACAAAGGCGACCTTGCCAATTACCGGCTGGTCTCAGTCTTGCCGATATTCTCAAAAGTTTTTGAACATGCCATCTATTCTAGGTTTTCTAAGTTTTTTCAACATAACATAATAACTAAGCAGCAGGCTTTCAAAAACAAAAATCTACTGAAGCGGCCCTATTGGAAACAAAAGATTATTGCCAACTTCGAGCACAAACTGTTCACTTTAGGCTTGTTCCTTGATTTCCGTAAAGCATTTGACTCGGTAAAGCATGACATATTATTAGACAAACTGTATAAACATGGAATTAGAGGAGTAGCTTTAGATCTGGTTCAAAGCTACCTTAAATATCGCGTTCAATACACTGCCATTAATGACTTCAAATCTAGGATGGGGGCATATAGCAAGCGGCGTTCCTCAGTGGTCAATTCTTGGGCCACTTCTTTTTCTAATTTATGTAAATGATAATGTAAATGTACCACACACGCCACATTTAACATTATATGCAGACGACAGTGGCGCTTTCTTTTCCGGCACGGATTTAAAGTCATTATATGATCAGGCTAACGATTGGCTGCAGGAACTGTCAAAATGGCTTAATATTAACAGTTTAGAAGTAAACATAAAAAAAACAAAGTATGTTATATTTAGACCTCGTAATCAAGTAATCGACCGAGTTACATCATACAAATTTCTTGGTATACTTTTTAACGAATACCTAGATTGGTCTATGCATACAACTATTGTCCGTGCAAATGTGTCGCGAGGGATTGGTATTACATGTAAATTGCGAAGCTTGATTCCAGTGTGGTTAAAGAAACAGCTGTGCTACAATTTGGTACACTCACACATTCATTACTGTCTGCTTGTGTGGGGTACCACGACAAAAACTAACATGGAAAGTATACTTGTGCTCCAAAAAAGAGTATTACGTATTATCGAAGGTGAACCATACCATTGTCACACAGCTCCAATATTTAAAAAGCAACAAATCTCCTGACTATTGGTAATATACTCAATAAGAAAATAGCTACTCTAATATATAACCAAAGAGTATGTGATCCATTTGGTTTCGTAAATAAATACCTTCGGAGAGAACAATGCCGCGACTTGCGACATACGTTTTATAAAAAGGAAAAGCTGCGCACAAACTACGGCACCCACAAAGCTTGATTACTTAATACCAGATTTCTTGCACAAACACCCTAATGCATTGTCCATTATCGAAACAAGCACTTCTGTCCACGCCCTGAAAAAATCTATGCATACCTACCTATTATCATTTCAGTAGGAACGGACTATGTAGGCAAATGATCCCCTTTGTTATACGGAACTGTTGTTATCATGTTTTCAATGTTCATTATATCGTCTAGTGTTTGTATAATTACTCTTGAAGTCATCATATTTTACATATATTTTGTATCCTTGCAGTTATATGTGGTTTCCACTACTTTTTTGACTTTCTTAAACTACGAATTACCGTTTTCTTATTTTTACTGTTCTCTTCTGTTTTTTTTTTATGCTCACTGAGTGTTTGTGCTTATGGGTAGCTGGCGCTTTGTCAGGCATTTATTTGCCTTTTCGCCAGCGTCCACGGAAAACCTGTACATGACCGTTCGAAATAAACAAACTTCAAACTTCAAAAGAACATGGTTCTTCAGTGCTTCTTCCCGGCGAGCTATATCGGCAGGGTGCTCAGACGCAGCCTGGCGCCTGAGACGAAAAGTAGGCGCGCTCGCACCGGCGCGTGCTCCGTCCATGGCGAGACTGAGCGACCAAGCGCCGCCGAAGCAGCTGCTCAAACCCTCGCCTACTCGCGTGGTACACAGCGGCGAGGCTCGAGCGAGCGCAGCTGCGACGCCTCTCCCCAGTGGATCACGTGACGTGACGTCACACGAGCACCGGCGGCTGAAGGTCAAACGTACGCCGTGATTGACCTTGGGAGTTGTACCTCGAAGAGTACAGCTTTCGCTCTAATACCGGACCACTGGCAGGTTCTGGGTGGTGAATGTTGGAGGTGTTCTTAGACGTTGAACGAAGATTGATTTGATTTGGATGTTTGAGTATTGAGAAAGTTTAGTCTTGATAGTTAACTATTTGTCTTGAACTATTTAGTTTTGATTTTGAACCGATTTTGAGCGGTGTCATCTTTGTTTACTCAATATTTTGTTTGTGTACCTTTTGTTTAGTTCCGTAGTGAGTTAGTCACTAAACCAGTCAACCAGTTAGTGAGTTAGTAGGTTAATTAGTTTAGTGTTAGACGATCATTCAGCTATTCAGTCAATTGATTAATTAGTTTATCAAAGAATCCCAGCTGGTCAGAACTTATCCGAAGCACTCACTGCATGACACGACGTTCCTCATAACGCACTTCGTTATTTTCGGGATGTTGAACCCTTGGATATAGGTTAGTTAGTTAGTTAGTTAGTTAGTTAGTTAGTTAGTTAGTTAGTTAGTTAGTTAGTTAGTTAGTTAGTTAGTTAGTTAGTTAGTTAGTTAGTTAGTTAGTTAGTTAGAACGATGCGTACCCTTGCCGTGGTGACATCCTCGGTTGCCTGTGCACAAATATTTGTGTACAGGGACTGTCTTCTGTGGCACACCATTGCATGCAGGTACTTGTGCGAGGTGCACAAGCGTCAAGAAGCGGCGATGCGTCGTCGGCGGCTCTCGAGCACCGGCAGCGTGGCCGGCCGGCGGCCCAGCCGGCCGCAAGGCATGAACGTCATCGAGGAAGAGAGCTCGCTCAACGTCTCGCCCGTCTGGGTGCTCTCCTTCGTCGTCTTCATGGCCACCATGCTCGTCGTCCTGTACCTCTTCATCGCATACCTCGGTGAGCACGGTGACCCCGCGCCACCTCGAATGTGGGAGAACTGTGCTTAATTTTTACCGCTTACGGATCCTATAGGTTCGATTATTAGAGGTCACGTCTGAAATTTACTCTCACTGTTGGTCGCATCATCGTGCGGTTACTTAATTGCGTTGTCTACAGTGGGGCACCCATTCGAGATAACTTGCTACCAGTTACTGGTTTGTCGTAAGCACTGTGCCAAACTTTCGCAATTTTGTTACAATAGAGCTTGCAAGAGGCTGTAGGAAGAAAAATCTTAGGGTACCTCGATAAGACCTATATATTAAGACGGCAGTGTGGATTTTATACCAAAGGTGGACGGATGACATTCCACTTGAGATTGGAATTAAGAGGTGGAGTTGGGCATTTCACGTGTTGCCTGGTGCAGATATTCCGTGGTTTATCAGGAGTGACAATGGTGAGTACCAATGTAATGTAAACGCAGCCGAGTCCTGGAGAGTATTAGATGGAGTGATAAAATCATGACGTGGATGGGACAGTTGACATAGGTGCATGATCTCTAGGTGCATGTTCTTTTGACTCCTTTGACTTAAATTAGCGGCGTTTACACTAATGTCATATGTGGCACGTCGCATAACATTTTTAGCACATCGCATCCATGTAAACGGCGGCAGTGCGGTAGGGAGATGAATCGAACTGTTGCGACGGGAGAGGGTATGGTTCGAAACAGGGAAAGTTCTCACTTGGTAGACATAAACGCTGGCGTGTCACACTGAGGGATATAGGGAAAGTAAGACAACTGCCGGCGTGCGCTCTCGTCCACTTAACACTTGTTTCGGGCCAATGGGGATGTGCCACGTGGAAACGCTGTCGCAAAGTAATTACTGTGATGAGCTAAGAAACGCGATAGGCTAGTGTCGCATTCACATAAATGCGGGCATTGACTCATAATGATGATGCGTCATAGGACACGTGTCCAGAAAGGGCTCACCTTCACTTCGCAGCTTGGCTACTTCTGTGAAGTAGCATGATAACCGGAAGCTGCGAAACGTACTGCAGTGAAAGAGCCTGCTTACAGAACTGCCAACACCTCAAGCTCAGGGTAAAGCCGTCCAAAACCTGCGGAGTCTGCGAATGACGCGAACGTACCTTCCCTGCGGGAATCTGCATTCTGCCACGATATACTGCTGAGAAAGCATGTGCGTTAAGGGGCCGATAGCACTTCAGTGAGCTGTCTTTCACTAACTTTTTTATGCTTGCTACTTGCGTATACTGGGTGCTCTGGCGAATCCTTTCAAAAATTTTTAAAGGTTGCCTGTGGCAGATAGCACAATTCTAGTTCATGAGCTGGTCTACTCGAAGAGGTGGACATTTAAAAAATTGAAATGCATAATCGATTAATTAACAAAAATCACTAATTTAGCTTTAGCTAATTACCTTACGGCATGTATTGCAATTTACAAATTCTAGCCGTGGAGTTCGCAAGGCGCATTCACTTGGAACGAATTCTCAGGACGACACCAGTTTGGAGATAATATTTCCCGAACTTCGCGGACAAATGCATTGGATTTCCAGTTACTTTGTGCTTCAATGAATAAAACGACGTTTATTAAGAAAATAACTGGAACACCAATGCATATCTCCGCGAAGTTTGGGAATTATCTCAAAACTAGTCTCGTCCTGAAAATTCGTTCCAAGTTGATCCGCCTTGCGAGCTCCAGGGCTAGAATTTGTAAATTACAATATGGACCATAAGGTCATTAACTAAAACATTAATTGATGAATGTTTGTTAATTAGTCGATTATGATTTTTTTCCAAATAATGGCCGCCTCTTTGACTAGACCAGCTCATGAACTAGAACTGCGCTATTTGCCACAGGCAACCTTTAAAATTGTTGAAAGTGTTCGCTGAAACACCCTGATATATTGGGAGCATTACATTCGCCCTTCATATTCTTATCTGTACATATTCATCATCATGGTCAGTGTTATCGTCTTGAGCTCGTGGCCTTACAAGTCTGGAAGAAAACACCAGAATACCGATGCTCTTTCTCGCTGTCCACTACCACCGTCTTCAAACACTCCTTCAAACACTCTTCTGGGCGGCTCGGCTTGTTTCTTCCTTTCCATGTTGCGCTGTACCAGATTTAGAATGCAATACCAACTCGCCGAACCCTCAACCCTAGCGAACTTTCATACGGCGTTCTTCGCTGCCATAACCAGCTTCCGCGCGCTAGGTAAACAGTGTGAGCATTATGTTCATCCTTCCTCTCCTTCATCTGTGCATATTCATCATGGCCAGTGTCATCCTCTCCAGTGCTCGGCCCTGCCGCATATATATATCTTGTTGGTGTGCTTCCTCGCAGTTTATTTCATTCACGGCATGTTCGCGCTGTCTTCGGCAGTCGCCATTCTCGGTGTTCTGGAGCCGCTGGTTTACAAGATGCCCTGTGGCACCGGCAGGTACGCATGTGCGCACTACTGTTCGGGCTTTCCCCCCGCTGTTTAATAAAAAAAGTGCAGAGAAGCAAGGAATGGCCTAGCATGTCCATATTAAAGCGAAGCTTTCTGTGCTCTCGGGTTGGCCGTAACTCCTCTCTCGGGTTGGCCGTAACTGCTGGCTGAGTAGCTCAGTATCGCGATGGATATATATGTTGATACATATACGAAGGTTGTATATGCACAGAATGAAATTACCAGCTGACTGGCTTATGTATATACGAGCCCGATTTGCCACACCTTGACTACGCTACTGCTGTTAATCAGTAATTAATTAGTTAATTTGTGTAACATTGCAAAACGACTGACGGGCTATGAACGTTATTTAGTGAGGAACGCTTGATTAATTTGACCACCTGGGACTCTTTAACGTGTGCGATGAACGAGGAGAACACAGTGGCTCTATTTTTGTTGATCACAACCATATGAAGCGAACAGTTAATGAAGCCAAGGAAAGCGTTTCTTCATTCCACCCCACGCACAATGGTAGCGTAGGAGATTTGGCGTTCCGCTGCGAGGGCGCTGAATGAAATCCCGACTACGGCGGCCGCGTTTCGATGGGGGGGGGGGGGAATTCACACTCCCGTATACAGTGCACTGGGTGCACGTTAAAGAAACCTGGGTGGTCGAAATTAATCCAGAATGCCCCACTGCAGCGTGCCTCATAATCATATCGTGGTTTTGGCACGTAAAACCATACCATTTAGTTTTTTTTTTTTTTTTCGCTCCGCCGCAAGGGCTCAAGGCCCCGGGTATTACCTCAGTCAGGTTCGCGCAGTTGCAACGCCTGACCGTCGCTGTTCGGGCAACGCAGTGCAGTCTCTCGGTGCATGCGCAGGCTTCCGGTTGGCGCCGTACCTTGCTTCCATGGTTCGCTCGAGGTCCGGCAGGCGCTCGTGCTGATCATGGCCGTCATAGTGCCCGCTGTCTGGGTCTACTGGAGGCACCACCCGCTCTCATGGATAATGCAGGACGTTCTGGGCGTCTGCTTCAGCGTGTACATCTTGCGCGTGCTTCGCATGCCCAGCCTAAAGGTGGGTACACGACATGCCGATTGAACAGCCGATCAATGCACCCAGCGACCTGCGTATTTATTTAATCCGAAGCATTTTACCAAGCACTTTGCGCTAGGTAGGCTCTCGTCTCGCCACGTTCTGGGCCTATTCAACAATAAAAAAATTAGGTTTCCGATGTTGGGATTCGAGCCAGTCTCCTTAAGTGCAATATAGCCTGATGCCCTACCCATTAGGCAACAGATGCATGCATACTTCTGCACACCCGCCGTGGTTGCTCAGTGGCTATGGTGTTGGGCTGCTGAGCACGAGGTCGCGGGATCGAATCCCGGCCATGGCGGCCGCATTTCGATGGGGGCGAAATGCAAAAACACCCGTGTACTTAGATTTAGAAGCACGTTAAAGAACCTCAGGTGGTCGAAATTTTCGGAGTCCTCCTCTACGCCGTGCCTCATAATCAGAAAGTGGTGTTGGCACGTAAGAAAACCATAATTAATTAATACTTCTGCACAGTCAACTAGCACTTTTAGACGATTGCCGCGTGTGATGTCGCATAGCAACAACTGGCTTAGAAAAGCGAGAGCATGTGCCGGCGCTCCAGTTTCTATCCAGGGGCCGTATTCTGAAACGTTCGCCTTCCGCGAGAGTTTTGCCGCCGCGATAGTCACGTTCAATAAATCAAGCGACTGCGTACCCTTGACGTCAGCATGCACTACCAACACGCGCTGTCGAACGCTTCACATCGCATGAGAGAGCGCACCGTGCGAGGGCAGAGCGGCTCGGGTGTGTTGTTTTCGAGTGTAGTGGCCGCAGTACGGGTTCTGCGCACTGACTGCGGTTGGTTACGGCCGCATTAGGTAAAATAAGTTGAATAAAGAAGTGTGAAATGTTTTATTTTACATGAATCAACAGATATCGCCGCGAAACAACGCATGTAAGACGCCACCAAGAAGACTGCTATAAACTACCACTTATCTCTAGTACACTCCACCACCAACCGAACGCCAAAAGACGCCAACGGACGTGTTCGTTTATTCAATTTATGGCCAGAGCACCCATCGACACCATGACGTTAAAATGACGTGGGCCGGAACTACTAGATGGCGCTGTTTATTTTCCGGTTTCCGGAAATGCGGTTGTTTGCTTTAAATCAGGGGTAGAATCAGGACTCGACGGGAACCAAAGGTCAGTGGGACGCCTCGCATTGGGCGCTCACGGGAAGACTACAAACGAAGCTGTACAGGGTGATATGGGATGGACTAGTTTTGAAGTGAGGGAAGCTCGCAGTAAAATTGAGTATGAAGAACGACTGAGGAATATTGAAGAAAGTAAATGGGCTGGGAGAGTGTTGAGGCATCTGTACAGGAAAAACATTGATTTACAGTGGAGGAAAAGAACTAGGAAGCTTACCAGCAAGTATGCGGCCTGTAGGGTGGGCAACACAGCAACAAAGAACGTCAAGCGGAAAGTCAGAGAGGCTTAAATAATTTCATGGGTATTGGCATTGGAAAAGAAACCTGCCATGAGTAACTACTTAAGAGGAAAAAACGAAATCAGGAAAGAAACAACTTGATAACTCAAATGGAAGCTCATTACTTTTCGAAGCGAGATCGGGATGCCTTAGAACACGCACCTATAAAGCGAGATATAAGAAGGAAGAATAAACATGTGCTTGGTGCGGTAAAGCTAGGGAAACTATGCAGCATGTTTTATTAGAATATCAAGACGTCTGCCCAGCGGTCGATTTAAGTACCACTGGCCTCCTTGAAACCCTTGGGTTCAGCGAGAGCACGGGAAAGTAAACATGTCTGCGATAGGGGGGGGGGGGGGGGAGATTAGTAAGAGGCGATTGGAGGATTGGTGGAAGAAAAGTAGGGGAAACGACAAAGAACAGAGACGTACAACAGCACAGTTCTCAATAGGACATCAGAAAATTTGGTTGTGGGAGTTCATAGTTGTTTTTCTTTTTTTCTTGTTTAACATAGGTAGGAGGTTAGGCAGTATAACAAGAGCTTCGTGGCGCAACCCACCGCCCCGTGCGTGTGCGCGCGCACACGCGCACACACGCACACACGCACACACCAATTGGGCGAGTTGGTACTGGGTGAACATATTGAAGGGGCAGCGCAATATGACGACGACAGAAGGCAGCGCTGTCCTGTATGTTCCTGCCTTCTGTCGTCGTCGTATTGCGCTGCCCCTTCAAGATGTAGAACGTTTCAGAACACGGGCCCAGGTCCCACACGCAGGAACGTGCGAATAATATTCAAGCCCACCGCTGTCTTTCGCGTGCGTCACGTGGCGTCATAACAATTTGTTTGTAAAAGCGAGAGCGAGTTTGCTCCAGTCTTTCGCTGTGGCAGAGAGTGCTTTGAGATATTGCACTGCCGTTGCCACTGACGCACTTTTCACAGTGGGAGCTGTCTCCTTCCCTAGTAAGTGATTGGCGCTATGTGAAATCGTACCGCCTTCGGCATCAGCCTTTGTCGTAAATAGATGTTCCTTCGTCAGAATGTAGTGAGCCAGTCGTCGTGCTACCTTCGTCGTCGTGCTTTCGCCTTGACGCTGTCGTCACATGCACACTCGCGTTACACATGCAATCGGTCGCTTTGAAGAAGTTGAGGTCACTGACCAAGTCAGGGTGGACAAAACCCCTAGGAGGCGTTTGGGAACCCGTACGCGTACCTTGATCACTCTAAAGCTTTCTAGACTCCGAAACGTCTCTGCGTTCTTTTTTCCCTTGACTTGGTCAGTGACCGCAACTTCTTCTTCAGCGTGTTACCTGACCAGACAAACTTTTGTCGAACTCTAAATCAGTCGCTTTACGCGAAACATGTACATTGGATCATCTGAAAACACTTTGCGTGACCGCAAGCGATACCTTAAGTAGCTAGCTACCAGCAAAATCATTCACATAACATTGATTCTCACAGTGCTTGGAAAATGCACAATTTCTTTCTTTTTATTCTTCCAGAAGATCTGTCGCTTACCGCTGCTTTGTTCCCGAAAATATTTCCAAATATTGATTTTTTTGGTACGCATCGTCTATTAAAGCTTTCGGCACCTATGCGATTTAGAAATGACTGTTCCAATGTACATCCACTGCAATGACACCATGAGCTTTGCTGGTTAAGCCTCTCGCGTATACATCGCGCGTCCATGTGCACTATAGACATGTGCACTATAGACACCCTTGAAACAGCTGGGGAAGAGACCATTCGCTGTACTTCAATTTGCTGAACGAGCACGCATTATACAGAAGTTGTGGCCCGTCTACGACGGCGCCGTTATAGCTTCCTGATACATTTTTTTTTTTCAATTTTCGATGTGATGAATAAAAGAACACATCTATAGGTGTAATTAAAAGGCTCAGAAAAAAGTCCGATCATCCATCGCCGGCTCTGAAGAAACTTACGCTCCTATTACTGCACCAGACGTATCGTGACCACATACATACATATATATATATATGTATATATATATATATATATATGTATATATATATATATGTATATGTATATATATATATATATATATATATATATATATATATATATATATATATATATATATATATATATATATATATATATATATATATATATATATATATATATATATATACCGATGGTTCGACCTCCCGTACCAGCTCAACTGCCGCATTCGTCGTTCCAGCAAAGAAAGTTACAGTTAAATTCAATTCGCATACGACTACATCGGGAGAGCTTGCAGCTCTCCATGCCGCTATGATGTACGTCACCGAAGAGCCAACAGAGAAATGGGTCGTATTTTGTGACTCTATGGCAGCCCTTCACAGCATCAAGTCTGCATTACGTCAAAGAAATTACGAGCAGATGACATCTGACATCAGGGAAGTGCACCACCATGCTCTGGAAAGAGGGCACACCATCATATTTCAATGGATTCCTGCTCACTGTGGCATCGTCGGCAACAACCTAGCTGACGAGGCGGCCCGGTCTGCCCACGAAGATACCCAGACGCGTTCAATACCTTTGGCGAGGTCGGACGCTGCCAGGGAACTTCGCCTACATGCACGCAAAAAGTCGCAAGATCTCTGGAGTTCAAGTGCCTTCAATTGCCGATTATATAAACTGGAGCCCACGCTACGGCTACAACTGCCATCTATCCTTCCGCGCGGCGAAGCAACCTTTCTGTACCGCTTGTATCTGGGAGTAGCGTTCACGAACTCATACTCCTATCGTTTGGGAATGGCCGAGAGCCCGATGTGCGATTCCTGTGGGTGCGAGGAGACCATCGAACACCTATTGTGTACCTGCCCCCGCTACGATGTACAACGCCTCTCTCTGCGGGCAACTTTACACCGACTGGACTTAAGACCGTTCACCGAGTCAAACATACTCGGACCGTGGCCACACCTGTCACTGGCACGAAAAGCGAATCGTGCATTAGTGCAATACTTGAAGTGCACCGGCTTAAGAGACCATTTATAGTGTCCCGCCCACACGCACTCAGTGCTCACTTTCCCCCTTTTCCTCTTTCTATTCCCCTTTCCCCTACCCCCTTGTAGGGTAGCAAGCCGGATCCTCGTCTGGTTGACCTCCCTGCCTTTCCTGTCCTTGCTCTCTCTCTCTCTCTCTCTCTCAGATATTAATATTTCAGAGGACTTTTCGGAGAACGTGCACAAAAAGCGCAAACGACTGTGGGATTACGCTAAGGCGAATCAAGAGAAGACCAGCAATGTAAACCTCAAGTTCATTATTCTTCATATATATAAATAAGGTGAAGTACGTCTATGATGAATCCCTGGACCAAGTTGTGCAAGCAGAATGACAAGAACTGAACACGGATGGGTCGGTGCTCTCTTTCCTTATTGTAAATCGCAAAAGTATACGAAATAAAGGGGATGAATTTTCTAGCCTCGTTGATGTGTCTAGACCAATTGTCGTTCTTGGATCTTAATCCTGGCTTGATGCTGACATTGACGATAGTGAATTATTTTCCGGAGGCTTTGTTTGCTACCGTAAGGACCGAAATCGTTACAGGGGAGGTGTTTTTATTTTAGCGGATGCGACAGTGTGCTCCCGGTAAATTGATATAGAATGCAGTCAAAATGAAATGTTGTGGGTAGAGATTAGATTGAAGAACATAAATTCATTATCGCTATGTTCGTTCTATCGCCCACCAAGAAGCAAATTTAATATTCGTGGTGGCAAAGGAAACAGTAGGCACAGATTATCTATCTATAGGCGGAAATTTTAATCTTCCAGAAATAGATTGGTCTCTAGCAGATGCCAGCTACAGCGCTTTCAGCCAGTCAAGTAAAGAAATGTTGAAGATATGTCGCCTCTTCAAGCTAACTCAGCTATTTCTAGAGCCCACAAGAGCAAGAAATATTTTATATTTATTTTTCACTAACACGCCAGAGTCCGCGCGCTATACAACAGTGCTACCGAGCATAAGCGACTACCAAGCCGTATTGCGCGATATGAATTTGCAGTATGTGAGAGCTGCTAACGGTGTTACGCAGCGTATCTACAGCTATCAAAAAGCACGTGTCAGTGATATGGTTCTGGCTTTAGATTCCTATTTTGATGTGTTTGAGACACAGATTGAATTCTTGAACATGGAAGAGCCATGGAAAGTATTTAAGAAGTTGCTCGAGATGCGTGAAAGATATGTACCATCATGGGTTGTGACTGCGCGGTGCAGCAAAAGTAAGCCGTGGTGTTCGCGAGACGTGAAATGCAAGGCCAGGCACAGAGCGCACGTTTACGCAGCTTATAAGGAAAACCCTTCTTTGAAGCTTAAAGATAAACTCAAGAAAAAAAATACTGAAGAGATGAAGGCAACTTTGAAGACAGCCAAAGATAAGTTCCAACACGTTCCATCTCCGTAGACAGAAAAGACCGAAAGAACTGTGACCATTCTTTAAAATGAACCGTAAAGATGTATTATCAATACCGGCCCTTGATAGCGACGGCGCTACCGTCCATAACCAGATCGAAAAAGCCGAGTGCTTTATCTCGTTTCTTTTTTCAGTTCTGTGTACACTGCTCATGTTCACACTCAAAACTCTGTGGCGCGATCCCCGCCTGTGTTGGTGAGCCAATGAGCGATATCGTGATCAACCAACGAGAGATTGAGGCCGCTCTCAAAACATTGAATGCGTTTTAAGCAACTGGGCCTGATGCTTTATCGCCTGCGCTGCTTTCATTATGCCCACGGGAAGTAACCAAATATATCTGTGCGCAATCTTCACCAAATCTTTACAGAAGATCTCTTTACCAGATGATTGGAAACTTGCCACTGTCGTCCACGTGCATAGGGGGGACCGCGAAATAGTGTTTTGAATTACCGGCCTGTCTCACTTACCAGCGTTGCATGTAAGATACCTGGGCATGTGCTTTACAGTAATGTTATAAGCCATATGAACGCGCACTTCTTGCTCAGCCGCCAGCAGCATGGATTTTGTAGTGAATTTTCCTGAACAACACAGCTGCTTCAGTTTACGCATGATTTAGCAGGAGCTTTGGACAATGGTTTCGGTGTTGACCGCTTGTTTCTAGATTTTAAGAAGGCGTTCGATGTTGTCCCTGACTCTTATAGAAAAATTTGAAATGTATAATATAAAAGTATGGTTGTTAAGTGGATAAAGGAATACCTAAATTTAAGAAGACAGGAAGTTGTGCTTAACGGCAAGACATCCCGTGTAGTTGATGTGTCCTCTGGCGTGCCCAAAGGATCAGTCAGAGCCACTTTTGTTTCCCATCTATATAAATATCTGCTCCGATATTTCATCGCAAATCAGACTATTTGCGGATGATTATGTTTTGTATAGGGTTATTCATACTACCCATGACTGCAGTGTTTTACAAAAGGACCTGTACAAAGTAAATGAGTGGAGCAACAAGTGGCACATGCTCATTTACTTGAAAAAATCTGTTCATATGCGTTTTTCGAGAAAAAGATCAACTCACGACCCCTGTCACTCTCGAAATTCAACCAAATCATTATCAGGTCAGGAGCATAAACATCTCGGAGCTTATTTCACACCTGTTCTTTCTTGGAGCTGTCACATTGATCATATCACAGCTAAAGCATGCCGCGTTCTAGGTTTCCTGCGCAGAAATGCAAGAAAGTTGCCACTCGAGACAAAGGTATCATTGTACAAATCAAATGTCTAATCCATTTTGTATTATGCTTGCCCTGTGTGGCATCCGCGGTCAGCACGTGGCGTAAACAGTTTAGAAAGAATTCAAAGCATAGCCCTTCGTTTTGTTTGTTCAGATTATACCAGGAATTTCAGCGTTTCAAGAGCAAAAGAAAGCCTCGGTTGAGAACCACTACAGCAATGCAAGGAATACCTCAGAATAAAAATTTTTCGCAACGTATTCCACTCTCGAACGGCTATAGATCCCGGGAAATATTTTTCCAAGCCTGATTACGTTTCACAACGGCTGGGCCATGAAAGTAAGATTAAAGAAATAGCTTGTAAAATTGAAACGTTAACATGCCATTTTTTCCCAGAACCATAAGCCAGTGGAACAAGTTACCATCTGATGTCGCAACAATTATCTGAAGCAAGCTATCTTCAAATTCAATAAGCCCACCATAGTAAGAAAGAGAGAGTGTGTGTGCACGTGCGTGTGTGGTGTGTACGCGTGTGTGTGTGTGTAGGTGGGTGCGAAAGTATGAAAGTGTCCCGGGTACATGTTTTGCTTTACCTGCGTCACTTATTGGTTCTTTATTTGATCCGATCCCCCCTCCACTGTAATGCCTGCGGGTGCTGCGGGTATTGTGATAAATAAATAAGAATAAATAATAAAAGCACTCCATTACAAATAACGCAGTTGCAGTTCCCACTGACCATTTCCTGGCCTCATTGAGCAGTTTGTTTGTCTGAACTGATTCATACCAGGGACGCTGAAGGGAAGTGATGCATGTTTGTTATTGAGTACAGCACTGCGCACGTGACTAATTCAGGCAGTAACATCACAGACGCTTCTGACTGTCTCAGCGCATGCTGCGCACTTGATCCACAAAAGCGATAATTAATTTATAGAGCTAACTCTTTGATCGTTACGTTGACGAGGTTCACTGTAAATTTCAGAATACAAACACGTGTTCGATATATCTTCTCTGTCGCAGATAACAACAATATAAATACATAACTTTTTCTTTTTCTTTCAGATATGCACACTGCTTCTGTCGATTCTATTCTTCTATGATATATTTTTCGTATTTCTTACGCCACATTTGATTCCGGTGAGTCCTAGTTGGCGGCTCCCTTTCTTTCTACCCATATTTCATTAACACTAGTAGAGCCGTGTACCAAAACTTCTGTTAAGTTGGCCATAAAATACCGTGCTCCACTATAGCTTCATTTTTACTTTCGGGTATAGAAAGAAGCAGATACTAAATGAGTTTTGGAAAACTATTTCAACAATACTGCATCCTTTACGCCAACAGTAATCCAGTTATCTCATAATTCTGTTTGCCCAGTACAAAGCCTAACAACACCGTTATATCCTGCTGTCTTTGACATAACATTACCGGAAAATAGCGGTTTGAAGTGGGGAACAGTGGATGAATTAGGAATGTTCCTGGAGCCAATGTTTCAACACGGAGAGTTGTCTTCATCAGGCCAACGAAAGCACTACTTTCTTAAGTCGGAGGGAGGGGAGAATTATTCAGCTAAAACAGCATTCAATATCTGCCAGAATCCACTAAACATTCCTCTGAATTCGCTGAAAGATTTCTGTGGATTTATTCTAAAGAGAAGATGCACCAAAATTGCATTTCGAAAGCCTGTAATTGTATAAGTAACTTTATACACGCCGCAAATACAGGAAAAGCAAATACAAGAAACTTGTTTAGATTGATGGCAAAGCGCTTACGGAACCGCCTTTCAAAAAAGGCTCTTGGTTTTAATATACTGGTTCTGCCGTAAGAGCTGTACGCATATTCATTTCATCGTAACGTACGTACGTACGTACTTACGTCGTTAAAGAAAGGCGCTGCAAGTCATTGGCGTATTTTCGTTTTGCTAAAGCCGAACGTTGAGCTAAGCCAAAAGTCAAATTCGGTCACAAGACGGCTAAACGTTCTCGTGAACGTTCTCGTTCTCGCATGACAAATCCATTAAAAAGCCATTTGTCCGTTACAATTTCGTTTTTGGTGCTAAACAAGACGTAAATCCGCTAGTTTTATCGGAATATTAGCGGGAATGGTAGCAGTACTTTTTAATGACCCGTCAGATCGTCTTATTTTAACATTGATGCATCAGCAGTTGATATGATTCTGCCATCGTAGTGTAGAGACGTTTAGATAGCGGTACCGATGGGATTAATCACACCAGAGATGGTAGAGCAGATACGCTGTAAACGCAAACGTATAAGCGACTGTTGTAACACCTCGGCAAAATGAGAGCTGTAAAATTTATGACAAGCTTTGGGAGTAACATGGACTGAATAGCGTGATAACGCTAAAAGCAGTGAATAAAATGAACATCCTAATCGACACCACTTGCCCCAAGCGCTATTGCAAGAATCGTGCACAACTTTCGTAGGCTGCATGATCTTTGATGCATAAGCGACACATGCGTTTCTCACATGTGTTGATTTTTAAAAATAAAGGTCAGTGGATTGTACACTTGACGTGAATCACGAGGAAATCATCAAATTTTGTTTAAATGAAATGACTATGTGATACAATGAATAAGCCACTAAGTATTCAGTTGTATGACTTCGCTGACTGATATGGAAGGCTCTATATTACTGATGCTCATAGAGGTGTGTCTAATCCCTATAAAACGTATAAGATATTATTTTTTCGACAACTGTCAAGCTGCTTTTAAACATGAAAGATTGTGAAAAAAATATTTCTATAATATCATTGTTCACATTTGATATTTCCAGGCGAAAATTACTCACAATTCAACGACGAGCTTCGTAAATGCCTCGGGGGTAAGCCATTTTCAACCCTTTAAATTTTCGTGAGTTTTTTGTGTGTGCTGCATTTCCCCGTTCACGAATGCTTCTCGTCTTCCTGAGTGTTAAGTGCCACTCCTGTTGAAGTGTCAATAATTTACTCGGTAGTCTATTATTAAACCGCGCACAATTGTTATTCTAGCACCGCGCTCTTACTTGCTGATAGTTGCTATGTATGTTTCCATGTCTAACAGCCTGCACGGTGTTTTGTTATTTCCGCAATGAAATTTGACGATCTCGAATGTAAATCGGCTGTTCCCTTTCACGTTGACTGCACCCGCACAGAGATGTTTCAGGTGTGCCCTGTTGAGCTCAACAAACCCTCGAGGTGTCGCAGTGGCTGCTGATTAGCACTGAGTAGCTGATTCGATTCGCGGCGGATGCAGCAGCATTCCTATGGGGGGGGGGGGAGGGGGAGAGAATTTCTTGTGCCCGTCAGGAGTGCGTTAAGAGCCCTGGCTGGTCAAAATGGCGCGACTACTTCCACCAGTCGTCGTGTTTTTCTTTTGTATCTTGTGGCTTTAGGCTCAAGTTTCCTTCAACGCAAGTCCTCAGTTTGAAGGTCAACCAACTAGACCCCTTCGCTAGATTAATGACGTTGGTAGACGCGTGAGCAGCAGCTAGCAGTCGAGGAAGGGAGGGGAGATGGAGGAAAAAATGTTAAGTGGTATACTGGCACAATACTTTCTACTATTCTTTTTTTTTTCATTAGATGAAGATCCTATCTCTCTAAACCCTAGAAAAAATAGTGACAAGCCTCAAAGCGCCATTGGTAATAATTCGTAATCGCCAGTAAATGTTACGAAGAGGAAGCCCGATGCACAGATGTATTTACAACTATTTACATGGGGAAAAGTTAATGGTAATCGCGAAGGCTGGTACAAAGGTCACAGCTCGAGGAGACAGTCTACCACTCCTTCTTCGTTTCCCTCCTGCGCGCACGGTTCTGTCCGAATGCACCGTAACAATATAATAGCTTTTTCTGTAGCCAGCTTATGTTTCGTTTCCAAGAAGGATACCATGTTGAGGTCATACAGTATACTCCTGGGAAACGAAACCAATACTGAGTGTAGAAAAGCTGTTACATTACACTGCAATAAATTATTTACGGCGCGCTGGGGCTTATTGCTATTCTTTTTTGCGGGTTAGAATCTAGAACCTTCATTTAACGCAAAACAATAAATATTCGAAACTATCTCATGCCTGCACCTTAAGAGTGAGAAAGCAGATATAAATTGAAGGTATAGAGGACACATAGGGAAAGAATTCGAAAAACTATCTACAGAATCGCGACAAATTAAAGGTTCACCATAGTTAGCGTATTAAAAGAAAAGTTGAAAGAAATTCTAGTGACTGTAAGCAAATACCTTTCTGTTTATGACGACAATTTTTTTCTTCCAACAGATGACAAAATTCTAAAAAGCTGAAAAAGCTGTAGCTCATAGAGTGAATAAGTGTACAAATGTATAGCAATAAAATGCTATGTAATATAATTTACATATTCATGTGCATTATACTCGTTTTATATGTTGTGATAGATAAAGCTCACATTTCTTTTTTTGCCAAATTAAAGTTGGAAGTTTGGTACTTTTATTTATTTTTAGCATCCCCTTTTTCATGAACCTTTGGGCTATCGTTTAGGGACCTTAACACGCTCCAAGTAGTCACTGGAACTTAACTATTCTTCTTTATTGCAGAGCTATAGCCAGGAATCTTTGTTTAACCTGTACTACGCCTCATATGTTAAAAGGTTTGGTGACTCAGTAACCTTTCGCATATTCAGCTTCCGCTTGTGCGTTCGATGACGCCTCAAGCTGTCATGGAATATTTTGTACCCTCGCTTCTAGCCCCATTTCGTCATTAAAATTCATATATTTAAAGATATCTACAATCATTCGCCCGCAGAAAGGCGACAGTATCATGGTTGAAGTGGCCCGCGGCGGGGGCTCGAAGGAGCAGATTCCGATGGTGATGCGGGTGCCGCGATTCGGAAACCAAGACATCTCCGCGTGTCTCAATAGCTACTCGCTTCTCGGCTTCGGAGACATTCTCGTTCCCGGTGAGCAACAGCTGTTGATCTCCGCACACTGTTTTCAGACTTGGCTGTTAATAACGATGCATAATAGGGTCAGTCTGAGAGGAGTTTGCCGGGGCTCCAGCGCCTCTTATATATATCATAATTTTGTGATAGTAAATTGTACCCAAATATTGAATTTGTGATGAACTACTTAATTCTTTTGTTTAGCGAAGCCAAAACCTTTGCAATAACACACTTATGATTATATAATGTATTTATATTCTCTGTTCGTAAATACTACCATATGTACTTGCCCTTCCTGTTATAATCCCAAGAGGGATTGACAGTATGTGAAATAACTAATACATAAAAAATAATTACACGCAATAATTTGACTAATGGGCAAAAATTAGATGTGTTCGGCGAAGTTTTATTTGTATCCTGTACGCTCGATTTCTGTGACGCTGTGTATTTTGTGCCTATGACCGTGTGCTGCATATGTTTAATATTACACCTCTTGAACTAGTGCGAAAAAATCGTAATTACTTATTTTTGTGGAAACTAATTCACAGCCACTTCTGTTCGTAGTTACTGTCAGTTGTAACGTTCTGCGTGCCTCACCCAAACTTGCGTAATCCCAGCATTTTCTAAGTGAATTCCTCTTGCACCTCTAACGCTATAATACGTCTTGTGACACAACAAAATACCTTGCGTCATGATCTTGATATTTTGAGCTCTACTATTTGCTCATTGCCTGACTTCTCTTTAATTCAATATTTTGTTCAATTTGTACCATTGTTTTCTTTAGATTTTATGTTTGGTTTTTCTGTTTTCAGTTCTTTGTGTAACACTATTTCACCAATATTAGGACGTGGAGCTGTTCTTGGGCACTTTCAGAAAATAAATAAATGACATGAAATGGAAGCTCTCACTTAGGAGTTAACATAGGCAGCATGGAAACGGAAAAATAATGAGGCGTACAATGCTATAACGCCCAGTAGGAGCTCCTGCGTTTAAAACAGGTTAAAATTATCCACAAAAAATTTTATGAGTGCTTAGACCTACCGAGCCGAGTAAACGCAGCCACTGTGTGTATATCCAAACCATTGTCCAAACACAACCAGTGAAATGACTAGGAAGAGGCTTGAATCACTTGAAACTAAGAAAAAGAGTATCAGATGAGTTAGCCAACCTTGGTAACCTTTTATTTCGATATATAAGAGCGCCCAAAAACCAGGAAGAATAGGAAGAACGACACATGCCATAGTGCTTGCTAAGCTTATATTCCATAACAATATTTCCTCGCGTGGAAAATCGCGTATTTCATCGCACCCAAACCACTCCTTCCTACGCCTGCAGGTGCTTTTAGCGTAAAGGTCCTTTCTTTTCTCTTGCTTTCTTTTACAAATGCTTAACCTAGTTATTCGTCTGTAATAAAAATCCACTTGAGATCGACACTGGTCTCATCTGCGCCTTGTCTTGTGTCCTGTCGTTCTAGCGGCGTTTAGCTGTCGTGTCGTAGCAATAGTGCCGTCTTTAGTAGTGAAGTAGAGTGGAGAAGATACCTCACAAAACCATGCTATCATTTTTTGAGAAAGTCTCTTTATTAAGTGATACGTAATGTGACTTCCGGCGGTATGTTGGAACAGTTCACCTCCCAGAGGATTGTTGTGGTCTGTTAAAATGTCGCAGTTTCGCCCTGAAGGTAAAGCGTCCGTCGCGTAACAAATTAATAGACAGCTATATGAAGTAAAGATAGTAGCTTTACCAGCCGTATAAACTTGTAAGCATTCGCTTACTAACTAAATTAACAAGAATGGTGTCATGTGCACACAAGCAAATATGAACGCATCTCACTCGATGACCGCGGAAACTCGCTTTCAAAACGCTGAAGTGACGAAACGCGGCAGCAGCAGCGAGCGAATTGACCTTTGTGCTGCTTCTCGCTTCAACGCCAACTAAGCGGCAAAAATACAGTGCACACGAAGATACCAGCACTGGGCCCCTCTCTCCCCATTGCAAATCGCTTTTAAGCTAGGTCCCACTCGGCCGCGCCATACGCAGCAGCCGCCAGAGTAGAACGCCCCCCCCCCCCCCCCACGTCCCCTTCTCCTGGTGCTTTGCGCGCCACGGAAGACTGCGCTTCCTCCCCGCTTTCCTCCCTTGCGCGTGCTAGATTTATCAGCCGTCGCCGGCTCACCCTTGCACGCTTTCACTCGCACATACAGCACGCGCTACGCGTTGAAAATGTTATCAACCTTGGACTTTATACGGAGCATCACGGTGACGGCGACGGCAGAAATTCGTCGGCTGTGTCCATGTGATTGCTATCGCAATAATAAGCATATAGCTCAAAATCAGGTAGATCCTTATGTAGGTCGTCCATCATCCGGAGTAACAGCTGTGCCGCTAGCCTCATTCTTGGCGCTGTGCCAGCTTTTATCGCTGAGCTTCATACACCCGCATCGCGAATCTTCATAGTGGGGTCATATACGCTCACGCGTAAGCAATTCCTTTCATATGGGCGTACTACTTCACTCAAACGCCCTTTTCTATAGGTGTCAGGGGCGAATTAAAAAAACAAATAAAAAATGCTCTCAAGTGTGCGAATTGTCTTAGTGTGCGTGCCACAATAATGTATTAGCACACCAACACAATGATATGCGATGTTCCCATCTTTTTGGAATGTACTACTACGTTCAAGAACCATGTGTTATCTGATATCGTGAGTGCGTTCTCGCCAGACAACAAAAACGTGATATCAAAACAACCTACGAAGCGAACGAAGTGAACGATACTCACATGGCAATAGTTAGCTGCACCATACAGCCCATAGGCTACGGCTTCACGTTCAACTTAGCCAGCCTCTCTCCCCCTGTAGTTATTTTGGTTACACGGTACGAATTGGTGCTAAAGCATGAGCATGCAGCTATGGAAATCGAGGCGTAGTCATAGTTGTCGTATCCGTCGCGCTTTAAAGTCGTAAGCAATGATATGTGCATGTGTGTCGTCCAAATGTACCGATTCAGCTGCTCGCACCATTTGCGCAGGCCTTCTGCTCGCGTTTCTGCGCGGCTTCGACCTCAGCAATGTCGGTGGTTGCATGTACTTCCCGGTGGCCTTGATATGTAAGTATTCTCAGTTCTGGATGAACCTAATCAACCCTTGTGTTCCACTGCCCCCCCCCCTTTTTTTGTTTCTGTTGTCCAGCAGTGTATGGGGAAGAAAAGCAGTAGGAAAGTTGTTTTAACAGCGAAGATTTTCTTTGCGAACCTCACCGGGTTTCGTGACCGTGGCTGCAGTGTGGCTGTTCTCTTGCCGAATAGGTCAACCAATCACAGCGGATCACTGGGTTCTTTGCACCACCACCATAACGCGCTTGCATCCGCGCATCTGCGGCTGAGCGCATGCGCGGTCACGTGGCTCTATTTCACATTTTGTAAACTTTCCTTAAACGCCTAAAATATCACCACGCAGCATGTACATTGCCACAACAAAATTGGATTTGTCGTTCCTGAATCCCCTATCCAACGTAGCATGCTCGGCCCTAAAGTGAATATAATTTTTTTAAATAAATGATCTTAGTTTATTAACTAATCAAGCGAAATATAAAAAAAAATATTTTGAGGAGCGCCACATGACGGCAAAGCATGTGTCGTTGCTTTCAACCAGCTGCAGTTACCCAATTCTTTTTGTATTCTTGGTTTAAGCTACGTGAAACACCCTGCATAAGTGTGAAGAGATCACGTTTGGTTATTCCACCTCGCGATTCCCGCAAGCACTGCTGATTTTCTGTTAACGGAACACGACATTTAAAAGGTAACGCAGTTGAGGCTGCCAGAGTAGTCTTATAATGCGTTATTTGCATGACCTTCACGAAGAAAGGCCATGTATTGGTGGTGAGAATGTTGTAGGCTAAACTTGGCCAATCGAATTTCGCGGGCTAAGCGTGGTGCCGATGACGTCGATAAGTCACGCATTTCACGGCATTTATTTCGTTTTTGTGTAGCAGAGAATACCATAAATGCTACGAGGATTAGTTTTTGCTTATTTCTGAGTATATTACATTGAATCTCTATTGATAAAGTATTATTCTTCAGCAGACGTTGTCGGCATCCATGACGTGATAAGGAGCTCGTGTGGAAAGTTCAAGGCGTCGTCAACCCCAGATTTTGACTGTTCGGTCACTTTTTCTCTTACCCAATGCTCTGGCCACAGCTTCACTGGCCAACTTTATACTCCCATTCTCTGTATTGTTTCTCTGCCCGATGTATTGTTTTAACAACAGCAGCGACAACAACAACTAACGTTGGTTCACAAAGCACACTTATGCGCTGAGCAGAATGCACTATAATAAAGGTTACGTACATACTGTCTAATCTACCAGCCTAGCCAAATTAAGTGTTTTTTTTTAGTTTCCTTTCAGCTTTTTCTGGGGAGCAATTTCGGTCTCTCGCCATCCGTGCCATCCCAATCGCTTAATGAGACATGTATAAAAGAAAGTGAAATAGATGTTGTAACGTTGCTTGCAAAGCCTTAGAGAAACCAAGAAGTCAGCGCAGCACATAATCCGCCTCCACGTCAAACTGCAGTACGTGAACTTTCTTAGACCATGTACATCAGAGCTGCCATTTTTGCACCAAGCATCAAGCTCTTCCAGCTTTTTGAAATGTCCAATTGCTGCTTAATTCCTCAGGCCCAGTTTAAGAAACGGAATCCAAACTGTGGAGAGTCACTTTTAATTAACCTAATAATCATTTGTTGTTTCTAATGGTGATTTACAGTGATTTATCATGGAACATCATCGTAAAGATGAAGAAATATTAAGTTGTGCCCGTTTTTGCTACCTTTAGCGCCACTGTTTGCTCGTTGTTCTTTGATCCTTGTGCAGTCTATGGCTTAGGTCTTTTGGCGACGTTCGCCAGCCTCTACCTGATGCGCCTGGCCCAGCCTGCACTTATGTTCCTCGTGCCATTCACAGTGCTGCCGACACTGCTCATTGCGCGGCTGAGGGGCGAGTTCGACGACATCTGGAACGGAAATGCGGCAAGTCTCACGATTATTTGTTTGGTCTGTCGTTTCCGTACAATGATGCAGAAGCTTGAGCTAGAAGGAGCTAACTTCAGCGGAGTGTTCTGCCTCCTGCTTCTTGCGCGAGCGTTGTACGTACAAGCCCTAGCGTTCCTGCCGAGTAGTTGTAACACTGACGTGTATATACTAACGTTGATGCAGGCTGTCGTTTGATTGAAATAGTGCCGGCGTTGCGCAACGTTGCGAGACGCCTGCTGTCTGCCAGCAGGACACTGTTTCTTCTGCTCAGCGACAGTTCTCTCGCGTGCTGCGTCGCGCAGCCATGTCGCCTCTGTGCTTCGGTAGAACAGCGTGCGAGTGTGTGTATACATATATATATATATATATATATATATATATATGTATATACGTTCCGTACATAGCAGTGAACGTTGCGGAAGCTGCGCAAGAAGTTCGGTCAGGAGAAGTTATCACTCCGCACGTTGCGTCCATGCTTCGCTGCGCGTCAACGGCGTTCACTCGCGCGAGGATGCACGTGAGGCTTCTCGCGACGGGTTGCAAATTAAAAAAAAAAAGAACCCGAGAAGAACAACAAAAATAAAAATGATCTAAAACGATGCATTAGCAGCCGTTTACCATTTGCTTCTAAGGATAAAAACTTGAGCCAATATAAAATACAGTCGCGCACAATTACAGTCAAAAGACACGAAACTATATCCAAGCGCGAACGAAGCCACTGCGAGAAGTCACTACAGCCTCCACAGCGTTGACTGCTATGTGCGCAGCGGAGTACAAGCGCAGTGTGACGCTGCGCGCGTCCACTTATTCTCAGACCTTTCACAGCCGAACGCTGTGCGCCCGTCTCTGAAATTTTTTTTAACCATCCACGCGTGGTCCGCGCTTGCACCACTTGCACCATCGATACTACGACGGAACGGCGGCGGCAATCGAGATGTTCGCCATTTCCCCGCCTCTGTCACCGCTACGGTTATAAAGGCGGACGTGCGCGATGCGCACAGTTGCCTTGCGATAGCGGATCTTGCAACGCAGTAAGCTAAATGTATGTAGTAATTGCCGCGATGACCGAAGCCAGTTTCTTACAGGAGTTACTGGCCGACATACCTAAGAGTGGCGAACATACAATAGCTCCAAGCTTTCAATAAGTTCCAATAGTGGAGACAGCAATAAAAAAGAAACAATTATTACGCCTCAGCAAAGTCACACACTGTCAGTTGCAGAGAACATTAGCAGTAGCCCTGCTACAATGTTGCTTATTAGACGAGTAGAATGTTGGGCTAGTCTCTGCATACCTTAAGGAGGATGTGTAGAGCAAGGTTGAAATCAACGGAAGAAACAAGAGGAGACGAAAAGATTGCCAGAATGACAACAATCTCTGTCTCCTCCTCTTCCGTTGATTTTAACCTTGCCCCACACATCCTTTTTATGCTTATTAGGCCTCACCTTTCGTTAATTTCTTTGCTGGCGAAGTTTGTTATGTGGGGGTCAATGCTAGGAAATGAAGTACAAGTTTCGATAACACTTCTTTTCTCAATCTATTTATCGTTGCTGCGACGGCATAGGGATGGTCATTATACCGAGAAGCTACATTATGTAACAACGATTTGTGACGATGGTGCAGTTGCCATTGGGATGTACCTATTAAAGGTTAATGTAGTAATCGCCGTAGTGTGCGATTATAAGTGTACAAGGCAGACAAGGCCAAAGCATTTTACCCACAGATATTCCTCCCAGAATTTTTTCAATATTGCAGCGACGTATGTAGACTACATGTAACAAGACCTGTAAGCTTGATCAGCCGGCTGAAGTTATTAAATTGAAATTTTTGTTGTTGCCTGCACATTCACTTTAAATTCAGTGCGGATTCTTTCGTTTACTTCTGCACGAAGTTAAATAAAGAGGCCAGTGTTATATTTAGAAGAACAAAAACCATGCAAGTAGCTCGAAAATTTCCTGGCCATCACTTTCCGAACATGGCGAAAACGTGACATTCCTGATCTCGCTACAAATAACTTAATCTGGCAACACTACGACACTCTCTATGGCAAAGTCGAACGCGGATAACACTGAAGGGCCGTGTTTATGAGCCAACAAGATTACTTTTGTGCCGGACAAAATGTTCTGTGGACGGCGTTTGCTGGAATCGTGTCACCGCGGGTGAATATATCTCCTCATTTGTCCTAATGCCTACGCATCGATCTCTAGAGCAACAATTTCATTCTGCGTCGAGGAAATAAAGCTCGAAGTAAAAGAGCGCGAAAAGACGAAGACAGAAATCAAACATGCGCGCAGGACAAGCCCTGCGCTTCCAAGTGGAATTTTATTTGTCCAAACCACATTTATAACGTTCACCCCTTCACATTCACAACATATTGGCCCCTTTTAGCGCGAGATGTGTAAGTGCTCAGGTCATTCCTGCACGGAGGGAACACGTCACAATGTCCTATCAACCATAAAGCACTACTAATGGGGGTTTCACGAAATGCATTGGAAATTCCTTAAAAGTAGAAAACACGAGATAATAAATCATGTCCCTACGACAGTCATGCATTTGAAAATGACTCAATGTTGTAATCAGACAAGCAATTACGTAACTTACACTAATTACCTCATTAACTTAAAGATGCCGTGTGATTTATACTATTGGAAGACTTGAGGCACGCCATCCGAGAAACTCGTAGCCCTTTCAAGAAATGCCAGTAGTTGACGCTGCTGGTTTTTATAGGGCAATGAATTCCGATAAATTTCACAGAGAAAAGCGAAACTGAACAGCCGAAGAGCGCAACTGTAACGTCCATAGTAGACGCCAACCTGATTGGTTGTGCCTCACAGCTGCGAGCATCAAGCGAGCGCCCTTATCAAGCCATGATCTCGGTGGCTTAATTTGGGGTCACCCGATGGCAGGCCGGAAACAGTCACATCACTCATGGTCGCCACAGTAACGATCTTCGTCTGTTCAGTTTCGCTTTTCTCTGTGAAATTGGTCGGAATTTATTGCCCTGTAAAAACTAGCAGCGTCAACTTTTTTCATTTCTGGAAACGATTACGAGCTCCTCAGATGGCGCGCTTCAAGTCTTACATTGGAATCAATCGCATAGTTTTCTTGGTTAAAAAAATAATTAGTCTAATATGCATCATTAACGTGCAGCGGTGGCGTAGAGTGCATCGGTGGCGTAGAGGTAGAGCATCCGCCTCGCGTGCAAGAGGACCGTGGTTCGAATACTGGTGCCGCGCAATTTTCCACCGGATTAAAAAAAATCCGCGTGTTGATAAAATTGCATAAACAAGGCCTGGAGTGCGCCCTGATCCCGGTGACCAGAACCAGTAACACACTCCCTCACCAGAGCAGGATTGGCCACCCTGGTGCAGTACTTGGCCACAACCTCCTATATGAATACAACAATCAAACCCCGACCCTCAGTCCCCAGCAGCTGCGAAGCAACTGACCACGACGGTGGTCAGACCTGTGACGCAGCAGAGGGTGCTAAGAATCCCTGGATCCGGACAGGCCGCCATTGGAATCTCAACCTGGCAACGTTTAACGCTAGAACGTTATCTAGTGAGGCGAGTCTAGCAGTGCTATTGGAGGAATTAAAGGGCAGTAAATAGGATATAATAGGGCTCAGTGAAGTTAAGAGGCCAAAAGAAGCATATACAGTGCTAAAAAGCGGGCACCTCCTGTGCTACCGGGGCTTAGCGGAGAGACGAGAACTAGGAGTCGGATTCCTGATTAATAAGAATATAGCTGGTAACATACAGGAACTCTATAGCATTAACGAGAGGGTGGCAGGTCTTGTTGTGAAACCTAATAAGAGGTACAAAATGAAGGTCGTACAGGTCTACGCCCCTACATCCAGTCATGATGACGAGGAAGTCGAAAGCTTCTATGAAGACGTGGAATCGGCGATGGGTAGAGTGAAAACAAAATACACTATACTGATGGGCGACTTCAATGCCAAGGTAGGCAAGAAGCAGGCTGGAGACAAGTCAGTGGGGGAATATGGCATAGGCACTAGGAATAGCAGGGGAGAGTTATTAGTAGAGTTTGCGGAACAGAATAATATGCGGATAATGAATACCTTCTTCCGTGGGCTAGCTGGCATTGCATGTTAATATTCTTAGCGCAAAGAAACGCACGACACGAGAAGAGGCAGACAGGACACAGGTGTGTGCCTTCTCTCGTGTCGCGCGTTTCTTCGCGCTAAAGACTATTAACATGAGTAAAGAACTATGCACAACGGGTATGAACCCCGACAAAACTGAGAATGAAATAAAAAAAAGTTAGAATTATGAATATGAAGCTTATAGCAAAGTTAGTTGTCATTTATAGTTATTTGATTTCACTTAATTAATTTCATCCATGATTTCCCTGCCTTTATTGTCTGTTATCTTTATGTATAGTTGTTTACTGAAGAATGGAACCCTTCACTCTTTATTCTTCTCGCTAAACGTGTGTGGCATATTTTGACTGGACTAAGCACAATGGTATGTATTGTTTCTCTTTGCTTACGTATTCACTCACGAAAGGTATAGGCTCGACCAGTTGTGACTAATTTTAAATTTGTTCATTCCATTTATCTTACTTTCAGCCCGAGGAGGCCAGCCTGTCGGAGAGCGACGTTTCGCACCCGGACATCCTCGCGGAGGACCACCTCAAACCCACCGACCCTAGAAACTTGGTGACTCAACCCGTGCAGCCGGCGTTCCAACCGACGGGATCATACGGAATCGCCTTAACGGGACACGCTTCACAGCAGCTCACTCCGGAGAAGTTCCTCTAGCGAGCACACTATATCTAGCGCCGAAAGTCTGTTTTTTTTTTTTTTTTTTTTTTGTTAACAGACTGGTCATAATTTAAAAGATACATAACGGGCAGATGTTGATACTGACTTGTCCGTTATGTGTACCCGTCGCTTTGACTGATCGATATATTTTATATGACGTTCAACTCCTAGCACGCGGGTTCCCGACCCCGGGTGCCTTATTTCGCTGAGTGTGGTCCGCGATTTAGAAACGCCAGGTGGCCAAAGGTAATTACGATCCCTCCGCTAGGGCTTATCTTATAGACCCCTGTTGATTTTGGACACTAAAGTTAATCGTCGTCATTGCTAGGTACAGTGTCTTTGCAGTTGAAACTAGCCATTTTTTTATTTTATATTTTTCAGCCGTGCTATGCAACGAAAACCGCTGACATCTTTCTTAGTCGACACAAGGATGGTTCAACCTCATCAGAGGGCCTTAGACAAACATGTGCTTATGAGACATACGCAGTCTACACGGATAATATTAGCTTGCTCGGCTCGTCGCTGCATGGTCTGCAATGCAGCGTGCTTGAATCGCGCAGTGTTCATGTGTGGATGTTCTGTTTCGTGGCCACATAATTTGACTAACGTCGTCAAAACCGAGGGTGACTGTCCTTCACTCTTTTAGCGGAACCAACCACTTTTCTTAGCGCCTAATTTCACAAAATTCTTTTTTCACACGCGACATTTCTGACATTGTTCTTGATAGAAGACTTTGTCCTGGACCTTTGCTATAGTGAAAAATAAGTACCATAACCTAGAGTGTTTCAAGACAGTCTGACCTGTTACATATTTTAGCGCATCGGGTCACATATATACGTTTAGTTTAACTAGAAGCAGCTCAAGAGAATTGTGAACTCAGACTGACATTCTTATTTCGTGTTCTCCGTGCACCACTTCCATCGCTAGTGACTGCTGGGTCCATTCGCTGAGATGATGGCGTTTCGAAGTTCCTGGCTGACGGAGGTGCTTGGATCATCACCATTGTTGGCTGGCTTCGTTTCCTGGTGGCCAGCGCTAGACCGGCGCGTTTGGCATTAGCTCTTGTAACACGATAGCTTATTGTTAGTTAATTGTTACTGTCATTATGATTACCTACCCGTGAAGGCAAGAGGAGACGCAGGCTGAGCGGTATGGGCAGGCTTCTTCTCGAGCTTTGCGCCCTTGCCTTGTCTGTAAGAGAACCACTTGGCCTCGCGCGTCGCGTGCAGAGTTCTTCCAGCCTGTGACCATGACTTGAGGCCACCGGCTTTCCTATAAGCTTGCCGCTGAAGCGCGAAGCACTTGCGCAGTGCAGTGAAACCAACAAATACGAGTAAGCCGCTATAATGTAAAACAAGTTTCTGGTGCAATAATGAAATGATAGAAGCAGTCTCCATGCGGGAGATATTGGATGTTCACAACTGGTAACGTGGTGGGAAAATGTACAAATGACACGTGGTGATGAAACAGGCGAACTAAACTCATTATCCCAAATTCCTCGATGTGCATTTCAAAACTGAAGATGCAGAGGCGCGGTAGGAGAAATCGAAAATACCGTCGGAGCCTTGTGTTGAAATGTCGCCCTGGAGCCATCCAAATTGTCGCGACGTCGTCTCACAGAGCGAAATTTCTTAGTCTCATCGCAATGTGCCTAAGTATGATAAACACGTTGTTCATTAAAGAAGGGCAAAGGAAATATTGCACGCGTGCCTCCCCACTGCGCTCGCAGGAATGGAGCGAGCCAATGTATCATGACATTATGACACATCTGCCGCCATGGGTACTGAGAGCGAAATTGGTTTCCAGAAAGAAGTACTATATATAGTACATTATTTAGCGCGCTCTGACGCCTGCCAGCTTTCGGTCTTTATTTTTTTTTCCGAGGGGGACGGCGGGATTGAGTGGCTAGGTTATACCTTCGTTTTATGAAACAATCAAAGAAAGCGAAGTGAAAATGTGATGTCAGTACTTCAAGAACGGTGTCTTTCATTGATATTTTTTTTAACTCTTTCTCTGCAAAATCTTATAGTCGGCCCTTAATTCCCATGTCTTATACCCAACTCTCACCTTACTCATTCGCACCCGCCAACACATCGCGTCCTTGGGAGACGGGAGGCATATATCTAAGCCTGAGTGAGTGAATAAACTATTATTGGGTCCAGCAAAACGCGATAGAACGCGCACCCGGCTAATCCGACGACGGGACTGACAGATCTAGTCTGCCAGCCCGATGGCGGGCGCGCTGGGCGGCCAGGATTTGGTCCTCAAAGACTGGACTTAGCAGGAGCGCGTCCCACTCTTCCTTGGTGAACTTCGGGCCCAACGACCTGCACTCACAGAGCATGTGAGACAAAGTAGCAGTTTCACCACAGGTTACGCAAGAACAATTCGGGTAGATCTCGGGATATATGCTGTTAAGGGACGCTGGATTTGGGTAGGAGTTCGTTTGCAAGAGTCTGAGCGTGACCGCCTGCGGCCTGCTTAGCTTGGAGTGAGGCGGCGGGAAAACCCTTCTAAGTAAAATAATTTAGTAAGTTCATTGTGCGTGATAGGAGCGTCTCTGTGTCCGGGGAGAGAGTCGCCCCATCCGAGGGCAGCGTGGTCGGTAAAGCCACGCGCAGCCTCGTGGGCAGACTCGTTGAGGTTCAGAGGAACCCCCTCAATCGCCCCGATGGGGGCAGGGAACCAAAGGATGGAGTGTATGGAGGTGTCGCCGTGTTTGGCGCCTTTCAGAATTTGAATTACCTGCCGGGCTACCCGGCCTTTCTGGAATGGCCTGGCGGCCACTTTCGAATCGCTATACACCCTTTCTTTCCGACCGTCTTGCATGGCGAGTGCAATGGCCACTTGCTCGGCCACCTCGGGGTTCGTCGTCCGGACGAAAGCACAGTTGATGACTTTGCCCAGCGTGTCCACGACGGAAACCGCAAAAGCCCAATTGCCGTCTCGGTATGCAGCTGCGTCCACGAAGCTTGCTTCGATCTTGTCCTTGTTTATTTGCTTCAGTATATTCAATGCTCTTGCCTTGCGACGACCTGCGTTGTGAACGGGATGAACATTGCGGCGCAAATGTGCGACCACGATCTTCTCCCCTATTTCTCTGGGGATTTGGGTGTTTTCAGCCAAATTCTTGGTTGGTGCGAGTCCGATCTCCTCGAGGACACGCCTGCCGGCCGGCGTGGTGGACAGCCGCGTTATCTGGGACCGTTCCTGAGCCTCGGCTATCTCCTCCATGGTGTTGTGTATGCCGAGCCGAAGGAGGTCCTCGGCATGCGTTCTGATGGGCAGCCCGAGGGCTCTCTTGACAAATTTTCTAATGAAGGCATTAAGCTTTTCCCGCTCGGCTCTGAGCCAGTTGTGCATGGCCACCGTGTAGGTGAAGTGACACAGCACAAAGGCGCTGATGAGCCGAAGCAGGTTGTCCTCCTTGAGGTCACGATGTCTGTTAGTGACCCTTCGCGCGAGGCGAAAAGCATTGTCGGTCTTCGCAATTATCTTGCGCAACGCAGGGCCGTTGCCGCCGCGTGATTCGATGAACATACCTAGGACTCTGATGGCGTCGACCCTGGGTATCGGGTGAGTGCTCCGTGCGAACAGGTGAATGTCACTTTCCGAGACCTGTTTCCAGCCCCTTGGGTCTGCCGCCTTTTTCTTTTCTATAAAGCAGAATCTCTGATTTGGTCGGGGAGCATCTGAGTGGTGGGTAGCAGGTACTGCTCCGTCACGTCTGCCGCCTCTTGCATGACGCTTTCCACTTGCCCTTCGCTACCGCCGGTGCACCAGATTGTGATGTCGTCGGCGTAGATGGTGTGTTTGATACCTTCAACTTGGGCCAGATTCCTCGAGAGGCCGACCATGCAGATGTTGAAGAGAGCAGGCGAAATGACCGAGCCTTGCGGCGTGTCACGTAGGCCCAGTAGCACCTCGTCGGAGACAAAGTCGCCGATCCGCAGCTTCACTTTCCTCCCCGTGAGGATCGAACGGACGTAGTTATATAGTCTGGGCCCCAGCTCGAGGTCTGCGATGGAGGCCAGAATGTATTCGTGGAGAACGCTGTCAAACGCTTTCTCGAGGTCGAGTCCGAGCAGGGCCCTGGTGTCCGTGGTACTGCCGTCGATGATGTAAGCCTGCCCAGGAAAGCAACTGCCCTTTAACGAAGACACTGCACCTGTCGAAAAGGTAACTTCACCAGGAAATTCCTTCGTTCACCCACAAATACGGGAAAACCACGAATGACTTTTCGTGTATCTGTATGCATATATCTGTAAGCCCGAGAATACACCCAAAGTGCCTCGAGAGGCCAGTCGCGCGGCAATTTTCCGTGCATTTTCGGATTTCTTTCACGCTTCTTTCACGCTAGGAAAAACTTTTATGTAACACATAGTGAACAACAAAGCTGTATCGGTAGTATATACATATATATATATATATATATATATATATATATATATATATATATATATATATATATATATATATATATATCTCCGGACAGGCCGCCATTGGAATATGAACCTGGCAACGTTTAACGCTAGAACGTTATCTAGTGAGGCGAGTCTAGCAGTCCTATTGGAGGAATTAGAGGGCAGTAAATTGGATATAATAGGGCTCAGTGAAGTTAGGAGGCCAAAAGAAGCATATACAGTGCTAAAAAGCGGGCACGTCCTGTGCTACCGGGGCTTAGCAGAGAGACGAGAACTAGGAGTCGGATTTCTGATTAATAAGAACATAGCTGGTAACATACAGGAATTCTATAGCATTAACGAGAGGGTGGCATGTCTTGTTGTGAAACTTAATAAGAGGTACAAAATGAAGGTTGTACAGGTCTACGCTCCTACATCTAGTCATGATGACCAGGAAGTCGAAAGCTTCTATGAAGACGTGGAATCGGCGATGGGTAAAGTCAAAACAAAATACAGTATACTTAGGGCGATTTCAATGCCAGGGTAGGCAAGTAGCAGGCCGGAGACAAGTCAGTGGGGGAATATGGCATAGGCTCTAGGAATAGCAGAGGAGAGTTATTAGTAGAGTTTGCAGAACAGAATAATATGCGGATAATGAATACCTTTTTCCGCAAGCGGGTTAGCCGAAAGTGGACGTGGAGGAGCCCGAATGGTGAGACTAGAAATTAAATCGACTTCATACTCTGCGTGAACCCTGGCATCATACAAGACGTAGACGTGCTCGGCAAGGTGCGCTGCAGTGACCATAGGATGGTAAGAACTCGAATTAGCCTTGACTTGAGGAGGGAACGGAATAAACTGGTACATAAGAAGCCAATCAATGAGTTAGCGGTAAGAGGGAAACTAGAGGAATTCCGGATCAAGCTACAGAACAGGTATTCGGCTTTAACCCAGGAAGAGGACCATAGTGTTGAAGCAATGAACGACAATCTTATGGGCATCATTAAGGAGTGCGCAATAGAAGTCTGTGGTAACGCCGTTAAACAGGAAACCAGTAAGCTATCGCAGGAGACGAAAGATCTGATCAAAAAACGCCAATGTATGAAAGCCTCTAACCCTACAGCTAGAATAGAGCTGGCAGAACTTTCTAAGTTAATCAACAAGCGTAAGACAGCGGACATAAGGACCTATAATATGGATAGAATTGAACAGGCTCTCAGGAACGGAGGAAACCTAAAAGCAGTGAAGAAGAAACTAGGAATAGGCAAGAATCAGATGTGTGCGTTAAGAGACAAAGCCGGCAATATCGTTACTAATATGGATGAGATAGTTCAAGTGGCTGAAGAGTTTTATAGAGATTAATACAGTACCAGTAACACCCATGACGATAAGGTGAGAGAGAATAGGCTAGAGGAACTTGAAATCCCACAAGTAACACCGGAAGAGGTAAAGGACGCCTTGGGAGCTATGCAAAGGGGGAAGGCAGCTGGGGAGGATCAGGTAACAGCAGATTTGTTGAAGGATGGTGGGAACACTGTCCTAGAAAGATTGGCCGCCCTATATACACAATGCCTCATGACCTCAAGCGTACCGGAATCTTGGAAGAACGCTAACATAATCCTAATCCATAAGAAAGGGGATGCCAAAGACTTGAAAAATTATAGACCGATCAGCTTACTGTCCGTTGCCTACAAAGTATTTACTAAGGTAATCGCAAATAGAATCAGGAATACCTTAGACTTCTTTCAACCAAAGGACCAGGCAGGATTCCGTAAAGGCTACTCAACAATAGACCATATTCACACTATCAATGTGCGGAATATAACCAACCCTTATATATAGCCTTCATTGATTACGAAAAAGCATTTGATTCAGTCGAAACCTCAGCAGTCATGAAGGCACTACGGAATCAGGGTGTAGATGAGCCATATGTAAAGATACTGGAAGATATCTATAGCGGTTCCACAGCCACCGTAATCCTCCACAAAGAAAGCAACAAAATTCCATTAAAGAAAGGCGTCAGACAGGGAGATACGATATCTCCAATGCTATTCACAGCATGTTTACAGGAGGTATTCAGAGACCTGGAGTGGGAAGAATTGGGGATAAAAGTTGATGGAGAATACCTTAGCAACTTGCGTTTCGCTGATGATATTGCCTTGCTTAGTAACTCAGGAGACCAATTGCAATGCATGCTCACTGACCTGGAAAGGCAAAGCAGAAGGGTGGGTCTGAAAATTAATCTACAGAAAACTAAAGTAATGTTTAACAGTCTCGGAAGAGGACAGCAGTTTACGATAGGTAGCGAGGCACTGGAAGTGGTAAGGGAATACATCTACTTAGGGCAGGTAGTTACCGCGGATCCGGATCATGAGACTGAAATAATTAGAAGAATAAAAATGGGCTGGGGTGTGTTTGGCAGGCATTCTCAGATCATGAACAGGAGGTTGCCATTACCCCCAAAAGTAAAGTGTATAACAGCTGTGTCTTACCAGTACTCACGTACGGGCAGAAACCTGGAGGCTTACGAAAAGGGTTCTGCTTAAATTGAGGACGACGCAACGAGCTATGGAAAGAAGAATGATGGGTGTAACGTTAAGGGATAGGAAAAGAGCAGATTGGGTGAGGGAACAAACGCGGGTGAATGACATCTTAGTTGAAATCAAGAAAAAGAAATGGGCAGGGGCCGGACATGTAATGAGGAGGGAAGATAACCGATGGTCATTAAGGGTTACGGACTGGATTCCAAGGGAAGGGAAGCGTAGTAGGGGGCGGCAGAAAGTTAGGTGGGCGGATGACATTCAGACGTTTGCAGGGACAACATGGCCACAATTAGTACATGACCGGGGTAGCTGGAGAAGTATGGGAGAGGCCTTTGCCCTGCAGTGGGCGTAACTAGGCTGATGATGATGATGATATATATATATATATATATATATATATATATATATATATATATATATATATATATATATATATATATATATATATATATATATATATATATATACATATACATATACATATACGTGTGTGTAAAAGATAGTGACCGGTGAGTGAGTGAATAAACTTTATTGTAGGTCCGGCGAGGACGCGAACTCGTCGCGCACCCGGCTAGTCCCACGTCGGGACCGGCAGGTCTAGCCCACCGGCCCGGTCGCGGGCACGCCGGACGGCCAGGATTTGCTTTTCTAGAGCGGGGCTACGCAAAAGCGAGTCCCACTCCTCCTTGATGAACTTGGGGTATGTCGACCCGCACTCCCAGAGCATGTGAGGTAGAGTGGAGGTCTGGCCGCAGGACGGGCAGGCGTCGTCGCGATACACGTCGGGGTAAGCCTCGTGGAGAGCGGACAGACACGGATATGTGCTGGTCTGTAGGAGCCTAAGTGAAACGGCTTGCGCCCTATTCAACTTGGGGTGAGGGGGTGGAAAGACCCTTCTGGACATGTAGAAATATTTAATAATCTCATTGTGAGTAGCGGGAGCGTCCCTGTGACCGTAGAGAGGAGGGGAGTCAGTGCTCCTTATAGAGGAAGCGCGGTCGGTCAGGTCACGCGCAGCCTCGTGGGCAGACTCATTGAGGTTCGGGGGAGCACCCTCGACCGATCCTACGTGAGCGGGAAACCAGTGAATTGAATGGTTTGTGAGAGCATGTGGACTCGAGCCGCTAAGAAGACGAACAGCTTCCTTGGCGATGCAACCCTTTTGAAAAGCCCTAACTGCCGTTTTGGAATCACTATAAATTTCGTACCCACGACCGTCTAGCAGGGCGAGGGCGATGGCGACTTGCTCGGCGACTCCGGGGTCTGAAGTGCGAATTGAGGCGCTATTGGAAATGTTGCCGCCCGAGTCGACCACAACGACGGCAAAGGTCTTCCCGTCACTGTACTCCGCAGCGTCGACGAAGCTTGCGCTAATGTCGTGTCGCTTGATCTGTTTGAGGATGGCGGCTGCTCTGGCCTTGCGTCTGCCCTCGTTGTGGACGGGATGGACGTTTCGGGGCACAGGGGCGACTTCGAACTTGTCTCGAATGCACCTAGGGATCGGGGTACTGACCATCGGGAATCCCACAGGGTGGTAACCCAGCTCTTCGAGGATGCGTTTACCTGCTGCTGTGGTGCCCAGGCGAGTGAGTTGCGCGCGTTCTTGGGCTTCAGCAATCTCCTCGGCGGTGTTATGTACCCCCAGCTTCAAGAGATCCTCGGTATGGGTCCTGATGGGTAGCCCGAGAGCCCTCTTGACTATTTTGCGGATAAGAACATTGAGCTTGTCTCGCTCCGCTCTGAGCCAGTTGTGCATAGAAATCGTGTACGTGAGGTGGCAGAGTACGAAGGCATTGATCAGCCTGAGAAGATTGCTTTCCTTCATGCCTCGATGCCGGTTTGCGATTCTGCGAACGAGGCGGAAAGCGTTGTCCGTCTTCGCGATAATCTTGCGGAGAGCAGTTCCGTTTCCGCCGTTGTATTCGACAAACATGCCCAGGACCCGAATAACGTCGACCCTGGGTATCACCCCCCCGTCACAAGTGCGAAGTCTGATGCTGCTTTCAGAGACTGGCTTCCAATCTTTGGGTCTGCCTCCCTTCTCTTTTCTGTAAAGTAGCAGCTCCGACTTGGCGGGGGAGCATCGAAGTCCGGTGGGGCGGAGATACTCCTCGATCACGTCAATCGCCTCCTGCATGGCTTCTTCGACTCTGCCCTCGCAGCCGCGGGAGCACCATATGGTGATGTCATCGGCGTAAATGGTGTGCTTGACGTTCTCGACGTGCGCCAACCTCTCGGAAAGACCAATCATACAGATGTTAAACAATGTTGGGGAGATGACGGCGCCCTGAGGAGTGCCCCGCCCTCCGAGGGGCACATCTTCGGAGCGGAAGTCTCCAATGCGAAGTTTGGCCTTCCTGTCAGTCAGAAAAGAGCTGACGTAGTTGTGGAATCTGGAAAGATAGTGACCGGTTTGATATCCGTCGCTGTTATCTTTTCTTGCCCTTTCATTTTTCCTTTTCCTCATTATTTCCAACATTTATGCAGCACGTATTGAGGAACAGAAAGCTGTATTGGGAGTTTTTCATGTCGAACGAAGATTGGACCGACATTGATTGGACCAAGATTTGAAATATACCCAAGAGCTCTAGAGAAATCGCACCGGCTGCATAGTAACCGTAGTCGTTATGTACTTGCGGCCAGCATTTTTTTTTCATAACGAATTATTACCTAATCAATTACTTTTAGTTAGTTTGTGAATTTTCTAATTATTGCTTGAATCCCAAACATTAATTACAAAGTTGTAGGGCACCTTAAATAACCTCCTAATCAAGCATTTATTTCGTGCTGAAGTGGTCCTGGTCGTTCTATTCCAAGAAAAAACAAAAGCCCGCGAAATACGAAATAGATGCGCACTCGCACGCCGCTACTCAAGCCACCTACAAACAACCATTGAAAGATATACGGCTACATTCTCTTATCGCCGCATCGTACAAGGCTCCGCAACGCTTATCAATGCGTCAGCGGTGTGTTATCTTGATGCTGCGACCATCACATAGCATGAAGCCCTGTATCGAGCTGCCGCCGCTAGTAAAGCCGTGTATCTGTGGCTATTCGCTTGGGAGCGCTTGAGTAGCGGCGCGCGAGCGCCTATCTATTTCGTATTTTGGATGTTTCGCGCGCGTTTGTTTTTGTTTTTTCTCGGAGAAACCAACGATACAAAGCTGAGCACTAAACAAATGCTTGATTCGGAGGTTATTTGAGGTGCCCAACAACTTTCTAATTGATATGTTTGCGATTCAAGCAATATCTATAACGTTCACTAATTCAATGCATTTAATTAAGTAATACTTCGTGATGAAAAAAAAATACTGGCCGTAAGTACATACGACTACGGCTACTCTGCAGTCGGTACGATTTCTCTAGAGCTCTTGGGTATTTTTAAAATCTTGGTCCAAGTTAGCTGGGACCAAGATTCTTGTATATATAAATGTTTCCTTCTACCACACACTATTCTTGACTTATTTTTTGTAGTGAGTATACCTTCTGTGAATTAGGATCATCATCAAAAATACCGCCAAAGCACAGAACCATACAGACATGCAGCGCAGTAGGGGTGAAAGCCATCACTCACCAAGCCTTGCATCGAAAAAGAACTACAAGAGTCGCCGTTGTGTCATGGTGTGCCTGGCATCGACCGGGCTGGGAGCCATCGTTGCTTCCGTGCTCACCTTCAGCGTCAAAGAGGAATTCCCATCGATACGGGTCTGCAAGAGCAAGGCCTGCATCGAGTATTCCGCGCGGCTGCGGCAATCGATCAACACATCAGTGCAACCGTGCCGCAGCTTTTACCGCTACGTCTGCGACGGCTGGAGCAAGACCGTGTACTCGGTTAGAGAGTACGCGTACCTGACAGCGCTCGACAGAGTTAGCGACCTTTTCTGGAGCGTCCAAGTGCCGACGACAAAGCAGACCCTGCAAGAGCGGATAGCTGCGCTGTACAGAAGCTGCGATGCAGTAGTCAAAGGCACGCGCAACGACTTGGCGAACGCCAAGCTGGCGCTGTCCGCAGCGGGCATCGTGTGGCCTCACCGCCCTGATAAGCCGGACGTGCTCCGTCTACTGCTGGAAACGTCGATGACCCTTGGCTGGGACGCTGTACTTCATGTGGAAGGTGGCGCGGAGAAGAATAAAATTGTACTGACCAGGGGAACCTCGTTCCCAGTTATATCTTCCAAGTATGAACGTCTCCACACGCACGTTCAGAAAAGAATCTACTTCAACGCCCTGCGCGACAAGTTCAGCGTGGCAGGCCGAGATACGGTCGTCGGCTTGGACGAAATGATGTCCGTGTCAGATGACATCACCAGCGCGTTAGCAAACATCACGGTGGGGCATAAAGCGGAGACGTCCATCTCACAGTCCTGGCTCTACGAAGCGCGCCTTAACATGTCTAAAGCCCGCTTCGCGGAAGCGATGAGAGCGTACAACGTGACTGTGGACGACGACGCCACAGTCATTATCTGGGATCCCGACTTCGTTTATGCTTTCGTCGAGCTTTGGCACCGGCACGGCGAAAGCATGGTTCACCTTTACGTGTCTTGGTGCACGGTTCAAGTCGCCGCGCTTTACGCGGACGCAGACCTTGTAGCCAACTATTATTCCAGCAGGTACCGAGCTCATCTGCAGCACGGCGCATTCTGCCTCGGAAGAGTTCAGCTGTTCGGGGGACACGCCACTTTCTCCCAGTATAACGCCCTGATTCTGAACGGAGGGACACGCGCCGATATCGAGAGAATTCTTCTAACCGTGCGCAGCACGTACCGCGGTCACCTTGACAAGTGGAATTTTCTCGACCCTGAGAAGCCAGTAGTCGCCAACTGGACATCGCTCAAGACAGTGCTGCCGAGCGCAGATCAGGACGAGCATGGTATTGAGGCTTCCGAGCTCGATGAATCCGCACCCCACATGACAGACTCTTTCGTCGACAACTGGAAAAAGGTCATGGCGCACGCGCGCTTTTCCGGTCGTGTCTTCGGCTCAAACACCGTCTACAGCACGAAGGTCTACTCTCTTCTTCCATCGCAGGCAGACTTCCACTTCATGCCGTTCGCATTTTCGTTTCCTTTGTACGACTACGACCTCCCCACCATGGTCAACTATGCCGGTCTCGGAGCGCAGGCGGCCGAGGCTATGGGAGAGCTTCTCATGAAGGAACACGTCACCAGCGATGTGATCTCTGCGGTCCTGCCTTGTCTTGCCAAGGCACCGTCAGCGCAGCAAAAGCCGGCATCGGTTACCGAAATCGTGTCTCTCGCCGTTTTGCTGGCTGCGTTCGAGAGCGACGCCGCTCATACCGTCAGACTCGTCGACTTTGAAGCCTACTCTCCCGCGCAGCTGCTCTTCATATCGTGGTGCTACATGAAATGCGGCGGCAAGTACAACTCACTCCCTTCCGTATGTGACGCTGCCCTGCAGCATATTAGCAATTTTTCTTATGAATTTGGATGCAGCCCTCGAGACCATTTAAACCCAATGCAGGAATGTGCACTTACGTAGTCGGCATCGTTACACTACGCAGAACGGTCACAATCTTCGTTGCCCCTTTCAGACCACAATGAACTTGTGTTTGTTGTGTCATGCGCTTTTGTACATTACTCTGTGTAAAGTAAGAATACAATGCTTTCCTTGCAGACTTTCTGAAATTTCGTTATTTTTATTGCTCTCAGGAGTGCACATCATTGCGAATTACCAAATGTGTAATGCCTGCATGTGCGCAACGGCAATAATTATACGGCTGAGATTGGCTACACACATAATGCCAGCGATGTTTCTTTTTCCCGGTCGATAAGCTGTTAGAAGGAAATCCTTCCACTTATGGGTTTGCGTTGTCACTGGGCACATGTACAGCGCGCGCACATACGAACGCACGCCCACTGTTATTACACTGAATGCAGGCAGATGATGCAGCTACAACAATAAAATAATTTTTGATTCGTTAATTCAAATGTATTTACTGAAAGTTGGCTTGAGCGCCTGTTGGGTAGATAGCATCAGGAGACGTGGTGTGTATTCGGAGCCACTTAAGTATGCGCGTGCCCTTAACGAAAGCCAAGCGCGAGTGCTAGATAAACCTGTTAGTCATCTGCCAATCGGGTCGCTGACGTAATCCATGCTTCATATTAGGACACTCACATTGTTCTGAGGTAACGGTCTCGGTGCGGAACGAGGCACTGGCACTTCCAGAAGAAGCGATGGGTCGACCACGTGGAAAGGCCAGTCCGGGGAGCTGTGCGATTCCGATGACACATCCTGGTCCGCGGATAGCCTGGGCTCTTGCAATGTAAGGAAGTCGGGAAAGGAGGAAGGAGAAGGTCGCCCTCGGAGTGGTTGCCACCGCTCGAGAACGTCCGGTGTGAACACGGAGCCGGAGCAAAGCCTGTGCAACAGCACTCGCCCCTGCCGGGGGAGTCCCCGGCAAACGCGGCACGACGGAGGACGGTCGGGCAGATATAAGCATTGAAACAGGGCATAGTGGCTTATGCCACCAAGCTCGTAATTTTCACCTTTCCTCTGCACCTATTGCGCGTCAGGAACGCATGCACAGAGCTCCCTCTTGTGCCAGATGACTGCCCCTCTCAGAGGTCTGTCTAGGTATGCGCTCTATAGTCTGGGTTGTACGGTGGTCCAGTTGGCATGCCGCCTGTGCTGGTGTTGAGGGATAGTGATGGATCACGGGAGACTATATGGGGCTAAATAGAAGCGCTGTGCGCAGGCTTTTAAAAAAGATGCGCTCTAAGTTGCGAACGTGTGAAACACGTGCACAGCATAGGCAGAAGGTAGCTGTGATACCTCACGTTCACCCGCTATCACACAACCTGAAAAAGTTGGCCCAGCGTTACGACGTGAAAGTCGTGTTCTCTGCCTCCCACAAGCTGTCAAAGCATAGCGGGTGGGTCGACCCGGCACCAACCCAGCAACGTGACTGCGGCACAAAGCACAGGCGGCCTTGTGTTGAATGCGCAGGAAGTGTAGTGCATCAAGTTCCTTTAAGGTGCTGAAAATTGTACGTTGGGCAAACTGGGAGATGTGTTAACGATAGATCAAGAGAGCACGAAAACATAAAAAAAATCATCAGCCATTCCACTCTGTGAAGGACAAGCAGCGAAGCTGTGGTGTTTTACCTCAATAGACGCATCTATGTGTTGTTGTTGTTGTTGTTGTTGTAAGGAGGTTTATTGGACGTGTCCAACAAACAGGCGGTAGCTCGGAACAGTAGGTCAGGAGAACAAGATGGTGGTGTTCGAGCACCGATCTCGCGCCCTCCACTCTTGATGATGATCGGGATGTCATTATCTTCCTTTCATTACAATAACCCCCGTCGAGAAAGGTGGACTCATCCTGGCGATCTAACAGGTGGGGACAAGAGGGTCGAAGTACGGCTTGAGGCGGTCTACGTGAACATCACGTCCACGTTGACGACGGTCGCCGTGCAGCGTAAGAGGTTCAATGACGTAGTTTACGGGCGAAGTACGCTCGACGACGCGGTAGGGACCATGATAATTTGGGAGTAGTTTGGACGACAAGCCAGGGACGCAGGGTGGTACAAGCAGCCACACAAGTGCTCCAGGAGCGAATGTTGCGGCAGGAGAGTGGTCATCATCGCGGGCGTTTTTCTGGCGTTGTTGGTCGGCTGTAGTAAAGCGCTTGGCTAGTTGTCGGCAATCTTCAGCGTAACGGGCGGCTTCCGACACGGGCGTGCACTCTGAGGCATCTGGTGCGTATGGCAGCAACGTGTCGATAGTGTGCGTCGGCTGGCGACCGTACAGAAGGAAGAAGGGGGAATACCCGGTTGTGACTTGCGTAGCGGTGTTGTACGTGTATGTCGCAAATGGAAGAACCAGGTCCCAGTTTGACTGATCAGGTGCAACGTGTCGCAGGCATGTCGCCCAGTGTCTGGTTAAACCGCTCAGTGAGACCGTTCGTCTGAGGGTGGTAGGCAGTACACGTCCGATGTACAATGTTGCACTGGTGGAGAAGTGCTTGGATTACATCAGAGAGAAATACGCGGCCACGGTCACTGAGGAGTTCCCGAGGAGGACCGTGTCGAAGCACGAAGCGCTTGAGGATGAAAGAGGCGACGTCCGGTGCTGTCGCCGTGGGAAGAGCAGCGGTTTCGGCGTATCGTGTAAGGTGGTCGACAGCAATGATAGCCCATCGGTTTCCCGCCGTGGTCAAAGGTAAAGGTCCATAAAGGTCAATTCCAACGCGGTCGAATGGGCAGTCTGGGCACGGAAGGGGCTGTAATGAACCTGCGGCAGGATGCGGTGGTTTTTTTCGTCGTTGACACTCGTGACAGCCGCGAGTGAACTTGCGGACAAAGCGAAACATTCCGCGCCAGTAGTACCTTTTGCATAAGCGTTCATAGGTCTTGAAGACACCGCCGTGAGCACACTGCAGGTCGGAGTGAAAGGGCGCGCAGATTGTAGAGCGCAGCGTTCTGGGGATAACTAGGAGCCACTTCCTACCATCTGGCGAGTAAGTTGCGCCGGTACAAGAGGCCATCACGGATGCTGAAGTGCGAAGCTTGGCGTCGCAGTGTTCGAGTGGTCGAAAGGGTGGGTGCCTCGGATAAAACGTCAAGAAGCGAAGCGATCCAGGAATCGTGGCGCTGTGCAGAGGAGACGGTGGCGACGTCAAAAGCTGACAATGGGTGGTCTACAATGGATATGGACGCAGTTTTGGTGGATAGTGGTGACCGCGACAGTGCATCAGCATCGGCATGCTTGCGTCCGGAACGATATATAACGCGGATGTCAAACTCTTGAAGTCGAAGAGCCCAGCGGGCAAGATGACCTGACGGATCCTTCAACGAAGACAACAAACATAATGCATGATGGTCAGTAACTACATCAAACGTGCGGCCATATAAGTAAGGGCGGAACTTGGCAAGCGGCCAGACTATTGCCAAGCATTCTTTCTCGGTGACGCTATAGTTTGACTCAGCCTTGGTGAGCGTTCTGCTGGCGTATGCGACGACATACTCTGCGAACCCAGGCTTTCGTTGTGCGAGAACAGCACCGAGGCCGACACCACTGGCGTCTGTGTGCACCTCAGTTGCGGCCGTAGGATCGTAGTGGCGCAGTATAGGTGGTGACGTCAGGAGACGGCGAAGGGTGGAGAAGGCTTGGTCACACTCAGAAGACCATGACGAAAGATTGGAGGCGCTGCTTAAAAGTTGGGTCAAAGGCGCAATTATAGAGGCGAAGTTGCGCACAAACCGACGAAAGTAGGAGCATAACCCTATGAAGCTTCGTAACTGCTTTAGAGTCGTCGGTTTGGGGAAGTCGGTCACGGCACGTAGTTTAGCCGGGTCCGGAAGCACACCGTCCTTTGACACGACGTGACCGAGAATTGTAAGTTTTCGAGCAGCAAAGCGGCACTTCTTGAGATTTAGTTGCAGCTGAGTGGTCTTCAGACACGTCAGGACATGGTTGAGGCGTTCCAGATGGGTTGCGAAATCTGGCGCAAAGACAACAATGTCGTCGAGGTAGCAGAGACACATGTGCCACTTCAAACCCCGCAGAACCGAGTCCATCATGCGCTCGAAGGTGGCAGGCGCATTGCAGAGGCTGAAGGGCATGACATTGAATTCATATAGACCGTCAGGCGTGACGAAGGCGGTCTTTGAACGGCCGGCCTCTGCTAAAGGCACCTGCCAATACCCGGAACGCAAATCTAACGATAAAAAAAACTCGGCACCTTGTAGGCAATCAAGGGCATCGTCAATTCTGGGTAACGGGTACACGTCTTTTCGAGTGACCTTGTTTAGGCGCCGGTAATCCACGCAGAAGCGAATTGATCCATCCTTTTTTTTTAACGAGAACCACAGGTGATGCCCACGGACTTTGTGAAGGGCGAATAACGTCGTGTTTAAGCATATCGTCAACCTGGTTGGTAATAACTTGACGTTCCGCGGTGGAGACACGGTAAGGGCGTTGTCACACTGGCGAGTTGGAGCTGGTGTCGATGTAGTGAACAATGGTAGAAGTTCGGCCAAGGGCCCGTTGGGCAACATCGAAAGAGTCGCGGAACTGGTAGAGCAGCTGGAGAAGAGCAGAGCGTTCAAATGGTGACAGTCCGTCTGCGATCGACGAATCGAATAGGTCGGCAGCTGGTACATCAGAAGGATTAAGAGCACTGACGACGTCGAAGTCGCGTCGAGCTGAATCTTGCTGCACGGAAAAAATTTGGCCGATATCAATGGGTTGCACGCATCCAAGGGATTCACGTTTAAGCAGTTTGATGGGATACGGAAGAGGATTTGTGAGGCAGAGAGTGCTTGTTCCATTCGAAATAGAGAGGGTCTAATAAGGCAGAAGTGGCTTCCGACTTCGAAGGAGGCGTGATGGTTCAAAGAATACAGCTTCATCACATATGCTGTAGCAGAACACGGGGAGCAAAACAGCTGCTGTCGGCGGGATTTCTGTATCTTCTGTTACGACTAGTTTGTGTGCGGCTTGATGAGCGGGGTTGTAGGACTGGTCACACAACGGGAAGAGCTCAAGTTCAGATCTGGCACAATCAATAACGGCGTGATTATACGATAAAAAGTCCCAGCCAAGTATGATGTCGTGTGAGCAGGATGAAAGGACGATAAATTCAACACTGTAGTGCTCTTTAGCAATAATAAGTCGAGCAGTGCAGGCAGCTATAGGCCGAACAGGGTCTCCATTCGCTGTACGGAAGGGCATCATCTCAAGAGGCGTGGTTACCATCCGAAGCTTGCGGCAAGGTGTGGCGTCTATAACAGAAACGGCAGCACCGGTAGCACAAGAGCATATACACGGGTGCCTTCTACAAAAACTTCGACAATATTCGACGGCAAAGTTCGAGGACTTGAGCATTTCGACAGCGCAGTTCCTGCCTCACGAACTGCGGGGGCTAGTTTCCCTCATTTTCAGGGGCTGGTCGACGACGCATGGGCGACAAGGATCGGCGACGGGGTGAAGGTGAGCGACGAGACGTGGGTTGCGGATAGTCACGTGAAGACGTGCTTGTTTGGGGACCCATACGTTCATAACGAGAGCGGGGACGATCCATGTAGTTCTGCGAACGGGCGTCTGAGTATCCTGGCGCGCGACGGCGGCAGAATCGGGCGATATGACCAGTGCCACCGCATTCAAACCGATCTGCCGGTTGTCGCGCGTTCGTCAGGGATTTGCAGTGATGGGAGCAGTCCATGTCACGGACGGCTGAATCCGGGCTGCAGCTTACGACAGGCCATGGGACGGTGAGGGCTGTTGAAGCTGCTGCCGCTTTACTACCTCAGCGTAACTAAGAGGCGCGGCGACAGGTTGCTGCTGAATGGGCACCGGCATGGCCTCGGAAATCTGTTTTTGGATGACGTGTCGAAGCACGGAGCCAACGGGATTGGTCGCTGCAGTTGCTGCTGCTGTGGGAGCTCCTGACGCTGAGCAAACGGCAGGAGAGACAACTGACGGGCCACCTCCTCACGCACAAATTCTTTCATTTGTGCGAGAAGGTATGACTGGTCAGGCTCGATGTCCAGTACAGCGAGTGGTTGACTGTACGTGTGAGATGAACGTCGGGTGAGAGCCCGCTGCCTCCTCAATTCGTCGTAGCTGTGGCACAGAGTTACCACTTCAGACACTGTGCCAGGAGACTTCGCAAGAAGCATTTGAAAGACATCGTCGTCGACACCCTTCATAATATGCTGTATTTTGGCACTTTCGCTCATTGAAGCATCGGCGCGCCTGCAGAGATCGATTATGTCCTCAATATAGGCGGTAAAAGTTTCGTTTGGTTCCTGTGCCCGTGTGCGCAGCCGTCGCTCGGCGCGTAACTTCCGCACGGCAGGGCGACCGAAAACGGCAGATGTTGCCTCCTTAAAAGCGGGCCAGTTCTCAAATTCCGATTCGTGGTTCGTATACCACAGCTTCGCCACGCCAGCCAGGTAAAAGTTCGCGGTACTCAGCTTAGCAGCGTTATCCCTCTTGTTGGGTCCACTAACTTTATCATCAAGTTACCATCAAGTTACCACTACCTCCATTATCAAGAAGATTAAAACGCTTGTGACGTGGGAAACCGCAGAGTCTGAACGAGACTCGGGAAGGGATGTGTCAGCGTGGCCTCCATCACGCTCTCAGACAAAAAGCTGGCATATTTACGCAGGCGCAGATGATAAGCCCTGGCTCGGATAGCACGTATATATTGTGAATCATTCACAGAGTTGTTGGAATTTCAGCGCTCGTCCTTTTCGTCTCGTCTCCGTCCATGTCTTCCTTTCTTTCTTCCTTTCTTTCTTTCTTTCTTTCTTTTTTGCTATGCTGCCTTTTTAAACCTTTAAAAGCTCTATATAATACGCCTTGTAGGGCCTGCAATGGCATCGCACAGTCGCCACTACGATGCCCGTAAGGAACCACGCCAGTAAAATGACATCACTTTCAGGTTTGAACACTGCTATCTTTTTGCGCTTTTAATACTTAATAATCTGATAACTTTTAAGATAAAAGCTGTGGATTCTGTTTTATTGCATTTCTTTCCGGGCTGCCTTTTTCAAAAATTCTGAGGAACAATTCAGTCGCGAACGCACGACCTCATTTGAGTAGCTTTGGCAGTTCAAAAGTATAGCATCTACACCTTCCGTATACGCCATAAATGTATGCGGAACCTCACAGCAACGCCGACTTCCAGACGTCCTTTATCGTGCAGATCGTTTTTGCGCCCGTTGCCTTCTGAGGCTATCAATCAGTTCGCGCTTCTCATCGTCAAATGCTTACACCAAGTTTGCTTAGCACGCGTGGTGCAGTTTTCGCCGGGCGAATGCCGAGCTGTCATGCAGTGCTCGCAAAAATGCGGAAAGAGGTCTGGTATCACTTCGTTTAGGAGAGAAGTTTCTCGAAGTGTGGAGTCGATCTGCTGTGATTTTTAAGGAGTCAGGAGGAGAGCTTTCTATTCATCTATGATGCATGCAATTAGGCTCTCCGACTCGACCGTGTTGCGCCATGTCGAATCGCGCACTTCTGTTTGTTTTCGTGTTAATGTTTCTTGATGTGGAATCCGCAGCAAGAACTGAGCTCTGTGCATTCGACTTCGGTCGTGGTACCGCAGGAACGGGGGTGGGGGAGGGCGTTTTGTTGTTCCCACTGTCTTGTATCAAACTCCATTGTTCGGAGGCAACGCGAAGGTCTCGTGGGCTCATTGCCCTGACAACCAAAAGCTCTCTAAACGCGGCCGCTCGCCGCGCTGAGCAACGGCCCCATGGTCTGGGTAAGACCATTGTTAAAGAAATATAGCCGCTCTCCCAGAGACCTGGTTTTCTCTGAAAAAAGATAAGCCGTTACTATATCAGTGCAGCCAGGTCCACTCACATCACTGGAAAATGATGGTTCGATCGACACTTCAGCTCGCAGGCACTAGCTGACGTCGATTCCCGCGATGAATAAATGGGTATACAAAGATTGGTTTTATACGCAGATTTAAAATTTTAAAAATGCTAAGCCCATAGCCCCTTACAATTTTCGTCCCGTCCAATCACTTCTCTCAAAAGCGCTTGTTCGGCGTATACATCACTCCCATTGCACTTGCTGATGCTATTTTCAAAGATGAGTCAACGAATATACGCGAATTGGCTTGGCCCGAAATAATAAAAAAAAATGTAAGTCTATAGTCATAAATCACTGCCCACGCGCGTGCCGACCCATATTTACGCATCTTTACATAAGCTCAGATTAATTTTATCTGAAAAACGGAAAAACGCCGACGAAAGTATAGTTTCAGCCAGGTTCAAAACGTTTTCTCTAAAGCGATTGTTCTTCACATGTATCACTCCCCACGGACGCGCGGTCACCGATTTATGCGATGAATAAACGAATAAGCTCAGAAAAATTTTCCCCGAAAAATGAAAAAAACGGTAAACCCACGAAAATAATGTTTCAGCCGGGTTCAATGAGTTCTCTCTAAAGCGCGGGTTCCTCGCATATATCGCTGCCCATGCATGTTCTGACGCCGATTTGCAAGAAAAATAAACGAATAAGCTCAGAATAATTTTCTCGGAAAAACGAAAAACAGTAAGCCGATAGCCCACGAAAATAATGTTTCAGCCAGGTTCAATAAGTTCTCTCTAAAGTGCTGGTTCCTCGCATATATCACTCTCTACGCATGTTCTGGCTCCGGTTCATAGGATAAATAAACGAATAAGCTCGGAATATTTTTTCTGTGAAATTGAAAGACGGTAAGCCTATAGCCCACGAAAATGTTGTTTCAGCCAGGTTCAGTAAGTTCTCTCTAAAAGGCTGGTTCCTCGCATATATCACTCTTCACGCATGTACTGGCTCCGGTATACACGATAAATAAACGAATGAGCTCAGAATATTTCCTTTTTTTCTGTGAAATAGTCGACGTGGTCACGAGAGACGTCCGAGGCATCTTGGCGCTGGACATCGCCAAGGCCTTCGACAGGGTCGAACACAAGCACCTCCTCGACTCTGTGACGAGACTGAACCTTGGCGAACGCTTTCACGCGTACGTGAGCTATTTCCTAAGAGATCGCAAGGCCACGATCAAGTTGGGCCAGATCAAGTCGGACGGATACACGCTGGGAGGCTGCGGCACGCCGCAGGGTGCGGTGTTATCTCCACTGCTCCTCAACATCGCCACGAGAGACCTATCAGTCCGACTCGACCGAATCGGGGCCGTCAATCTCAATCACGCTCTCTACGCGGTCGACATCACCGTCTGGTGCGGCGGTGGTTCGGACGCAGCGGTGGAGCGGGCCCTGCAAGAGGCCTTAATTGCACGTCACGGAAGAATTCCTCGAGGGCACGGGACTGGTCCTCTCGCCGACCAAGTCTGAACTCTTGCTGTATCAGCCCGACAGAAAAGGCCGCAAGTTCGACACGACGCTGGAACAAGTACCGATCGAACTCAGAACGAAGACGGGTCAGCGCATCCAGAGGGTGGATTCTCTCAGGGTGCTCCGACTGGTCCTCAATGCAAAGGGCAGCAACGCGCAAACGATCGCGCGCCTGAGCGCGAATACGGAGAACATGCTCAGACTCGTTTCGCGAGTGACGAGCAGGAAGGGGGGCATCAGCGAAGCCAACCTCATAAGGATCTACCACGCCTTCCTCACGAGCCATTTCAACTACGTGGCTTCTGCGCTAAGCTGTTCGCGGTCGGAGGAGAACAAGATCGACGCACTCATGAGGAAGAGCATTAAACGAGTCCTCGGCATCCCCGTGACGACCAGCACGGAGAAGTTGATGCAACTCGGGGTCCGCAACACCCTGAGCGAAGTGGTCGAAGCACACAAAATGGCACAGATCGTTCGCCTCTCTACCACCAAGGCCGGCCGTCGAATACTCGAAATGGTGGGTCTGGCAGCCATGGCCGAGGAGTCATGCGCAGTCCCGCTCTGCGAGGGTGAAAGGGATGCCTTTCGAGTCTCCCTTTTCCCGAGGAACGTTCATCCACAACACAACGAGGCCCGGCGCGCAGCCAGAGCCCGAGCACTCATCAAGACTGCCCTGCAGAACCCAGAGCTCGCGTCCTTTGTCGACGCGGTGCGGTATCCCGGATCAAATTCCTACGTGGCCACGGTGGTTGACCCCGAGGGCAAGATCCTGAATACGGCGTCTATCCAACGCTCGACGGCGTCCGTCGCAGAGAGAGAGAAGAAACTTTATTATAAAGTGAAAGGATTTATGTGGTTGGGGCCCTCAGTCCAGGGCCCCAATGGCTGTCGCTACCGCTCGTGCTCGTCGTATCAGAGAGCAAGTCGCAGTGGCGCTGGCTCTGTGCGAACCCGGGCGCACGCAGATCTTCACGGACTCCATGTCGGCGGCGATGGCCTTTCTTGCCGGCTCGGTCTCGGCCGAGGCTGCGGCAGAGCTGAGAACCCTCAAGACAGGCACGGCCCGTCACGTCATCACTTGGTTCCCGGCTCACATGGGCCGCAACGTCTCCCCCGGCTTGATCAACCTGAATGAGCTGGCCCACGACCAGGCGCGAGGTCTCATCAACCGCGCCGGTCCAAGGGGCCCTGCTTCACAGGAGATCGACCGAACGAAGAACCCGCGGCTTACTTTCCACGAGATAACTGCTCACTACCGGCTGGGACGAAGGCAGTTTACGGCTCCTCACCCGAAGTTAGGCAGACCCCAGGCCTCGGTGCTGAGAATGCTGCAGACGGGCTCTTTTCCGTCTCGCTCAAGCCTGAGCCACTACACTCCGGGTGTGGATCCCCACAGCCCAGACTGCGGCGAGGAACAGTCCACTTTGAACCACATGCTGTGGCAATGTTCTGCGTTGCGCCACTCGCCTTTCAACAGGCAAGAAGACTGGGAGGAAGCCGTGAAGAGCGACAACCTTCAAGTCCAGCTTCGGGCTGTCCAAAGGGCCTGCGACAAGGCTGAAGATCACGGTCTTCCGCCCCCCGAGCGGGTGCGGCCCGCTACTACAACAACGTAGTCCCTTAGGAGCAATTAAAGTTTCTTGTCTGTCTGTCTGTCTGTCTGTCTGTCTGTCTGTCTGTCTGTCTGTCTGTCTGTCTGTCTGTCTGTCTGTCTGTCTGTCTGTCTGTCTGTCTGAGAAATTAAAAAAACGGTAAGCCTATAACTTTTCTCTAAAAGGCTGGTTCTTCGCCTGTATCACTCCCCACGCATGTAATGGTTCCGGTATACACGATAAATAAACGAATAAGCTCAGAATATTTTTCTGTAAAATTAAAAAGCGGTAAGCCTATAGCCCACGAAAATATTGTTTCAGCCAGGTTCAATAAGTTCTCTCTAAAGTGCTGGTTCTTCGAATATATCGCTTCCCACGCATGTTCGGAGGCCGACTTGCAAGAAAAACAAGCGAATAAGCTCAGAATAATTTTCTCGGAAAAACGAAAAAACAGTAAGCCTATAGCCCACGAAAATAATGTTTCAGCCAGGTTCGGTAAGTTCTCTCTAAAGCTCTGGTTCTTCGCATATATCGCTCCCCACACATGTTCTGAGGCCGACTTGCAAGAAAAATAAACGAATAAGCTAGAATAACTTTCTCGGAAAAACGAAAAAACAGTAAGCCTATAGCCCACGAAAATAATGTTTCAGCCAGGTTCGGTAAGTTCTCTCTAAAGCACTGGTTCTTCGCATATATCGCTCCCCACGCATGTTCTGAGGCCGACTTGCACGAAAAATAAACGAATAAGCTCAGAATAATTTTCTCGGAAAAACGAAAAAACAGTAAGCCTATAGCCCACGAAAATAATGTTTCAGCCAGGTTCAATAAGTTCTCTCTAAAGTGCTGGTTCTTCGCATATATCGCTACCCACACATGTTCTGAGGCCGACTTGCAAGAAAAATAAACGAATAAGCTCAGAATAATTTTCTCGGAAAAACGAAAAAACAGTAAGCCTATAGCCCACGAAAATATTGTTTCAACCAGGTTCAATAAGTTCTCTCTAAAGCTCTGGTTCTTCGCATATATCGCTCCCCACGCATGTTCTGAGGCCGACTTGCAAGAAAAATGAACGAATAGGCTCAGAATAATTTTCTCGGAAAAACGAAAAAACAGTAAGCCTATAGCCCACGAAAATATTGTTTCAACCAGGTTCAATAAGTTCTCTCTAAAGCTCTGGTTCTTCGCATATATCGCTCCCCACGCATGTTCTGAGGCCGACTTGCAAGAAAAATGAACGAATAAGCTCAGAATAATTTTCTCGGAAAAACGAAAAAACAGTAAGCCTATAGCCCACGAAAATATTGTTTCAGCCAGGTTCAATAAGTTCTCTCTAAAGTGCTGGTTCTTCGCGTATATCGCTCCCCACGCATGTTCTGAGGCCGACTTGCAAAAAAAATGAACGAATAAGCTCAAATAATTTTATCGGAAAAACGAAAAAACAGTAAGCCTATAGCCCACGAAAATAATGTTTCAGCCAGGTTCAATAAGTTCTCTCTAAAGCACTGGTTCTTCGCATATATCGCTCCCCACACATGTTCTGAGGCCGACTTGCACGAAAAATAAACGAATAAGCTCAGAATAATTTTCTCGGAAAAACGAAAAAACAGTAAGCCTATAGCCCACGAAAATATTGTTTCAGCCAGGTTCAATAAGTTCTCTCTAAAGTGCTGGTTCTTCGCAAATGTCACTCCCCACGCATATTCTGAGGCCGACTTGCACGAAAAATAAGCGAATAAGCTCAGAATAATTTTCTCGGAAAAACGAAAAAACAGTAAGCCTATAGCCCACGAAAATATTGTTTCAGCCAGGTTCAATAAGTTCTCTCTAAAGCACTGGTTCTTCTCGTATATTGCTCCCCACGCATGTTCTGAGGCCGACTTCCAAGAAAAATAAACGAATAAGCTCAGAATAATTTTCTCGGAAAAACGAAAAAACAGTAAGCCTATAGCCCACGAAAATAATGTTTCAGCCAGGTTCAATAAGTTCTCTCTAAAGTGCTGGTTCTTCGCATATATCGCTCCCCACGCATGTTCTGAGGCCGACTTGCAAGAAAATAAACGAATAAGCTCAGAATAATTTTCTCGGAAAAACGAAAAAACAGTAAGCCTATAGCCCACGAAAATATTGTTTCAGCCAGGTTCAATAAGTTCTCTCTAAAGCACTGGTTCTTCTCGTATATTGCTCCCCACGCATGTTCTGAGGCCGACTTGCAAGAAAATAAACGAATAAGCTCAGAATAATTTTCTCGGAAAAACGAAAAAACAGTAAGCCTATAGCCCACGAAAATAATGTTTCAGCCAGGTTCGGTAAGTTCTCTCTAAAGCACTGGTTCTTCTCGTATATTGCTCCCCACGCATGTTCTGAGGCCGACTTGCAAGAAAAATAAACAAATAAGCTGAGAATAATTTTCTCGGAAAAACGAAAATACAGTAAGCCCATAGCCCACGAAAATAATGTTTCAGCCAGGTTCAATAAGTTCTCTCTAAAGTGCTGGTTCTTCACATATATCGCTCCCCATGCATGTTCTGAGGCCGACTTCCAAGAAAAATAAACGAATAAGCTCAGAATAATTTTCTCGGAAAAACGAAAAAACAGTAAGCCTATAGCCCACGAAAATAATGTTTCAGCCAGGTTCAATAAGTTATCTCTAAAGTGCTGGTTCTTTGCATATATCGCTTCCGACGCATGTTCGGAGGCCGACTTGCAAGAAAAATAAGCGAATAAGCTCAGAATAATTTTCTCGGAAAAACGAAAAAACAGTAAGCCTATAGCCCACGAAAATAATGTTTTAGCCAGGTTCAATAAGTTCTCTCTAAAGTGCTGGTTCTTCGCATATATCGCTCCCCACGCATGTTCGGAGGCCGACTTGCAAGAAAAATAAGCGAATAAGCTCAGAATAATTTTCTCGGAAAAACGAAAAAACAGTAAGCCTATAGCCCACGAAAATATTGTTTCAGCCAGGTTCAATAAGTTCTCTCTAAACCTCTGGTTCTTCTCGTATATTGCTCCCCACGCATGTTCTGAGGCCGACTTCCAAGAAAAATAAACGAATAAGCTCAGAATAATTTTCTCGGAAAAACGAAAAAACAGTAAGCCTATAGCCCACGAAAATAATGTTTCAGCCAGGTTCAATAAGTTCTCTCTAAAGTGCTGGTTCTTCGCACATATCGCTCCCCACGCATGTTCTGAGGCCGACTTGCAAGAAAAATAAACGAATAAGCTCAGAATAATTTTCTCGGAAAAACGAAAAAACAGTAAGCCTATAGCCCACGAAAATAATGTTTCAGCCAGGTTCAATAAGTTCTCTCTAAAGTGCTGGTTCTTCGCATATATCGCTCCCCACACATGTTCTGAGGCCGACTTGCAAGAAAAATAAACGAATAAGCTCAGAATAATTTTCTCGGAAAAACGAAAAAACAGTAAGCCTATAGCCCACGAAAATATTGTTTCAGCCAGGTTCAATAAGTTCTCTCTAAAGTGCTGGTTCTTAGCATATATCGTCCCCGCGCATGTTCTGAGGCCGACTTGCAAGAAAAATAAACGAATAAGCTCAGAATAATTTTCTCGGAAAAACGAAAAAACAGTAAGCCTATAGCCCACGAAAATATTGTTTCAGCCAGGTTCAGTAAGTTCTCTCTAAAGCACTGGTTCTTCTCGTATATTGCTCCCCACGCATGTTCTGAGGCCGACTTGCAAAAAAAATGAACGAATAAGCTCAAATAATTTTATCGGAAAAACGAAAAAACAGTAAGCCTATAGCCCACGAAAATAATGTTTCAGCCAGGTTCAATAAGTTCTCTCTAAAGCACTGGTTCTTCGCATATATCGCTCCCCACACATGTTCTGAGGCCGACTTGCACGAAAAATAAACGAATAAGCTCAGAATAATTTTCTCGGAAAAACGAAAAAACAGTAAGCCTATAGCCCACGAAAATATTGTTTCAGCCAGGTTCAATAAGTTCTCTCTAAAGTGCTGGTTCTTCGCAAATGTCACTCCCCACGCATATTCTGAGGCCGACTTGCACGAAAAATAAGCGAATAAGCTCAGAATAATTTTCTCGGAAAAACGAAAAAACAGTAAGCCTATAGCCCACGAAAATATTGTTTCAGCCAGGTTCAATAAGTTCTCTCTAAAGCACTGGTTCTTCTCGTATATTGCTCCCCACGCATGTTCTGAGGCCGACTTCCAAGAAAAATAAACGAATAAGCTCAGAATAATTTTCTCGGAAAAACGAAAAAACAGTAAGCCTATAGCCCACGAAAATAATGTTTCAGCCAGGTTCAATAAGTTCTCTCTAAAGTGCTGGTTCTTCGCATATATCGCTCCCCACGCATGTTCTGAGGCCGACTTGCAAGAAAATAAACGAATAAGCTCAGAATAATTTTCTCGGAAAAACGAAAAAACAGTAAGCCTATAGCCCACGAAAATATTGTTTCAGCCAGGTTCAATAAGTTCTCTCTAAAGCACTGGTTCTTCTCGTATATTGCTCCCCACGCATGTTCTGAGGCCGACTTGCAAGAAAATAAACGAATAAGCTCAGAATAATTTTCTCGGAAAAACGAAAAAACAGTAAGCCTATAGCCCACGAAAATAATGTTTCAGCCAGGTTCGGTAAGTTCTCTCTAAAGCACTGGTTCTTCTCGTATATTGCTCCCCACGCATGTTCTGAGGCCGACTTGCAAGAAAAATAAACAAATAAGCTGAGAATAATTTTCTCGGAAAAACGAAAATACAGTAAGCCCATAGCCCACGAAAATAATGTTTCAGCCAGGTTCAATAAGTTCTCTCTAAAGTGCTGGTTCTTCACATATATCGCTCCCCATGCATGTTCTGAGGCCGACTTCCAAGAAAAATAAACGAATAAGCTCAGAATAATTTTCTCGGAAAAACGAAAAAACAGTAAGCCTATAGCCCACGAAAATAATGTTTCAGCCAGGTTCAATAAGTTATCTCTAAAGTGCTGGTTCTTTGCATATATCGCTTCCGACGCATGTTCGGAGGCCGACTTGCAAGAAAAATAAGCGAATAAGCTCAGAATAATTTTCTCGGAAAAACGAAAAAACAGTAAGCCTATAGCCCACGAAAATAATGTTTTAGCCAGGTTCAATAAGTTCTCTCTAAAGTGCTGGTTCTTCGCATATATCGCTCCCCACGCATGTTCGGAGGCCGACTTGCAAGAAAAATAAGCGAATAAGCTCAGAATAATTTTCTCGGAAAAACGAAAAAACAGTAAGCCTATAGCCCACGAAAATATTGTTTCAGCCAGGTTCAATAAGTTCTCTCTAAACCTCTGGTTCTTCTCGTATATTGCTCCCCACGCATGTTCTGAGGCCGACTTCCAAGAAAAATAAACGAATAAGCTCAGAATAATTTTCTCGGAAAAACGAAAAAACAGTAAGCCTATAGCCCACGAAAATAATGTTTCAGCCAGGTTCAATAAGTTCTCTCTAAAGTGCTGGTTCTTCGCACATATCGCTCCCCACGCATGTTCTGAGGCCGACTTGCAAGAAAAATAAACGAATAAGCTCAGAATAATTTTCTCGGAAAAACGAAAAAACAGTAAGCCTATAGCCCACGAAAATAATGTTTCAGCCAGGTTCAGTAAGTTCTCTCTAAAGTGCTGGTTCTTAGCATGTATCGTCCCCACGCATGTTCTGAGGCCGACTTGCAAGAAAAATAAACGAATAAGCTCAGAATAATTTTCTGGGAAAAACGAAAAAACAGTAAGCCTATAGCCCACGAAAATATTGTTTCAGCCAGGTTCAATAAGTTCTCTCTAAAGCACTGGTTCTTCGCATATATCGCTCCCCACACATGTTCTGAGGCCGACTTGCAAGAATAATAAACGAATAAGCTCAGAATAATTTTCTCGGAAAAACGAAAAAACAGTAAGCCCACGAAAATATTGTTTCAGCCAGGTTCAATAAGTTCTCTCTAAAGCACTGGTTCTTCTTGTATATTGCTCCCCACGCATGTTCTGAGGCCGACTTCCAAGAAAAATAAAAGAATAAGCTCAGACTAATTTTCTCGGAAAAACGAAAAAACAGTAAGCCTATAGCCCACGAAAATATTGTTTCAGCCAGGTTCAATAAGTTCTCTCTAAAGCACTGGTTCTTCTCGTATATTGCTCCCCACGCATGTTCTGCGGCCGACTTCGAAGAAAAATAAACGAATAAGCTCAGAATAATTTTCTCGGAAAAACGAAAAAACAGTAAGCCTATACCCCACGAAAATATTGTTTCAGCCAGGTTCAATAAGTTCTCTCTAAAGCACTGGTTCTTCTCGTATATTGCTCCCCACGCATGTTCTGAGGCCGACTTGCAAGAAAATAAACGAATAAGCTCAGAATAATTTTCTCGGAAAAACGAAAAAACAGTAAGCCTATAGCCCACGAAAATATTGTTTCAGCCAGGTTCAATAAGTTCTCTCTAAAGCACTGGTTCTTCTCGTATATTGCTCCCCACGCATGTTCTGAGGCCGATTTGCAAAATAAATAAACGAGTAAGCTCAGAATAATCTTCTCGGAAAAACGAAAAAACAGTAAGCCTATAGCCCACGAAAATAATGTTTCAGCCAGGTTCAGTAAGTTCTCTCTAAAGTGCTGGTTCTTAGCATGTATCGCCCCACGCATGTTCTGAGGCCGACTTGCAAGAAAAATAAACGAATAAGCTCAGAATAATTTTCTCGGAAAAACGAAAAAACAGTAAGCCTATAGCCCACGAAAATATTGTTTCAGCCAGGTTCAATAAGTTCTCTCTAAAGCACTGGTTCTTCTCGTATATTGCTCCCCACGCATGTTCTGAGGCCGACTTCCAAGAAAAATAAACGAATAAGCTCAGAATAATTTTCTCGGAAAAACGAAAAAACAGTAAGCCTATAGCCCACGAAAATAATGTTTCAGCCAGGTTCATTAAGTTCTCTCTAAAGCACTGGTTCTTCGCATATATCGCTCCCCACGCATGTTCTGAGGCCGACTTGCACGAAAAATAAACGAATAAGCTCAGAATAATTTTCTCGGAAAAACGAAAAAACAGTAAGCCTATAGCCCACGAAAATAATGTTTCAGCCAGGTTCAATAAGTTCTCTCTAAAGTGCTGGTTCTTCGCAAATGTCACTCCCCACGCATGTTCTGAGGCCGATTTGCAAAAAAAATAAACGAGTAAGCTCAGAATAATCTTCTCGGAAAAACGAAAAAACAGTAAGCCTATAGCCCACGAAAATATTGTTTCAGCCAGGTTCAATAAGTTCTCTCTAAAGCACTGGTTCTTCTCGTATATTGCTCCCCACGCATGTTCTGAGGCCGACTTGCAAAATAAATAAACGAGTAAGCTCAGAATAATCTTCTCGGAAAAACGAAAAAACAGTAAGCCTATAGCCCACGAAAATAATGTTTCAGCCAGGTTCAATAAGTTCTCTCTAAAGTGCTGGTTCTTCTCGTATATTGCTCCCCACGCATGTTCTGAGGCCGACTTCCAAGAAAAATAAACGAATAAGCTCAGAATAATTTTCTCGGAAAAACGAAAAAACAGTAAGCCTATAGCCCACGAAAATAATGTTTCAGCCAGGTTCATTAAGTTCTCTCTAAAGCACTGGTTCTTCGCATATATCGCTCCCCACGCATGTTCTGAGGCCGACTTGCACGAAAAATAAACGAATAAGCTCAGAATAATTTTCTCGGAAAAACGAAAAAACAGTAAGCCTATAGCCCACGAAAATAATGTTTCAGCCAGGTTCAATAAGTTCTCTCTAAAGTGCTGGTTCTTCGCAAATGTCACTCCCCACGCATGTTCTGAGGCCGATTTGCAAAAAAAATAAACGAGTAAGCTCAGAATAATCTTCTCGGAAAAACGAAAAAACAGTAAGCCTATAGCCCACGAAAATAATGTTTCAGCCAGGTTCATTAAGTTCTCTCTAAAGCACTGGTTCTTCGCATATATCGCTCCCCACGCATGTTCTGAGGCCGAGTTGCACGAAAAATAAACGAATAAGCTCAGAATAATTTTCTCGGAAAAACGAAAAAACAGTAAGCCTATAGCCCACGAAAATAATGTTTCAGCCAGGTTCAATAAGTTCTCTCTAAAGTGCTGGTTCTTCGCAAATGTCACTCCCCACGCATGTTCTGAGGCCGATTTGCAAAAAAAATAAACGAGTAAGCTCAGAATAATCTTCTCGGAAAAACGAAAAAACAGTAAGCCTATAGCCCACGAAAATAATGTTTCAGCCAGGTTCATTAAGTTCTCTCTAAAGCACTGGTTCTTCGCATATATCGCTCCCTACGCATGTTCTGAGGCCGACTTGCACGAAAAATAAACGAATAAGCTCAGAATAATTTTCTCGGAAAAACGAAAAAACAGTAAGCCTATAGCCCACGAAAATAATGTTTCAGCCAGGTTCAATAAGTTCTCTCTAAAGTGCTGGTTCTTCGCAAATGTCACTCCCCACGCATGTTCTGAGGCCGATTTGCAAAAAAAATAAACGAGTAAGCTCAGAATAATCTTCTCGGAAAAACGAAAAAACAGTAAGCCTATAGCCCACGAAAATATTGTTTCAGCCAGGTTCAATAAGTTCTCTCTAAAGCACTGGTTCTTCGCATATATCGCTCCCCACGCATGTTCTGAGGTCGATTTGCAAGAAAAATAAACGAATAAGCTGAGAATAATTTTCTCGGAAAAACGAAAAAACAGTAAGCCTATAGCCCACGAAAATAATGTTTCAGCCAGGTTCAATAAGTTCTCTCTAAAGTGCTGGTTCTTCGAAAATGTCACTCCCCACGCATGTTCTGAGGCCGATTTGCAAAAAAAATAAACGAGTAAGCTCAGAATAATCTTCTCGGAAAAACGAAAAAACAGTAAGCCTATAGCCCACGAAAATAATGTTTCAGCCAGGTTCATTAAGTTCTCTCTAAAGCACTGGTTCTTCGCATATATCGCTCCCCACGCATGTTCTGAGGCCGACTTGCACGAAAAATAAACGAATAAGCTCAGAATAATTTTCTCGGAAAAACGAAAAAACAGTAAGCCTATAGCCCACGAAAATAATGTTTCAGCCAGGTTCAATAAGTTCTCTCTAAAGTGCTGGTTCTTCGCAAATGTCACTCCCCACGCATGTTCTGAGGCCGACTTCCAAGAAAAATAAACGAATAAGCTCAGAATAATCTTCTCGGAAAAACGAAAAAACAGTAAGCCTATAGCCCACGAAAATAATGTTTCAGCCAGGTTCATTAAGTTCTCTCTAAAGCACTGGTTCTTCGCATATATCGCTCCCCACGCATGTTCTGAGGCCGACTTGCACGAAAAATAAACGAATAAGCTCAGAATAATTTTCTCGGAAAAACGAAAAAACAGTAAGCCTATAGCCCACGAAAATAATGTTTCAGCCAGGTTCAATAAGTTCTCTCTAAAGTGCTGGTTCTTCGCAAATGTCACTCCCCACGCATGTTCTGAGGCCGATTTGCAAAAAAAATAAACGAGTAAGCTCAGAATAATCTTCTCGGAAAAACGAAAAAACAGTAAGCCCACGAAAATAATGTTTCAGCCAGGTTCATTAAGTTCTCTCTAAAGCACTGGTTCTTCGCATATATCGCTCCCCACGCATGTTCTGAGGCCGACTTGCAAGAAAAATAAGCGAATAAGCTCAGTATAATTTTCTCGGAAAAACGAAAAAACAGTAAGCCTATAGCCCACGAAAATATTGTTTCAGCCAGGTTCAATAAGTTCTCTCTAAAGCACTGGTTCTTCGCATATATCGCTCCCCACGCATGTTCTGAGGCCGACTTGCAAGAAAAATAAGCGAATAAGCTCAGTATAATTTTCTCGGAAAAACGAAAAAACAGTAAGCCTATAGCCCACGAAAATATTGTTTCAGCCAGGTTCAATAAGTTCTCTCTAAAGCACTGGTTCTTCGCATATATCGCTCCCCACGCATGTTCTGAGGTCGATTTGCAAGAAAAATAAACGAATAAGCTGAGAATAATTTTCTCGGAAAAACGAAAAAACAGTAAGCCTATAGCCCACGAAAATAATGTTTCAGCCAGGTTCAATAAGTTCTCTCTAAAGCACTGGTACTTCGCGTATATCGCTCCCGACGCATGTTCTGAGGCCGACTTGCACGAAAAATAAACGAATAAGCTCAGAATAATTTTCTCGGAAAAACGAAAAAACAGTAAGCCTATAGCCCACGAAAATAATGTTTCAGCCAGGTTCATTAAGTTCTCTCTAAAGCACTGGTTCTTCGCATATATCGCTCCCCACGCATGTTCTGAGGCCGACTTGCAAGAAAAATAAGCGAATAAGCTCAGTATAATTTTCTCGGAAAAACGAAAAAACAGTAAGCCTATAGCCCACGAAAATATTGTTTCAGCCAGGTTCAATAAGTTCTCTCTAAAGCACTGGTTCTTCGCATATATCGCTCCCCACGCATGTTCTGAGGTCGATTTGCAAGAAAAATAAACGAATAAGCTGAGAATAATTTTCTCGGAAAAACGAAAAAACAGTAAGCCTATAGCCCACGAAAATAATGTTTCAGCCAGGTTCAATAAGTTCTCTCTAAAGCACTGGTTCTTCGCATATATCGCTCCCCACGCATGTTCTGAGGCCGACTTGCAAGAAAAATAAGCGAATAAGCTCAGTATAATTTTCTCGGAAAAACGAAAAAACAGTAAGCCTATAGCCCACGAAAATATTGTTTCAGCCAGGTTCAATAAGTTCTCTCTAAAGCACTGGTTCTTCGCATATATCGCTCCCCACGCATGTTCTGAGGTCGATTTGCAAGAAAAATAAACGAATAAGCTGAGAATAATTTTCTCGGAAAAACGAAAAAACAGTAAGCCTATAGCCCACGAAAATAATGTTTCAGCCAGGTTCAATAAGTTCTCTCTAAAGCACTGGTTCTTCGCATATATCGCTCCCCACGCATGTTCTGAGGCCGACTTGCACGAAAAATAAACGAATAAGCTCAGAATAATTTTCTCGGAAAAACGAAAAAACAGTAAGCCTATAGCCCACGAAAATAATGTTTCAGCCAGGTTCAATAAGTTCTCTCTAAAGTGCTGGTTCCTCGCATATATATCACTCCCCACGCATGCACTGGCTCCAATTTACACGATAAATAAATGAATAAGCTCAGAATAATTTTTTTTTCTGTGAGATAAGAACGGTTAGCCTGTAGCCAACGAAAATATTGTTTCAGCCAGATTCAATAAGTCCTCTCTAACGCGCTGGTTCTTCGCATACGTCGCTCCCCACGCAAGTGCTGACGCCGATTTACGCGATAAATAAATCCTCTCTTTTTCAGAGAAGTGATTGGATCGGGTTTGGCCGACATTTGAACGGCCTATAGGCTTAGCTTTTTATTTCTCAAAAATAACCAATCTGCACATACCGGTAAATTCATTCTTTCAGCACATGCAATTGCCATGGGGGTCACGTTTGCGCCGAACTAGCGTTTTTCAGAGGTGTGAATGGATCTGGCAAGGCGAACATTTTAATGGGCTATAGACTTACGTCTTTTTTTTTCGTGGTAACTTACCAATCTGTATATGTGCTGAAGCGATGAATGTTCTAGAGAAAGAGGGGCTGGCCGATTGTTTGCTACTAACCAGTTTGTGAAGCTCCTATTCAGTCTGTCGCGTGATCAGTTGCAGACAATGGGTGTGTCCTTGTGGCTGGCTGACACGACACACTCTTTGCACTACATGGAGTTAGTAAGACGGTGAACAGGAATGAGATCTTTTATTTATTTCGGCAGAGCATTTGTAAGGTGCAGTTACAATCAGCACAACACACAACTGTGAAGTAAACAAAACTGAAAGGGACTCTATGCCGCATAACTGGACTTCATCTCCGTGCTGCTGACAGCAGCATACAGTACATTCAAGAACCTACATAGAATGACCATGCACACTTAGGCATTTGTATACATATACATATCAAATACATAGCGGAACTTACATTGCACACAAATTATATGAGCTTCAATATACTTTGACGCAAGAGATGCGAAACACACAGCACGGTTTTCGTGCAACACACCTAATGGATGGATGGAAACAACTTTGTAGAAAATCCAGCAATGTTAACGATCCGGGCTCAGGTCTCCCAGGAGGGGACTTCGAGGCCTTGCCTCGTCACCGCCTCTCGGGCCCGCTGGTCTGCCCAGTCTTGCGTCTTGAGGTTGGAGATGCGCAGAGCGGTGGCCCAGTTCGATGTAAGAGCCTGTATTGTAAGAGCGATGTAAGAGTGGACGCATGAGCAAATTCAAACACTACTCAAAGCAGGCGCATTCCAATGCATTCGAAGTGCAGTATAAGGACATTGGCACAACCGCATACAGAAAAAAGTACAAGATACACTCTGATAAACTAGTGGGTTCAACACAAAAATATAACTAGAGCGCACATCTTCTTGTGAAGATTTCTATGCGCGTGCACTTCACGTGTCTATAGACGTGCTTACACGTGATTTGGAATAGGTGGAATAAATGCAACCCCTTTGAAGCAGCCGTTTTACAATGGCTTAAGCGGTGTACTGCAAGCACAAAATGAGAAACTGCGTAAAATGTAGTTGAGGTTGCGGCAGTTTATCATGCAGGCAACGACGTCAGAGCCGCGTGACGGGTTCAGTGGACGGTTCACTGTTCCTGCTGGCCTTGCGCAGAACGTGATAATTATGCACACACAAATGCAAATCAAACCACGGCGCCAATGCGGCACAGTATACGCATTAAACAAGTGGCGACAGCGGCTAGCACTGTCCGATGAACAAAAGACTGGTAATACAAAAGTTACGCCATGTAGAGGCACGCGCTGCTCTGCCTCGTCGAAGAGCGGTACGCTGCTCCGACGCCTAGGTCTACGATGGCAACAAATTTCTGTGTGGTTCCACGGTCCACAGATCTTAGAAACCGCAGCTTTACGGGCCGTCAAGTAACGGAGACGACGTGCCGCCTTAGAACCACTCAACCAGCAAAAGCATATCTGCGATTTAAATTCAGTAAAGAACAATATGATCTCTGACATTAGCCTATCTGTAATCAACTGAAAGAAAGCTTCGAGTAGCCAAGAATAAAGATACCTGCTGTCTGCAGATTTTCGCAGCGTGCGATGTACACGCCATCGGCAACATTCTTTTTCGTCGTTCATAGTAAATATATCAGGTTCTTTATTATTCTATCGTGTTCTTATACAATTGTACTATATTTTGTCTTAAGAAACTCAATCTCTGCCTTCTCCTTCGGAGGCAAGGAAATTTCATACCGGTGTGACACGTACTTAACTCTTTCCTTACCACGGGGAAATTGGCTGTTTTTTGTATGGTTTAGTAAAGAATTTTTTGTGCAACAGCTACTAAGTTTAAAGTGTCATGCAGTACATAAAAGTGAAGGCAAATGAACGTGCTTTCGAATACTATTTATTTTAACAATATATAAAAACAATTATTTACATAATAAAATCCTTGAACAAAAAAAAAAACAAGAAAATTTCAAAAAAAATTTGATTAAGGACTAATATCTCTGGCAGAAAAAAATTTTAGCGAGATTTCAAAATATACAAATTGTAGGTATATTACTAGGCAACATTTCTTCAAAAAATTACACCCATACATTAAGTACTCTTTGTGTTAGGAAAAATTGCATGACGCATAGTAAAATATTCAAGTTCTTGATAGGTCCTATTTACGATTTTTTTTTTCAAGGAAAAGATTAACTTATGGTACAATATTATACTCCAAAACGCGTGTACTAAATGGACATTGAAAAAGCACATTTCGAAAAAAAAACTGTTATAACAAAATGCGTAATAAAAATTAGCAAACACAAGCTTGAATGAAATTCGCCGCAAACATTCTTAATGATTAGCTTATATTTTCTGAGCAAAAAATTCTATAAAGCTTATGACATATACAAAATAGTTAACACTCCATAGCACAATATGACAGAAAAATTGAAAGTTGCAGATCAATAACTTTTGGAACCACAAATGTTTCATTCAGCCAGATTGGTGTGCCAGTCGCCGAAACAGTTTCTCGTTGTGAAGCACAAATGCACATTGCATGTGCGACAGAACACATTCGTCTTGTGTTGAATTTTCTTTTCCTCATAGCACTTCTTACAGTTTCGGCGGACGTCCTTTCTTTCCGGCTTGTGCTGTGCAGCTGTGCGTGGTGCAGCTGGCGAGGGAGGGACATGAACTGGTGCTGTGTCCTCTAGCTCTAGGAGCTGTCCAATCAGCTCTGTCCTGAAGGCCAGCTGGTCATACCGAGAAGGCCTAGAAAGCTCGGATGCTTGGGGATGCTGCGTGCGATATTCTTGAAAAATAATGTAGCTGTTCACAGCTGCGATGTCGATGCAGTGGAAGAATAACGTTTTCCACCAGCGGACGCATTTCCTCAAAACATTGTACGTGGCAATGAGTTGGTCGGATTTGTCGACTCCAAGCATTCCGGCGTTATATTCGTCAATGAGCTGTGGCTTTTTTATGGAGATTTGTTGCCACTTCCCATCCTTCTTTTCTCGCCGTTTGGCAAGCACGTGCGAGTTAGCTGTGTGTGCAGTGCTAACCATATGCACAACACGTCGATCTTTCCATTGAAGATACAATACTCCCTTGTCTCTCAGCCAACGGACGTCTCCTCTTTTAGCTCTCTTCTCCCAAGTGACGCCTTTCAGTTCTGTGGGGAATCCCCGGCGATCTTTTCGTGTTGTGCCGCACGCTAGTGTCTTGCGTTCCAAGAGGTGCACAAGAAGAGAGGTCGAAGTATAGAAATTGTCCATATATATAATGTACCCACGATCAAGGTACTTATCGCACAGCTTAGTGACCACATCAAAGGCCAGCCCATTGGCACTAGGTTTTTCACGCTTCCCTGTGTACACTATGAATTGGATGGTGTAGCCGGTTTTTGGGTCCGCAAGAACCCATAATTTATAGCCCCATTTCACAACTTTGTCTCTAATGTATTGCCGAATTCCAGACCGCGCTTTGGATTTTACCATTCTTTCATCGACTGAAATTTCGCGATAAGGCTGGAACAATGACGCGGAGCAGTCGTTCATGTGCTCAAGAAGCCACGACACCTTGTCTAGCTTCTGTGCGGCAGCGCCGTTGTTTGTATCTGGGTCCGAAATATGCAGCATGGCCAGGAGCGCGGTGAAACGTCGCCTTGGCATAATGTTTGGAGGGAGGAGCCCGGAAAACAATTTTGCTGTACTCCAATACATATGCAGCCGTGGCAGTTCCAGTACTCCCATGTACAACAGCAGGGCGATGAACCTCATCATTTCCGCTGGGGTTACCTCTTTCCAAGAACCATCCTTCTCACTGTACGTCGGTTTCTCGATGATGTGCATCCATGCATACTTGTTAGTATTTGCACAAATAGCGTGAATGACCTCCGCCGTAAAGAAAAGGCGAAAAACATCGAGCGCTCGCGACAGCCGCTTCGGACCGCTACGGAGCATCATACCGAGGTCGATGCCCGGAGCTCTCTGGGGTCGAAACTCCACACTTCTTTGAGCTGGTGGAAGGACATCTTGCCCAAATGAAGTGGACACTCTATAAATAAAGAAAATAATAGTTTGGACACCAACACGGCCATTGAACCGGCTCTAGCTATGCATAAACAAAGCGAACAGCGAATCCGAAACTTACCTGCGGGTAACAGCTGATGTTCCCGGCTGATCGGCAGCATCTTCCGCATCTGAGCTGAACTCCGACGACGCGACATCGATGTCGGAATCATCTGTGCTCGACAAGTCCAAAATATCACTTGCAGGATCGTCGGGATCGCGCGAAACTGCGATCTTTCGAGCGCGCGCGGTTTCGGATGTCGACGCCATCGCCCCGCTCAAGTGCTCATCAACCTTTGAGCTCGCGCGCCCTTTAAAAATCGCCGCCGCGCGGTAAAAATGTGAACCATGCAGAAACAGAAACTCTACTTTGTATACAATCACCGAGATGGCGCCACAAGTCCAGGGGCGTAGCGGTTTTTTTAAAATGCGCGCTCAAAAACTTCGTTCACCGGTGAACGATGCCTAGTGCCGTGGTAAGGAAAGAGTTAATGAGAGCAGCATTCTGGGCAAGGTGGTAATCCATTACTCAAGTGATATTGCGCAACAAAGACAACCGCAAACTTTCGAATAGGTTTGTTGTACCACTGAATCGGTTTTATACATGTGAAGCAGTGTAGACTGCGCATGCGCTTACATGAAAATGAACTGCGCATTTGTGTCAAATAGTTACGAGTCATGCGATGCCGCCTCCAAGAAACTTACTTCGTTTTCTGTGAGAGCCAGTGAAGGGAGACTAATACATTTAGCACCCAATTTTGCAATCACCTGCGCTTTAGTTATTTCACGGATGAGCTGCGTCCTGCCCCGGGAAACAATCGTGCATTCGTCCTCGATAGGTTTGCACCCATGATAGCAACAATGAATCGCCAAGAACCCACCGGTGCCATTTTTTACGCTGTTGCTGTGTTCGCGGAGCCGATCATTGAGGCAACGCCCAGTTTGTCCGATATATTGCTTCCCACATGAAAGCGGGATGTTGTAAACCACCCGGTAGACACACTCGACAAACTCTTTGCGGTGATGCTTTCTGCACTTATCGGACGGGACGGCATTTGGATTCGTCAACCTGCAAAGCTTGCCGAGCTTGTTGGGAGCAGAAAAAAAAAAAAAACTCTTACATTCGCCCTTTGGGCCATCTTTTTCAAGTTATGGGATATCCCGTACATGTAACGTATAATGCTTACTTTAGGGCGTTTGCCGGGAGGGGCATCGGCAACTGACTTCTGCATGCTGGATCGCGCTTCTCTTAAATTGCGTTCCGCGACAGACAGTTGCACCACTTTAGGATACCCAGCCAAGGACAAACGTCGAGTTTGCTTTTCAAAGCTTACATCCACTACATGGCAGCAAGACTTGCTAAAGACATTCTTGAAGCACAAACTGATAATGGCCCGCTTAACAAGCTTAGAGTGTGCGGACGTATATGGCAGAAGTGGCTTGTTGGCTCGCGGCTCATACGACCAACACGTGTGACTGTCCTGAAAGCTCAGGCGAAGGTCAAGAAAACGAAGATGACCTATCTACCGGCAATTCATGAGTAGTTTAAAGGGGAACTAAGCACTTCTGAAACGTTTCTGACGCTTCCTTAGTTACTAGAATGAAGGCGTCAAAAGAGCAGTCAATGAAAATTAAAAAGTCATCAACGAATCAAAATAACTTAAAAACTGCAGTGCCTTGCACTTGTAATGAAATGTCACTTTCCATCCGTTTCAGAAGTGCTTAGTTCCCATTCAAACTACTCATGAGTTGCCGGTAGATAGGCCTCTTCGTTTTCTTGATCTTCGCCTGATCTTTCAGGACAGCCACACGTGTTGGTCGTATGAGCCGCGAGCCAACAAGCCACTTCTGTCATATACGTTGGGTGATAAATGGGTGATAAGCGTATTAGCTTCCCTTCACTGGCTGTCACAGAAAAAGAACCAAGTTTCCTGGAGGCGGCATCACATGACTCGTAACTATGTTACACGAATGCGCAGTTCATTTTCATGTAAGTGCATGCGCAGTCTACACTGCTTCACATGTATAAAACCGATTCAGTGGTACAATAAACTTAGTTGAGAGTTTTCGCTTGGTGTTCTTCTCTTACGTCCGTGTCGTTTTTTGTTGCGCAATATCACTTCAGTCACGCGTACACTTCTGATCGCGATCGGGGCCGATCTGGATCGAGCTTGATCCAGGTTTATTTCATTTTTCAGAGGCCTAGAGCGGCAGCAAGACGTTCGGGAGCGCGGTTGCTATGGTAACCACGCTACTGAATCTGTTACTGCCGCTCTAGGCCTCTGAAAAGCGAAATAAGCTTTTCGGGCGGTGTCTTTCTCGCTGCACATTTTGTTCGCGATACAAGCTGACCTTCAAGCGTTGTGTGTAAGCTTGACAGTTGTGTTTTGGGTCTGTGTGTGCGAGTGTCAACCGGCAACAGAAACACTCAAGCAATTACGGCGTGTGTCTTCGTCGTCTTGTTCAACGTCCCACTGAAAAACAGAGGAGCGCTGGCTGCTTCGCTAAGATTCGTAGGCTTTGTTAATTCTGAGGCGCGTCGGCAGAACACACTTCCGGCGGGTCGTAGCAATGTAAGTTCAAAGCTCGCGCCCACGCTTCTCGCGCCTATCTGCTCCGTGACGAAGTCCAGCATGCGCTAAGAGAACCACCCTCCAACACAGAAGCTCGACCGCTAAGAACTGACAGCCCACTTATGCCATATTTTAAAGCGAAAGCTTTACTGGCCGCGATCTTCCGATTTCGCCGCGGCGGTGCTCCGAGGAGGCACATGACGTCACAACGCGCGCCTCGCCGCGGATATTTCTCTCTCTCTCTCTCTCTCGCTCCCGTGTCACTACTGCGCATGCGCTACTAGTAGCCCCGAGCCACAGGTGTACCGCCGCTGCGCAGCGCCGCGCCTTTCCTCTTCCGCCGTTTGGTATGACGTCATACCGCGTTCCTCGTCGTTGCGCTCGCCTCCGCTCGCTTCGCCAGCTGCGTCGCATGCCTGATAACATGTCAGAGGATTGAAAAGGAGAGCTCGCGGGCGCCGCAACCACAGTTGAGGCGGCAGTATGGACGGCGACAATTCTGATAAGCAGGAGGAGGCCTGGAATCGACATCGGAACGAGATGAAGTGGAAACGAATCGCCCAGGAAAGAGACGAACAGCGCACGAACGACTGGCTGAACGCCGCAACATAGCTAGACAACCGGACTAACCTGGACTTGCAACCAAGATTAACCAGCTATGCCTTAGCTTTCGCTACGTATATCCTGGCGTAGCCGAGCTACACTGTAAAATAATTTACACCCTTAAAATTGAAAAAGGGTGTAAATGTGTCTATCCCACACCCTTAGGATGCAATTTATATAACTGACACCCTAAGGGTGGGAGTTAAGGACATTTTACACCCTTTTTCACTTTTAGGGTGTAAATTATTTTACAGTGTAAGCCACTGCCAATTTTTTTCGTCGCGACGATAGATTGGATTTTTTACACGCACTGCTCCGGCAAGGCACATGTAACCGGTAAACGGAGGCCTCAGGAGAGCACTTGAGGTTATAATAAAGCAGGCGGTGCAGAATCTCCAGGGCACCCAGGGGGTAGCGGGGGGATCAACGCTGGAAACAGGGCGGCCCGTGGGTTGGGGCCACGGAGGCCGAAGCGTGCCAGGGGGTGTTCGCATAAAAAAATTTGGTTGTCCGCGATAGCCGATTTTATACGCCCCTGGCACGCGCAGGCCTCGACGAGCTCCAACCCACGGACCAGTTCAGGTTCTAGCTTTGGTGTTCCTGCTGCGCTTATGTGTCCTGGAGGCGCCGCCACTAATACGAAATAATGGCACGTTGTTACAATTAGTAAAAAAAATTCGATTGAATAAATATAATTACGTCCAGCCGCCAATTTGTGACGCTGAGTTCAGCAGTACCGCGCCCCGCGACTTTCTGCAATATATGCGGCCCGGGCTATACTACGGTCGCTACTGCTCCCACAGAAACATCTGTGATGTTATTTACAAGGTACATGGCTGTAAGGCGCGAGAAAGCTATGATCCGCCTCGACTGACTTAGCACGAGCGCCGCAGGTGCGAGACAGTCTGTCCGACACAGCGGTCGCCAAATCGGCCGCCACTGCCCGCTGCTTCACCTATATTAAAGCGCCGGCAGCCAGCGTCCGAGCGTAAACAAATTCGACCCCACTACGCAGTGCCGGCACGCCTAGGGACAAACGCCTACAACACGAGCTAGAAAACCACAGAAGAAACTTCCACCCTAGTGCCTAGGCAGTCATGAGCAAAAGGCCCAAGATTTTCTCTCGCGCCCGCTCTTACTCGCGCCTGCGCATAAACGGCTGGAGATCCCTCAAATCATAGTTTCTAAATAAATGCCCTAGAGGGAAATGTGGCGCTAGTGTCTACGGGGGCTCTCATGAGCGTTGCCTCAACCTACATGGGAATGATGCACGGAGGAAGGAAGTTTCCTTCCTCCATGTTGAGAGCGCCTGGCTAGCACTAAAACCCCTCCATCCACGCGCCACCGCCGCTTTCTCAAGTAGCGACAACCTTTGTTGTGCGCCGCCACGTTTCCTTCCTCCGTGTGCGCCGCCATGGAGGTGCGCCGCCTTTTCCCGTCACACCAAATCCGGTTCCGGTATTTCCGGTTCTGGCACTTCCGGTTTAAAAATTTCCGGTTCCGGCGTTTTCGCTTCCTGGAGTTGCGCTAGTTGCGCTGCGGGAATTTCCGCTTTGACTATTGGCCTCGAGCTCCACCACTGGAAAAGCTGGCGCCACCGTCGGCGTGACGTGCTAGGAGGGATCACGTGGACATATCGGCCGCGTCGGCTGCTTCGGGAGCGCCGAAGCGAGCTGAAAACGAGTTTAAATTCCCTCGTACGCTGCGATCCTCATTTAGTGGCGAAATTATCCCGCTTCGAGTGTCTCCTTTACAACGCTTGAAAGCACTACAATAGGTAACGGCTGCCTTTGAAGGCGCGCAACATGGTAGGCTACTGCTCGGTGCCACAGGGCCGGACGCACGTAACGGAGGTCGGTGTCATCCTTATTCACACGTAGCTGCAGGACAAGAAGCTGCGTGAAGCTCGGCTCGCGAAACATAAAACCGGCAAACAGTCATCGGCTACAACTCGGGTGTGCAGCAAGCACAGACGCGAGGAAGATTTCTGCTACGGCGCCCCGTCTGCGATGTTCTGAAAACGCGCACTGAGACGGTCGCGCCAGTCCGCTGCACGACTAATGTCATGACGGTTTTGTCTATGAACTTGTCGATGCTATAGATACTGGCAAGTTCAGTGGAGTGGAAAGGCAGCGGTAAGAAGCACATTTAAAAAAAGCATGGCATTTGGTCATGTTTGTGTTAGGAATTAATGTACTGGATTACAAAAAAGGAGCAGCGGGAAATTGCACGCTGAGAACACTAATAAACGTACACTGCGACGCAACTCGAGAAATAATATTGAAAGGTCACAGAATTTAGAAGAAAAAAAAGATTGAATCGTCGCGACGGCACATCACAGTCCCCGTAGGGGTCGAAGTCTCTACAATGAAATTATTTTTGAACAGCTCTGATGGCGCCCACGCAACAATGGTTGCTTTTATACTGTCAAATGCTCATATTCTGCAGCCTAAAGCTCATGGCGCGGTGCGAAAACGCGCGCGCGGAGAAAGCGAAACAGTGCGCGGACAAGCATGCAGACGCGCAGTCGGTTGCTGCGAATCTGCGCGATCGCTGCATTGAGGCTTCGTTCTGTTACGCTCCATTTAGTTATACAAACATTATAAGAACATATTTCACATAGTTTGCTCTCAGCGTTTACCTACCTTCCACGCAAGAAGCCGGTTCGGGAGACTCCATCACGGCGACCGCGCGCAGTGGCGTTCACTGTACGCATTCGGTAAAGAGATAGCGTCTGTAAACGATTGTGTGCTTTCAGTTTGCCCAAGATTATTATTTAGACAGTAAAAAACTTCTCTCGTTTCGAAAGTACTTACAGAAATGTCCGGGAGAGCTCGCGCGTGGTGTTTTCAGTGAGCGCTGACAGCAAAACCTATGAAGGGCACGCCACGTGATCCCTCATAGTACGCCAGCGAGGCGCTTCCGATAGATGGCGACTCCGTAACTCCTCGCCGCCAATGGTTGAGACGCCCGCGCGTGCTTAGCAGAGCTGTGGCAGTCACCATAAGAAGAATGCAAAGCGGACAAGCTGTTGTATTCCGCTGAAGTAGTAGTTCGCGGTCGCTGTTTTTCAAATGCACGAAAAAGGGCAGTGGTCTCCAAGCGCCCAGGCACTACATTCCACTGTACGTTGTCGCTCGTGCCACAAGCCGTCGCAGGTTGACGCGAAGCAGCGAACACGAGCAGATCGCTGGTTAACGTAGGCTGTGGTTCTTGGATGGAATCGCATTCACAGTTTCAACCGCAGCTCGTGCAATTAAAGCCTCTCCAGCGACGCGAAAGTAAACAACGCTAAAGAACAAAGCGTCACTTGCACTCGGAACAGGAAGCTGCAGTCACGTAAGTTCCGCTTGACGCCGGAAGCTAAGGAGGTGAGTGGGAGAGGAGCGTGGAGAAGGAGGGCAGGTTGGCGGCATAGTTTCCTACAAAAATTACTAGAGGGAACTCTGGCGCTGCAGTAGTTGTACTACCATGGGAATGATGGGAAGTACATGGATTTGTCTGATCTTCGTGCTTGTGGATTCAGATGTTCTTGTGGCTTTGTATATTACGCTATATAAATCTTATTGTCGTATATTTCAGCGCAATCTATATTCTTCGAAGTGCAGAAGATGCCGGGAACGCATACAATTGCTATTAATTGCAACGATTGAGCTTGTCCAAGTGTCCAAATCGAAACGCGCCAAGCGTCCCAAGGCACTGGCATGCCCCCGATAAATTCATAAGGGCGTTTCATTCGCTCGTCGATACATGCGTCCGTGGCTTAATGGTTTCAATGTCAGGCTTCTGTGCTAGAATCTTTGTGTTCGAATGCTGTCGTCGGGCAATTTTAATGATGTTTATTTAATTATTTATTACGCAATATGCTGTTAAAAATGACGAGTTTACGAAGTCATAAAGCCGTTTGAAGCCAAAAAAAAAACGAAGTTTAGGCAAATCCATGTACTTCCCATAATTGCCATGCTGGGACAAACGCTCCCATTGCAGCTCCCGTAGACACTAGCGCCAGAGTTCCCTCTAGTAATTTTTGTAGGAAACTCTATAGTTGGCGGTACTTAAAGGGACACTAAAGGTTAATATTAAGTCAACGTGGACTGTTGAAATACCATCCCAGAAACCTCGAAGCGCTTGTTTCGTGCGAAGAAGAGACTTATTTTAAGAGAAAATGCGTTCTGAATCGTCCGCGTACTTCTAGCACAGTTCAAATCACCCGCCCTCCGATCGAGGAGTATTGGCGTCATGGTCTCATAGTGACGTTGCGCCGTCGGTGAGTAAAACGGCTCCCGCAGACCGCGCTACGGCTTTTCTCCACAAAACGCAAACGCGCGGCCAGAAACAGAGCCAAGACACAGCCGACAGCAGCGCGAAAGCGGAACTATGGTGGCTAGCGGAAGGGAAAGCGCACGACGATAAGCTGGTCCTTTATTTTATGACGCCAACTTTGACGCTCGTTGCAATGGATGACCCTGACAACGACACATTAGCTCGCGATGCTGGGCTCGAGTTCAGCGATTTAAGCACTGATGAACGTGACCTGCTGTTGAGGGCTTGCGCTGCCGGCGTCGTTGCGTACTACTACGACGACGGCCTGCTTTGAAAGGCACTTCACGCGACTTCAGTAAGTCGGCGTTGAACTCGTAACTCTCTGGACGAAAGTGCAGCGAGCACACTACGTGATTTTTCGGCTCTTTGCCAGCGCGCTGTGGCAGAGGTACGGCACTTAACCACTTCGAACGGAGAGGTTCACTCGTTGGCACACAGTGATAAGTAACGTTGGATTCGCCGCTGCAACTGCCCTTGGCCAAGTTCCGCGGACCGTTCACGCATCCCACGACATCACATGGACGTGGCATTTTCGCTGCTTGTTCAAAATGCAAGTTTCGCGAGCCAGCAGGACCACCGCAGCACGACGCGATAAAGAAACAAGTGAAACTCCAAAGCGCACGCGGCGCAAAGTCGAGCGCGCAGAGTCGAGCGAAAACGAAACCTTTCGATCACCCATACTACTCAAGGGTAACGTCAAAATGTTATTTTTTTCTTAGTATCGAATAGAAGTAGACAAGTAACATTTTCTTCCGTCTTATAATCTAATGAAGTTATCTTTTTAATACGCGTAGTTGAGTATTATTGGCATAAATTATGATGAGGAGTGCTTTCGTCATCGGGCTAGTACCGGACTGTCACTGGGGGGTCTCAAATTGTGTCGTGCATTTACCTCAATTTCTCGGTTACTAAAGCTCTGTTCACGATTATATTGACGCCTTGGACATTCTAAAGCATTGCTTTATCACTTCAACTTGACTTTCTGGTAACCTTTAGTGTCCCTTTAACCTGTCGGCGGAAACGTGTATGAAGGAGTTATAGCTAGCACTACTAGCACCGTTCCGTCTGTCACAATGATTAATTTCCTACTGAAACAGCACGTAAAAAGCTTCTTTAGCTTTGTTATAGCTCAAAACATGTATCGTTTAATTATGAGGGCTTGTTATTGGATGTAAAATTGCATGATACGTAAAATGTATCAGAGGGCTGCTAAAGTTGGAGCACAGACGACAAGATTCGCGATCGCTTTGGAAAACTTCGTCGTTTGTTCAAACTTTTCTTAGTTTGGTTATGCACTGTAGGTGAGCAAACATTATTGAAATATGTAATATGGGCGAATGAAAACATTGTATGAGAATATTACTTTAAGGGCGCGTTACTTGTGTCCCCGTTTATAAACGGTGACTTGTGTAGCCACATTCACGTTTTAGACGAAGCCTCTTGCAATCGCAGCCAACACAAGCCTCACAGTCATTCCTATCATGATGATTCCCATGGTCGTGGTCGTGGCAATGTCATTGGTCGTGATCAAAACAAACCACACGTGCACACGTGTCATTTTCGCGTTCGGTTCAGTTTCATCACCACGCGTTTCGTGTGAAAGCCTCGAGCAAACTGCTGCGTGTCGCTTTAGTAGGCAAGAAGCCTTGCGTCGAACTTGCGTTTAATGCGATCTAATCGACGACACAAACGCCGGCTGCAATGCAACGCAGGCAACAGCGTGACAGGATGGGCGTGATGCTGCTCCTAAACCATGTATTGTTTGAAGTGGGGGTAGAAACCATTCCACCGGTCACGCTTTTGACTGTACTCGCTCAAGCGTGCGTTTTCCTCCAACTTTTCGAACTGCCCTGGCGCGACCTCTCCGGCGCTTGCATTAGTGTTGACACCGTTCTTTTCAAGAAACAGTGGATGCGCATCTTCTACGGGGCGGTCGAACATGGCGACAGTCTGCACCTGTATTACAACATGGTTTCCTTCATTTGGAAGGGAAAGCTTCTCGAACCTGCCTTCGGGAGCGCGCAGTTCGCTTACATCATCATCCTCTTTACTGCACTCTGTAGCAGTGTGCTCGTAGGTTTAAACTATCTCTTGGGCACGTTCATCGACGTCTCGTTCTACTACCACTGTGCTGTCGGCTTCTCAGGCGTCATCTTCGCCCTCAAGGTACTTAGCAATTACTACTTCCCCGAACAACGTCGGCGCGTTCTGGGCATCATCGTTGACTTGCCCTCCGGACAAATCGTCTGGGTAGAACTGGTGCTCATCCAGCTTGTCACGCCGAATGCCTCTTTCGTCGGTCATCTCGCCGGTATCCTAGTCGGCGTCGCCTACGTCTGCGGAGTCATCACGCCCATCTCCGACCTCGTCTGGAACCTGCTCGGGCAACAACCCGTGCGCCTCACGCGACCGCACCATGACCGTCGGCGCGAACCTAGCCGGCTGGCTTCGTTGCCCTACGGGGCGATCCTTGTGTCGGCGGTGCTCGTCACGTTGCAATTGGACCTTGTGCCGCACCACTGGAAGAAGCTGGTGAACGGTCCGTGCGTCACTTCTTCACTCGTGATAGATCATCGCCAGTGGAAGCTGTTGTTCCTCCCGGCATTGCACTCCACGGAATATCTGCACATGGTCTACACGGTGTTATCGTTGATCGGCCTCGGCTTCTATCTTGAACGCAGGATGGGTGTCAACCGCTTCCTAAGCGCACTCTTGGGCCTCACGGTCACCACTAACTTCGCTTTCTGTCTGATGACATATTACATCCTGCCGAACTACAAGGAGATTGCCGGTGTGCATGCCTTTGAAATGCACTATAAGTGCTTCCATGGCTTGACGGCTACGCTGATTGCCATGAAGGGCCTCTACGCCGCTTATTACCCTAGGGACAGATACTTGTTTTTGTTCTTCTTGGTTCCAGTGCCCAAGATATTAGGCGCCGTTTTTGAAGTTGCACTACTTCATTTTATATTGCCCCATGTGTGGATAGTGGGCAACATAATAGGTTTTTGCATTGGACCCTTGTTGGCAATATTATCAGGAATTTCTTAGTAACTGCTGTGTGCTTTTTTTTTATTTTTGCCTAGCATCATTGTACATATTTGTCACGTTGCAGTTTCCCTTCACACACTATTAATGGACTAATGAAGCAATGCCACTTTTTGTGATACTGGCATGATTTAGCGTGTACACTCAGTTCAAGACCTATGCCATTTTTAATGGAGGACATATAGCACTACCAACATGCTCGAGTTCGTCATCCTTAATATACTTGATGGAAACTACTTTGTGCTTCACTGAATGAAACGAGCCAACATTTTCCACTTTTGAGTGACATGAAAATTTTTTTGAACTTGTAGGTTACAGAATGAACAAAGTATTAGATTCAATGCATGTTTAATCAATGATGCAATTCACATACATTGACAAGCAGGTCATGCCTGAGCACAACTGTACATCATACTTTTTATGTCCAACTATTAGCTATGATTTGCTGGTCAAATAAAGACTTTGCATTTGCTTTGCTTTCATAATTTGTGGCCTCAATGAACCCAATAAATTTTCAACGACCTGATAGCAAAAATGAAGCCAAGCTGTGCAGCTAACAAGCTCTACCGTAATTTATTCTCTGCGTAAAGGTGACCGTGTAGCTCAGAATAGCATGCGAAGGCACTGTCACTTTCATGCATTGTGGAATTAATAATGCTAATAGCCTTGCTGCATGTGTACCTTTACTGTTGTTAATGGGCCAGTGCTAACGTCAATGTAAAAGCATGATGCCTATCTGTGGAGTGGCAGCTTTGCAACATCACAAAGTCATTAGAGGGTTTTGGTCTGTTCCCTTACATATTGGATTTTGCAGAACTCTGGAGACTAAAGCCCCTCTGAACACGTTTCTGCCAACCTGGTGCCCCCATGGATGGAGGGATGGATGGAGAAATCGACAGCATGGGGACGATTTCATTGGCATTCCCTTCGAAAGATGGCACTGAAAAATAGTCACTCAGCCTCCTTGAGCTAATGAGGCATTATATATGCATGCATAGCAATGTAGCATATTGCCTATCTCCATTATGTGTCTCTCCATTACAACCTCTATTTCTATATTGTAGTTACCTATGCTAGTAACATCCAATTATATGAATTCCTTGCCTGCTTTATTTCCAATAATATTCTAAAGATGTCTTGCTTATCTCAACTGCTGACCAATGAACTCCTATTTATTTTTATTTTTTAATTTTTTTCCACTCTCCTATGGAATCTTAATCCAATTCCCCATCCCAATACAGAGTAGCATGCCAGCAGTTGTATGTGTGCCGGCAAAATTTTTTTATAATAATCTCTCTCTTCCTTACTGCTAGAAATGTGCTCATTTTCAGTGCTTGTAGGCTTTTGTAAGTCTTAACATTTTATTTCACGACATATCAGTCACAACATATACTGTGATACATAAAATTGTATCCTTATTAATGTGGTTTCAATTAAAACGATATTAGCTCAGAGAGTTATTGAGAATTCTTATGTGAAACTTCAAGGAAGCACCAGAAGAAACGTGATATAAAGTAATTATTTGCTACTTTTTGTATAAGTACTGCAATTTATTTAAATCTGAAATATTACAGAATATGCACCTTGTTCCTAGTTCCCAACTTCTGTAAGTTCGACCATGCCAGAAGATTATTGTGCAGATTTGGTGGTGCAAATTTTAGCCATAGCGATGCCCATGCTATCCAGGAAAGCCATGGAAAGCCTTTTGTAAGTTGAAAACAAATAAGCGCCCATAATGCAGGACACATTTGATTTCATTCATGGCAACAACTACCTGGTTACCTTACTCCATTCTTTAGGCTAGGCTATCAAAATAATGGCTGTTAGGTTGGGGAGCATGCACAAGCCTCCTCATACCTGATTACTTTGTTCATTAAGCTTTTCTGTGCAAGCAAGCTGGTCTAGTCGTGCACTGTGAACTATCACTGGAGCCTTCACATGCTTTGTACAGTACTGTGAGTACAGTACAGTACAGTACGGTACTGTACATGCTGCACAGTACTGTGCAGTAATGAATGAGGGCCTTTGCACAAGTGGTGTTCAAAAAGTAAGAAATTGGACTGCTAGTCAAGTATCTGCTGAAGTTCGTTTGGAAATCAACTATGTGCCCTTTTGCAAGTGAAAACTCTAAACGACGGAAAACACCCATGGCAGGCAACACCCATCACATGTGTTTGGTGGCCAAAGCTTCAAGGCACGTCAAAAAAGAATTCTTGTGTGGTGGGGTGTCCAAATACAAACAAAAACTCGCCGTCAGCATGGTTCTACTTATTCCCTGCGAGGCCTCACGTGCGGGCGTGACAGCAGCGATGGATCGCCAGTGCGGGTGAAAAACTTGTTCCCATGCTTTCTTTCTGACCTCTCGGTCTTTGTTGCACTCAATGTTTACACGAGTACACAACAAAGTTGATCACGATGTCTTCATGTTTTGGTTCCGTTTTTCCGTCGTGTAGCGTTGGGTTTAAGGCATTTCGCTTAGGTTGCGAATGTTACTTGCTGCTTCTTTGCCATGTTATGTGTTGCTGCTGAGGCTTGCAAGCAGATTTTGTTGGCTTTATGCAACTTGTTAAACTGTCACACCAGCAGTCACGCAGTTCACGTTCTTGGATGTATATTATGCATTGATTCGCGCATGTTGAACTGCTGCTAGTTGCTTCATGCAGAAATGTTGATTTTTTTATGTACAAGGTTTTTTTTCCTCGCCTTGCTTTTAGCGAGGCTAAATTGTGCTGTTTTTTAACAGCTTGATTCTTCTTTCCCGAGTACAGCCTCGATATTGTGGTTACATTTAAAGAGGTAGCTCAGGATGAGAATTGGTGGTAGCTGCTGTATATGGTGTTACTGTTTGATTCTCGCTGATAACTTGGCATATGCTTGTGAAGTCAAAGCTTGCTACTGTCTGAGCAGACTTACCACATAGAGTGCTTTAATTCACTGCTGAGTGCCTTTTGTAATAATTTTAATTTTTTTTTAAATACCTTTCATGGCATAAGAGTGCAATGTTTATGCCAGAGAGGACTAAACCCGGCCTTGCTGCCAATCTACCTTTGCCAGCATTGCTCTGCCTTTAAATATATTTTAGAAGAGCTTGTTGGGCGAGTCGCTGCATATTAAAAATTCAAACTGCATGAAGTAACGACCATAGAGAGAGCATAAAACAAGGACAGGTGCAGACTTGCAACTCACATTTATTCCACAAGGACCACATATAAGTCCCACCCAGAAATACACCACTGTGCAAGTGCGGCAAAACCAATAAAAAAAAATTTCTTCATGCAACATGCAATCCAACTACACTCTTTGATAAACCTCATCTCATTGTTGTGCAGATAAACTGAGGTATCTCTAATACAATGAAGTCCCTTCTTTCTTGCATGGTATGCCTCTCATATCTCCCTTGTTTTGCTATCATGGCACTGACACAAAATCTTTACTTCTTTTAGAAGCGGCTTACACTTGCAAGCCGAGAAGTGGATGAGAAGGTGCGCACTCGTGTTATTCTTAATTGACAATTCATGCTCATGCAAGTGCAAATTCAGGCACATTTCACTTTGGCCTACGTAGACCTTGCCACACAAAAAAGATATTCGATAGACTACCTCAACACAGTAATCTGTGTAGAAATTGGTGTGTTTTTTTCTGCACCCCTTCAACCTATTTCTACTTCCTATGTGCAAACATAATCCAGCAATCTTGCCGGGAGCCACGAACGCCACCTCAACTCCAAGTATTGTTTCACAAACTTCATTAAGTTATGCGACGTCTTGTGAACATGAAGCACAACTTCACATTTCTTATCCTTGTGTTCCCTTGCACTTTCAATAATAGTGTTTTTGCTTTTTATCTTCTTTAGCACTGCCTCTGCTATTGTTGAAATGACTGATTGCGGGAAACCTGCTTCCTGTAACCTTACAATCTGCATATCAAAGCCTTCGTGTACTTTGTGCATGCATGACTTCTTTAAGGCTGGTGCGATACAGTGGGTGGCTATTGTCCACTTCACCGTTTCCGAATGAGCTGAATGGTAGGGCGACAATTTCTTTTGGGACCTTGGGTTATATTTCCAGCACACATGGTTATCACAGAAGGTTACAGCGTTGTCTAAAAACTGAATTTCGTTATCCTTTATTAGTTCATGGGCAACGTTAACCCTTTGCCAAGGTGCTGAAAGACATGTAGTACATCTGCAATGGCACCATCGTATGTGCAACTGGCTTGCTTTCTTAAAAGCACAAGAAAATCTGCTTAATGAAAAGCAGTAACAACCTGTTTACAGTTGATTCCTTCACTCGTTGCTGCTCTGTCAAATTCCAACAAGAAAACATTGCACAAGATAGAAGCAATGCAAGAGCCTATGCATATGCCGTTTCTGTACGTAAAAGCCTTCTCCAAACGGGATAAAGGTAGAGCTGAAGTAAAACTCGAGCAACCTGCACATGAAAACAGCCTTTGCCTTTATCTTTGAGGCCTTCACTGACACAGTTTTGAAGTTCTTTTTGAGAGCAGCCTTTGCCTTCTAGTAAAAAAGGCCCCTACGGCATTGCGACAAACGCTTATTCTTTATCCTGCTTTAGTAGTATGAGGTGGTTGTGTCTAAAAAACATGACGATACCTGATGTAGGGTCCTTTCATTTTGGTAGTTCTTCAGACTTCCCGACCGTCTTGGTTGGGCTGTCCACGCCATGCAATCAACACCTTTTCTGATCCTCTGTCTCCGCTTACTTGGCCATACTCCGGCTGAGGGTCAGCCATTCATGCACTTCTTTGAATATATTGGGTGGCTTATTTTTTTAGCAACATTCTCAAAACATTACTCAAAAGTTGGTCAAACTTTCACTGTGTACGTTTGCAAGCGGGTCACTAAGAGAATTTCAAATTGAGAAAACACTAGTGGGAAGAGTAATCGCATCGCCAGTGCAGCACCAAATTGCGTTAGTATTCACCCATGCTTTTCTTTGTTGACAACGATATGCATTCCCGTTAGGAATTTCACAATTGCTTTTTATGTGGCGATTTTCATGGTGGTTATTTGGACAGGTGATGCGTATTCAGTGGTTGCAAGATCAGTACAATGTGTGCCAGCATCGCGCCATGCAGAGTCTGATGTACAAGCCAGAGGTGTGAAGTTGAACAGTGATCAAGCTGAAGACTGAATGATAGATTATTAACAACACATTCTATAATTTACTGTTGCAGTATCTCTATGAAATGGGCTTGAATGCTTTTAGTTATAAATTTCATACTGCCGTTATGCCACATGGCAACCCAAGCGAACAAAAAAATAAAAAGCCTTAACCAACAATGTGTGCTTATTATTGATGTACAGAAACAATAATGCAACAAGGGTAGAATGTAAAAAAAAAAAAAAATTAAACATGATAAGGACACAGTCAACAAAATTAAACAGCTACATAACAGAAGTTCCACTTAGTAACTAGACTTCATTACACTTGTCTGCAGGACGCACCTGGCACGTGTGCAGACAGGGTTGTCGCAAAAATCCGGTAACATCAGATACAAATCGGCTCTCATGGAGACCCACGCCTTTCCTGCAGCTGTTACTGCAGAACAGTCTGGCACGCAAAGAGAGGAGCAATCACAGCCACGAACTTCAGTCATCCTTGCTGCGAAAAGGGTCACCTTCTGCTGTCACTGTCTGCTACTGCTCCTGAGCATTGACAATACTCACACAGTCTGCAAAATGTCACAGAGCCCGAGCAGCCATTAAACACCCCATATTGATGATGATGTTATCAGGTGCTGCCAACTCGGACAAGCCTTCCTGCTAACTTTAAGACCACATTGAAATGTGTTCTAGGCAACATTCACCATTAATACTCCTTGAGGTGTACCTATGTATGCAGGTGCACACTGGGGCACCCTGATGTGCTGCTTCATCCAATTACCGTCACTCCGGGGCTGCTCGGTGCGATTTGCCAGATTTGCCATAACTGAAAGCAGCATCTCCAGCAGTCCGGACAATCTGGAATGACAAATCGAAGTGGTCTACTTTTTGCACGTGCAGTCAGCAAAAGCATACCTTTCGATATTGTTTCCGTTGTGGGGGCATAGATTTGGACACTCTTCAGTCAAGTAAGAAGGTGGAGAGAAGCAAAGCATGAACAAAATGGGACATGTAGTCCAACCGAAATTCATGTGATCTGTGACAAAAGATCAGATTTTGAAATTTTCATCTTTTGTGCCAGATATGATTCCTGAGTGGTTGGTGGATGGCTGTATTGTACTTCTAACGTTTCGTGTGCGATTCGGCTTAATTGACCTACATAAGGCAGGCTTGTTGCGGAAATAAACTTAGTTGCGAGTGGCGCCAGTCCTGTCGCTTGTGTCCTTCAGTCCTGGTCTTTTACGCCTTGCCTTTACTCATTCAAGCATGAACCAACTAGCCCAAGCAAAAGATTTACTATCCTGTCATACACTGCACCAATGTAACATTTCAAGATTGACATCAAGAACCTTGTTTTATTCTTCTCCTTTCTCTCTTGTCTACAGGAAAAGCAGCTTTGTCTTTTTTGGGTCACTACACATAACACAGTTGACATCATCATTAGGAATAAAATTTCCCAATTGCCTTATAATTCGAGAAATACTGCACCCCTTCATATAAAAAAATTTATTGGCAACTGTACTTATTTGGATAAAGGATTGAATTTCGATACAATGAAGCAAATTGCAAGTTTACTGACTTCGTTACATTGAGGTTTAACTGTATATACCCAAATGTACCACTAGCACAACTGAAAGCGATTCCCAAGAGTAACTTCAGGAACATTATCCTTAATTATTTTGTGCAACTAATAGCTGTAGTAACATCGCTGTTGAAAAGACTGTTTGGCAGTGTGTGAAATTGTCTACAGCTGCAACAAAAATGTATTTTCAAAACATAATCAAAAACCATGCTTTTCATTTGTAAAAGAAAGTAAGTTGACTAAGAACATTTCTACCATGGACAAGCATTAGCAATGAGATGCAGCAAAAGAAGAAGAGCTTATCATAGCAACTGACACTACAAGACATGCATTAACAAGAAATCAATTACAAGCTACATAAGAACATTCTACAGTTGGAACTGAAAAGAAAAACAGGCACAAATTGAACAAGAAAAATTTGGCGGACACTTAAGCTTTGCCTTTAAGAGTGGAACATGACAGCATTTAAAGATCCCCGACTGCTTCTTAAGCTTGCCGGCAACTACAGCTTATGTAACTGTAATGTTTAGTAGGAAACGCTCTCGGTGAACGTTACGAAGGCGAGTGGGTGAGCTTTCTGGTAGAAACGTGGCCTCTTGGGTGGGCCGCGGATGCAAGTGCCATCTGGATGTTGCTGCAAGGAGCCGAGCGCGGTGCACTGCTCTATGGATGGTAGAAACTGTAGAAAAGGGGTTTCGTATGTTTGAGTGTCTAGGTAACAGAATCATGTGTTCTTTTATGTTCAAATTACAATTAAACACCATCATGCCTGTAGGTTGTGTTTAGGTTGTACAGTACAAGTTTTCTGACGCATTTTACTTTGAGGAATTCAATTACGTAGTTCAGCAACGCTTCTGCACCACACTGAGGGGCCCTGCATAGTTGTGGTTCGTAATGACTTTTTGCAAAATGAGGTCCGACGCAAGATACCGACATCAGATTTTACGACACACAGGGGCCTTAATGTTATTGCGTTAAATTCTAGGATACGAGCTGCAGCTAGCTTTTCCTGGAACTAACTTTGTTACAATATGTATTCCAAAAAGTGAACATACAAGTCATTTTTCAAGCAAGTTTTTTTTTCTTTACTAAGAGAGGACAAGTGCAAAATGAAAAGTTTTACTGTTCACTTGTTTGGTTGTTAGTATTAGGTATTCAGAAATACGGTGTCAGATGCAATGCCGCCCTAACGGCTTTGTGGCGAGTATTGCGAGATGTTGTCCCCACTTCAATTTAAGTAACAGCTGAATGCTGTAGTTGTGGCATTCATATTTGGTTGATCAATGGTTGCAGCACAAAGAATACGGGAACACGAAGCAGCGAAGCACATGATCACTCCTGTGTACCGCATTTTGTTTATTTTGCACTCACCATAAATGCAGAACAACTTGCATAACTAAACATATATTGCAACAATTCATGCTTTGCCTTAACTTTGGAACCTTTACTCATATGCACAAAGCCAGATTTAGTAGAGCATCTTCTGCAACACATGTTTGGCATTGTTGCTTACATTTAATAAGCTGCTTGAAGCTGATGTACAGTTGTATTCCTGCCAAAACTAGGCCATCTTGGAAGCGAGAAAGCAAACTGACTGGCACTGCTCTGCGGCTCCTACGACCAAATCCAAACATTTCAAAGATGTGCACTACAACAGTACAGAACCATGTACAGCTAGCTGTTTATTATTTAATTAGTTTCGTTCATTAGAGCAACAACATGTGGCTTTCTTGTTCTGACCACTTCTCAGGCAGTGCCACATGCATGGAGAGGGTTTGCACTCTTAATTGAGCACGTTGTTTTCAAAACATCGTCTACATCTTAATGCTCCAGTCAGATCATGTGACTTATGGTTAAGCCACGTTTTGTTGCTTTTTGCCTTTGTTTTTCTCTCTTTACCTCTTATGCATAGTGCTCAGTGAAACACTGCCCAACTTAACAGTGCCGATGAAGTGTAACATCATTGCAAGTGGTCTACCTGCACTTGCCAGCCTTTTAACAGCCAGGAACTGCCTCTGGTACAAGAGTCACTTCTGAAACTTTAGAGTCAATTTTAAATGGCACACATTTAATGCCACTCTATGGCTACCACAGACGTGGCCTTGTTGAGTGCTCGATTTGGGAAACTGTGAGTTTGAACCCCCGCTGCCGCTGGTTAGCCACTGGTTATCCAAATAGGTACAGGTGTAACCCTGCCCGACACTCAGTTTTCTTTAGGGATGAAATGTCCTGGAAAAGGAGCCCGTGCCATGTAAATCTCACCGAACAATGTGGGCTCAACAAAACCCTGAAAAAGGGCATCTGGACCACTTCCACGGTGGCACTTTTTCATGTGGTGTCCAAAGGCACTTATTAAAACACCTCTTTCCAAGCACTGAGGCACCGCAATGGTGAATACCAGAACAGAAGTACATTTATACAGCTAAACCTCGATATGACGAACTTCAGTATATTGATTTAAGATTTTATAGCTTCTTGTGCATATAACACCATGTATATTGATTATCGATATAACAACGTTTGATTACTCACTATTTCAATACAATGAAATTTCACTGCTGCCACGAAGGATTACGGAGACAATATATGGAAACTTGCACGAACACAGATGGTCAATTGGTTGAATTACATCTGGCAGTTGCGAAAGCACCTCTTAAATTGCGTGGTGCACGACCATGAGTGACCATAGATGCAGGGCAGTGTCATGTTTCATACAAAGTCGAAGCTATCTTTAAATTCTTGGGTTTTAAGTGCCAAAGCCACATTCCCATTACGAGGCAAACCGTAGTGGGGGACTGCAGATTAATTTTGACCACATGGGGTTCTCTAGCGTGCACCCAATGCACAGTAAATGGTCTTTTTTTTTTTCCATTTTGCCTCCATCAAAATGTGGCTGCCACGGCTGAAATTTGATCCTGCAACACGCATAGCAGCACAACGCCAAAGCCACTGAGCAACCATGGCGGGTAAAAGTCCAAGTGTGATAACATCCTAACATGCCCCGTGCATTGTATGCTTTAGGTGAGAGCAAAAGCGCGAGAGTGCGTGCTGGTAAGGATGGTAGCTTGATGAGCGCAGTCTTGCCACGCAAGCTAGTGAAAAGGAAGGGCAGGAATGAGCTCACAGTAACGCTATCAAGAGCACGCAAGGGGGGTGGGGGGGGGAGTAGGTTGGCGCGCGTCTGCATCACAAACAAGAAACAGCTCAAATGCCTTCTTACAGTCACGTTTCCCTCTGATCGATGTTTATCCTCTACTGAGCGAGTCGTTGCTGGAAGTTTGTGATGTAAACAACATCATACCATTGCTTCACACTGCTATTAGAACAATGCTCGCAAGTGCACTTATGTGTGACTTCAGGCAGATTTGCCGCACATTATTGCGATACTTGGGAGCTTTCAGAATGCTTAGACCATCCAGGTTTAATTTAATTAGAGATATTATAGCCAGTCTGATGCTTGGTAGCTATTGTGCCAGAATGGGGCACCGCTTCAAACCTAAAGCATTTAATAGCTCAAATGGCAATTTGAATGGATACCTTGATATCTAACCTCACACGCAACGTCATGCAGTTTAGGGGGAGCATCACACCGATATAGTGCCTCGCTGTTCCCTACATTACAGTGTAGCTGGCATTTGTGTCTGCTTGATCACATTAGTGGTTTGGATGGCAATATTAATCCAGGCCTTGAGCTCTAACCAGTTTAGGGTGGCTTCCCTAACATAGCAGCACTGCCAAATCCAATACCTAGACTAGAATGAATTTTAGTCAACAGCAAATTTCCTTTTCAAGGTGTCTTTTCAGCTTTCTGCAACCACCCGAGTGGACCCCAGCTTTTCCTTTCATATTGTAGGTACACCCGAATTGCAGCAAAAGGTGCACATGCTTTAATCGAACTTGTTTTTTTGCATGTGAAATCTTAGTTCGGAACATTATGTTATGGAAAAAAAATTCTTGAACTCTTCAAAAGTTGGGAACTCTCCGCCCCAGGACCCGAGCGCGGATCCACTCTGGGTGAGCTGAACTCTTATCAGCCTCTTTTGTGGTTCCAACATTGTGCGGTTTATTTCGCCTCAGAAGTGCTGTGGTTTTGTTTTATATTTGTATGTGTGATTTGCTGTTGTTGTCCAGTTGGTACTTGTACTCTAAGGTGAATAAACACCTTAGGTCGAGACTCACCCTGTCCCCCTTGGCCTGAACCCACCGTGGTCGCAACTCACTGCGAACTGCGGGTTAGGGGTCACAGCTCTGACTGTTAGGGCTGCTGCGAAAGTGGTAGCGAGCGACTGCCACTCCGCCGGCGCTGTGCGATCCAGAGAAGGGTCAGGTGCGCACACGCGAACTTGAGTAATACCCCTATAAACTTGAGTTTCCGGGGCCAACAAAAAGGTGTTCTGTGTACACGCATGATGTCGCTGTTGTGGATGTCAAGGGTCAACCATCACAGTGTCACGGAGTTTTTCTTACGACGGGTTGTGCAAAAAGGGATTACCGCAGTCGAATGTGAAAATGTATATACTATATTGGCTATATTGGCTACAAATTTGTTTTGCTCTTTTTTATACTTGGCTACATTTGGGCTACAGTTTCTCTAGCTTTGAGCTATGCCGCTTTGTCCAACCTGGCAACAGTGGTGGCAATGCCATTGGTCCCACCAGAAGAGGTGGGGACAAAATTGGAGAATTACCTTGCAATGAAAAGAGAAGCATCGGCATTAATTCAAGCCAAGATAGCAAAAGTTGGGGTAGAGTGGTTGTTAGAGATACGAAAGAAAGACAGAAATGCCTCTAAGAAGTTTTGGGAACACATAAGGCAACAGAGTAAGAAGACAGAGGTGGTTCAGCACTCACTGACCACACCAGAAGGAACAAAGGTAGAGGCAGAGGAAGCTCAGGAATATATTAGGTTAACAATAGAGGCAGCAGTTGCAGAGCCAGAGGGTAGCGAAATGGAAACAATGACAACAGCAGGACACAATTAGAGGAGGAGAACAGATGGATGACAAGTAAGGAATGGGACAGAATTGAACACAAGGTCCCCGTGGGAACAGCGACAGGACATGATGACATACCTATGAAATTGATAAGCATATTACACCAGAAAAGTAAATTAAAATTACAACAACTTATTGAACAAATAGTTGTAGGGGGAGATGTTCCACAGGACTGGAAATCAAGCAGAATGATATTAGTTTACGAAGGTAAGGCAAGCAAGGACAACATTAAATTCTACAGGCCAATAACTGTCACATCAGTCATATACAGAGTAGCAATGCAAATGGTGAAAATGAGAATGGAGGAATGGGCAGAACGTGAAGAGATCTTGGGGGAGCTGCAGAATGGATTTCGAAGGAACAGAAGACTAGATGATAATTTATTTGTTATAGCAGTGCATGGAGATAGTGGCAGCCAGGCAGAAACTGCTATGGATAGCTTTTTTAAACATTAGAGGAGCCTATAATAATGTAGACCAAGAAAAGTTATGGAGCCAGTTGAAGGAATATGGTCTAGACAGAAAGGTGGTTGGATTCCTACAAGTTTATACAGATAATGAGGAAGAGATAACATGGGAGGGGGAAACTACAAAGCCAGCTAAAATAAGAAGTCTCAGGCAGGGTTGTCCATTGTCGCCCCTGCTTTTTATGATTTACATGAGCCAAATGGAAAAGAGGCTAGAACAGAGCACAATAGGAACCGACATAAGCTATATGCTGGAAGGGCAGAAGGTAGCTCAAGTACTACCCGGGCTGATGTATGCAGATGATATTGTACTGCTTGCTGACACCCGAGTAGGGCTACAGGAACTAATGAGGATATGTGGAGAGGAGGGAGAAAAATTGGGACTGCAATTCAGTAGAGAGAAGTCTGGGATAATAGTATACAATGAAGAAAAGGGGGAACCATTGGAAATACAAGGCACTAAGATTGATCATATTGAAAAATACAAGTATTTTGGCATATGGCTAAACGAGGGCAAAAAGTACTTGGAAGAACATGAAAAAATTATGATTGAAAAAGTGAAAATCAACTCAGCTGTAATGAAGTACAAGGCACTATGGAATATAATAGGTACGAGGTGGTTAGAGGGGTATGGAAAGGGGTTATGGTACCTGGCCTCACATTCGGAAATGCAGTACTGTGCATGAAATCGGAAGTTCAGACATGCATGGAAACAAGACAGAGAAGTGTAGGCAGGTTGGCCTTAGGAGCGTACGGGAACACCCCTAATGAGGGAGTGCAGGGGGACATGGGGTGGACGTCATTCGAAGGCAGAGAGGCAATAAGTAAGCTAAAATATGAACAGAGACTCCCAGCACTGGGGGGAAAAAGGTGGGCGGGAAAAGTGTACAAATATCTATACATGAAAAGTTTGAACACAAAGTGGACACTTAGAACTAGGAAGCTGAGGATTAGATACCTACAGCCGAGGGAGAGGGTCCACCGTGGTTCTAGTGTGGGAAAGGAGGTGAAGGAGGCGGAAAAAAAATGTGGGAAGAAAGAATGCTCGGAAAGCCAGCGCTGTCTATGTACAGGAAACAAAAACACGAGATAAAGAGAGAGCTCTTATTTGATAACTCGCGGGGCAGCTCACTATTATTGGAAGCTAGGACGGGGGTTTTGAGAACGAAAACATACAGGGCTAAATTTGAAGACGTGGACCTTTTGTGCACAGCTTGCAGAGCCGAAATTGAGACCACAGAGCATGTAGTGCTGAGGTGCACAGACCTTCGCCCGACTCTTGCTGAGGGAACAGTGACAGATATGGAAGGGGCATTAGGTTTTCCCGGGGAACGAGGGCAAATAGACAAGAAAAGAGTGGCAGTAACGAAGGGGAGGGTAGAGGATTGGTGGAGGAAGTCAAGGGAGAGATAATACCATAAATCGGGGAACTAATGTTTTCTGTACTATTTTAGATATTTATTTTGGGGGTAAGAGGGGAGTGAAAACTAGTTTAAGGAGAAGGGGATATAAAGAAAAAAAATAGGAGGGGGAGCAAAAGGCTAGGTAGCGCCAGCCGCCGCCCGTTACAAAGGGTGTAGCCGCCATCCATCCACACGTGCGCACGTGCCACACGTGCGCACGTGTAATTTCGACGTTCGGTTCAGTTTCACTCGCCATGCGTTTCGTTTCAAAGCATCGAGCAAACTGCTGCGTGTCGCTTTAGTAGGCAAGAAGCCTTGCATCGAACTTGCGTTTAATGCGATCTAATCGACGACACAAACGCCGGCTGCAATGCAACGCAGGCGACAGCGTGACAGGATGGGCCTTGTGCTGCTCCTAAACCATGTATTGTTTGAAGTGGGGGTAGAAACCATTCCACCGGCCACGCTTTTGACTGTCCTCGCTCAAGCGTGCGTTTTCCTCCAACTTTTCGAACTGCCCTGGCACGACCTCTACGGCGCTTGCATTAGTGTAGACACCGTTCTTTTCAAGAAACAGTGGATGCGCATCTTCTACGGGGCGGTCGAACACGGCGACAGTCTGCACCTGTATTACAACATGGTTTCCTTCATTTGGAAGGGAAAGCTTCTCGAACCTGCCTTCGGGAGCGCGCAATTCGCTTACATCATCATCCTCTTTACTGCACTCTGTAGCGTTGTGTTCGTAGGTTTAAACTATCTGTTGGCCACGTTCATCGACGTTTCGTTCGACTACCACTGTGGTGTCGGCTTCTCCTGCGTTATCTTCGCCCTCAAGGTACTTAGCAATTACTACTTCCCCGAACAACGTCGGCGCGTTCTGGGCATCATCGTTGACTTGCCCTCCGGACAAATCGTCTGGGTAGAGCTGGTGCTCCTTCAGCTTGTCACGCCGAATGCCTCTTTCGTCGGTCATCTCGCCGGTATCCTAGTCGGCGTCGCCTACGTCTACGGAGTCATCACGCCCATCTCCGACCTCGTCTGGAACCTCCTCGGGCAACAACCCGTGCGCCTCACGCGACCGCACCATGACCGTCGGCGTGAACCTGGCCGGCTGGCTTCGTTGCCCTACGGGGCTATCCTTGTGTCGGCGGTGCTCGTCATGTTGCAATTGGACCTTGTGCCGCACCACTGGAAGAAGCTGGTGAACGGTCCGTGCGTCACTTCTTCACTCGTGATAGATCATCGCCAGTGGAAGCTGTTGTTCCTCCCGGCATTGCACTCCACGGAATATCTGCACATGGTCTACACGGTGCTATCGTTGATCGGCCTCGGCTTCTATCTTGAACGCAGGATGGGTGTCAACCGCTTCCTAGGCGCACTCTTGGGCCTCACGGCCACCACCAACTTCGCTTTCTGTCTGATGACATACTACATCCTGCCGAACTACAAGGAGATTGCCGGTGTGCATGCCTTTGAAATGCACTATAAGTGCTTCCTTGGCTTGACGGCTACGTTGATTGCCATGAAGGGCCTCTATGCCGCATATTACCCTAGGGGCAGATACTTGTTTTTGTTCTTTTTGGTTCCAGTGCCCAAGATATTAGGCGCCGCTTTTGAAGTTGCACTACTTCATTTTATATTGCCCCATGTGTGGATAGTGGGCAACATAATAGGTTTCTGCATTGGACCCTTGTTGGTAATATTATCAGGAATTTCTTAGTAACTGCTGTGTGCTTTTTTCTTTTTTCTTTTTTTTTTTGCCTAGCATCATTGTACATATTTGTCACGTTGCAGTTTCCCGTCACACACTATTAATGGACTAATGAAGCAATGCCACTTTTTGTGATACTGGCATGATTTAGCGTGTACACTCAGTTCAAGACCTATGCCATTTTTAATGGAGGATATATAGCACTACCAACATGCTCGAGTTCGTGATCCGTTAAAATACTTGATGGAAACTACTTGTGCTTCACTGAATGAAACGAGCAACTTTTTCCACTTTTGAGTGACATGAAAATATTTTTGGACTTGTAGGTAACAGAATGAACAAAGTATTAGATTCAATGCATGTTTAATCAATGACGCATGTCACATATATTGACAACCAGGTCATGCCTCAGCACAACTGTACATCATACTTCTTATGTCCAACTATTAGCTATGATTTGCTGGTCAAATAAAGACTGCATTTGCATTGCTGTCATAATTTGTGGCCTTAATGAACCCAACAAATTAAAAAAAAAAACCCTATAGCAAAAATGAAGCCAAGCTGTGCAGCTAACAAGCTCTACCGTAATTTATTCTCTGCTTAAAGGTGACCTCGTAGCTCAGAATAGCATGTGAAGGCACTGTCACTTTCATGCATTGTGGAATTGATAATGCTAATAGCCTTGCTGCATGTGTACCTTTACTGTTCTTAATGGGCCAGTGCTCATGTCAATGTAAAAGCATGATGCCTATATGTGGAGTGGCAGCTTTGCAACATCAGAAACTCACTAGAGGGTTTTGGTCTGTTCCCTTACATAGTGGATTTTGCAGAACTCTGGAGACTAAAGCCCCTCTGAACACGTTTCTGCCAACATGGTGCCTCCATGGATAGAGGGATGGATGGAGAAATTGACAGCATGGGGACGATTTCATTGGCATTCCCTTCGAAAGATGGCACTGAAAAATAGTCACTTAGCCTCCTTGTGCAAATCGGGCATTATATATACATGCATAGCAATGTAGCATATTGCCTATCTCTCCATTACAACCTACATTTCTATATTGTAGTTAACTATGCCAGTAACATCTGATTATACGAATTTCTTGCCTGCTTTATTTCCAATAATATGCTCAAGATGTCTTGCTTGTCTCAACTGCTGACCAATGAACTCCTATTTATTTTTATTTTTTGATTTTTTTCCACTGTCCTATGGAATCTTTTAATCCAATTCCCCATCCCTATACAGAGTAGCATGCCAGCAGTTGTATGTGTGCCGGCAAAATTTTTTTATAATAATCTCTCTCTTCCTTACTACTAGAAATGTGCTCATTTTCAGTGCTTGTAGGCTTTTGTAAGTCTTAACATTTTATTTCACGACATATCAGTCACAACATATACTGTGATACATAAAATTGTATCCTTATTAATGTGGTTTCAATTAAAACGATATTAGCTCAGAGAGTTATTGAGAATTCTTATGTGAAACTTCAAGGAAGCACCAGAAGAAACGTGATATAAAGTAATTATTTGCTACTTTTTGTATAAGTACTGCAATTTATTTAAATCTGAAATATTACAGAATATGCACCTTGTTCCTAGTTCCCAACTTCTGTAAGTTCGACCATGCCAGAAGATTATTGTGCAGATTTGGTGGTGCAAATTTTAGCCATAGCGATGCCCATGCTATCCAGGAAAGCCATGGAAAGCCTTTTGTAAGTTGAAAACAAATAAGCGCCCATAATGCAGGACACATTCGATTTCATTGATGGCAACAACCACCTGGTTACCTTACTCCATTCTTTAGGCTAGGCTATCAAAATAATGGCTTAGGTTGGGGAGCATGCACAAGCTTCCTCATACCTGATTACTGTGTTCATTAAGCTTTTCTGTGCAAGCAAGCTGGTCTAGTCGTGCACTATGAACTACCACTGGAGCCTTCACATGCTTTGTAGAGTACCTGTACAGTACTGTGCAGTAATGAATGAGGGCCTTTCCACAAGTGGTGTTCAAAAAGTAAGAAATTGGACTGCTAATCAAGTATCTGCTGAAGTTCGTTTGGAAATCAACTATGTGCCCTTTTGCGAGTGAAAACTCTACACGACGGAAAACACCCATGGCAGGCAACACCCATCACATGCGTTTGGTGGCCAAAGCTTCAAGGCACGTCGAAAATCAATTCTTGTGTGGTGGGGTGCCCAAATACCAACAAAAACTCGCCGTCAGCATGGTTCTACTCATTCCCTGTGAGGCCTCACGTGCGGGCGTGACAGCAGCCATGGATCGCCAGTGTGGGTGAAAAACTTGTTCCCATGCTTTCTTTCCGACCTCTCGGTCTTTGTTGCACTCAATGTTTATATGAGTACACAACAAAGTTGATCACGATGTATTCATGTTTTGGTTCTGTTTTTCCGTCATGCAGCATTGGGTTAAAGGCATTTCGCTTCGGTTGCAAATGTTACTTGTTGCTTCTTTGCCATGTTATGTGTTGCTGCTAAGGCTTGCAAGCAGATTTCGTTGGCTTTATGGAACTCGTTAAATCGTCACACCAGCAGTCATGTGGTTCATGTTCTTGGATGTATTTTATACATTGATTCGCACATGTTCAACTGCTGCTAGTTGCTTCATGCAGAAATTTTTTTATGAACAAGGTTTTTTCCTCGCCTTGTTTTTAGCGAGGCTGAATTGTGCTGTTTTATCACAATGATTATATGCAAGTGCTTTCTTAACAGCTTGATTCTTGCCCTAGTACAGCCTCGATATTGTGGTTACTTTTAAAGAGGTAGCTCAGGATGAGAATTGCTGGTAGCTTCTGTATATGGTGTTACTGTTTGATTCTCGCTGGAGACTTGGCGTCGTGTTTATGAAGGCAACGCTTGCTACTGTCTTAGCAGACTTACCACATTGAGTGCTTTAATTCACAGCTGAGTGCCTTTTGTAATCACTTTAATTTTTTGTTAATATCTTTTGTGGCGTAAGAGTGCAATGTTTATGCCAGAGAGGACTAAACTCGGCCTTGCCACCAATCTACCTTGGCCAGCATTGCTCCGCCTTTATATATATTTTAGAACGTGTTGGGCGAGTTGCTGCACATTAAATATTCAAACTGCACGAACTAATGACTGCAAAGAGAGCATGAAACAAGGACAGGTGCAGACTTGCAACTAACATTTATTCCACAAAGACCACATATAAGTACCACCCAGAAATACACCTCTGTGCAAGTGCAGCAATACCAATAATAAAAAAAAAAAACTCTTCATGCAACATGTGACCCAACTACACTCTTTGATAAACCTAATCTCACTTGTGCAGATAAACTGAGGTATCACTAATACAATCAGGTCCCTTATTTCTTACATGATGTGCCTCACATATCTCCCTCATTCTGCTATCACGGCACTGACACAAAATCTTTACTTCTTTTAGGAGTGGCTTACACCTGCAAGCCGAAAAGTGGATGAGAAGGTGCGCACTTGTGTTATTCTTAATTAACAATTCATGCTCACGCAAGTGCAAATTCACGCACATTCCAGTTTGGCCTACGTAGACTTTGCCACACGAAAGAGGTATCCGATAGACTACCCCAACACAGCAATCTATGTAGAAATTCATATTTTTTTTCCACACCCAGGCAACCTATTTCTACTTCCTGTGCACAAACATAATCCAGCAAGCTCGCTGGGAGCCAAGAACACCGCCTTAAGTTCATGTATTGTTCCACAAACTCCTTTAAGTTATGCGACGTCTTGCGAACATGAGGCACAACTTCACATTTCTTATGTTTGTGTTCCCTTACAGTTTCACTAATAGCGTTTTTGCTTTTTATCTTCTTTAGCACTGCCTCCGCTACTGCTGAAATGACTGATTGCGGGAAACCAGCTTCCTGTAACCTTCCAATCTGCATATCAAAGCCTTCCTGTACTTTGTGCATGCATGACTTCTTTAAGGCTGGCGCGATACAGTGGGTGGCTATTGTCCACTTCACCGTTTCCGAATGAGCTGAATGGTAGGGTGACAATTTCTTTTGGGACCTTGGGTTATATTTCCAGCTCACATGGTTGTAGTATGAGGTGGTTGTGTCTAAAAAACATGACGATACCTGATGTAGGGTCCTTTCGTTTTGGTAGTTCTTCAGACTTCCCGACCGTCTTGGTTGGGCTGTCCACGCCATGCAATCAACACCTTTTCTGATCCTCTGTCTCCGCTTACTTGGCCATACTCTGGCTGAGGGTCAGCCATTCATGCACTTCTTTGAATATATTGGGTGGCTTATTTTTTTAGCAACATTCTCAAAACATTACTCAAAAGTTGGTCAAACTTTCACTGTGTACGTTTGCAAGCGGGTCACTAATAGAATTTCAAATTGAGAAAACACTAGTGGGAAGAGTAATCGCATCGCCAGTGCAGCACCAAATTGCGTTAGTATTCACCCATGCTTTTCTTTGTTGACAACGATATGCATTCCCGTTAGGAATTTCACAATTGCTTTTTATGTGGCGATTTTCATGGTGGTTATTTGGACAGGTCATGCATATTCAGTGGTTGCAAGATCAGTACAATGTGTGCCAGCATTGCGCCATGCAGAGTCTGATGTACAAGCCAGAGGTGTGAAGTTGAACAGTGATCAAGCTGAAGACTGAATGATAGATTATTAACAACACATTCTATAATTTACTGTTGCAGTATCTCTATGAAATGGGCTTGAATGCGTTTAGTTATAAATTTCATACTGCCGTTATGCCGCGTGGCAACCCAAGCGCACAAAAATATAAAAAGCCTTAACCAACAATGTGTGCTTATTATTGACGTACAGAAACAGTAATGCAACAAGGGTAGAATGTAATAAAAAAAAATTAAACATGATAAGGACACAGTCAACAAAATGAAACAGCTATATAACAGAAGTTCCACTTAGTAACTAGACTTCATTACACTTGTCTGCAGGACGCACCTGGCACGTGTGCAGACAGGGTTGTCGCAAAAATCCGGTAACATCAGATACAAGTCGGCTCTCATGGAGACCCACGCCTTTCCTGCAGCTGTTACTGCAGAACAGTCTGGCACGCAAAGAGAGGAGCAATCACAGCCGCGAACTTCAGCCATCCTTGCTGCAAAAAGGGTCAACTTCTGCTGTCACTGTCTGCTACTGCTCCTGAGCAGTGACAATACTCACAGAGTCTGCAAAATGTCACAGAGCCCGAGCAGCCATTAAATACCCCATATTGATGATGATGTTATCAGGTGCTGCCAACTTGGACAAGCCTCACCATTAATACTCCTTAAGATGTACCTATGTATGCAGGTGCACACTGGGGCACCCTGATGTGCTGCTTCATCCAATTACAGTCACCCCGGGGCTGCTCGGTGTGATTTGCCAGATTTGCCATAACTGAAAGCAGCGTCTCCAGCAGTCCGGACAATCTGGAATGACAAATAGAAGTGGTCTACTTTTTGCACGTGCAGTCAGCAAAAGCATACCTTTCGATATTGTTTCCATCGTGGGGGCATAGATTTGGACACTCTTTGGTCAAGTAGGAAGGTGAAGAGAAGCAAAGCATGAACAAAACGAGATATGTAGTCCAACTGAAATTCGCGAGATCAGTGACAAAAGATCAGATTTTGACATTTTCATCTTTTGTGCCAGATATGATTCCCGAGTGGTTGGTGGATGGCTGTATTGTACTTCTAACATTTCGTGTGCGATTCGGCTTAAATGACCTACATAAGGCAGGCTTGTTGCGGAAATAAACTTAGTTGTGAGTGGCGCCCGTCCTGTCGTTTGTGTCCTTCAGTCCTGGTCTTTTACGCCTTGCCTTTACTCATTCAAGCATGAAGCAACTAGCCCAAGCAAGAGATTTACTATCCTGTCATACACTGCACCAATGTAACATATCAAGATTGACATCAAGAACCTTATTTTATTCTTCTCCTTTTTCTCTTGTCTACAGGAAAAGCAGCTTTGTCTTTTTTGGGTCACTACACATCACACAGTTGACATCATCATTAGGAATAAAATTTTTCAATTGCCTGATAATTCCAGAAATACTGCACCCCTTAGTGTAAAAAAATCTATTGGCAACTGTACTTATTTGGATAAAGGATTGAATTTCCATACAATGAAGCAAATTGCAAGTTTACTGACTTCGTTACATTGAGCTTTAACTGTATATACCCAAAGGTACCACTGGTACAACTGAAAGTGATTCCCAAGAGGAATTTCAGGAACAATATACTTAATTATTTTGTGCAACTAATAGCTGTAGTAACATTGCTGTTGAAAAGACTGTTTGGCAGTGTATGAAATGGTCTAAAGCTGCAACAAAAATGTATTTTCAAAACATAATCAAAAACCATGCTTTTCATTTACAGTAAGTTGACTAAGAACATTTCTACCATGGACAAGCATTAGCAATGAGATGCAGCAAAAAAAGAAGAGCTTAGCATAGCAACTGACACTACAAGACATGCATTAACAAGAAATCAATTACAAGCTACATAAGAACATTCCACAGCTGGAACTGAAAAGAAAAACAGGCACAAATTGAACAAGAAAAATTTGGTGGACACTTAAGCTTTGCCTTTAAGAGCGGAACATGACAGCATTTAAAGATACCCAACTGCTTCTCACGCTTGCCGGCAACTACAGCTTATGTAACCGTAATGTTTACTAGGAAACGCTCGCGGTGAGAGTTACGAAGACGAGTGGATGAGCTTTCTGGTAGAAACGTGGCCTCTTGTGTGGGCCGTGGATGCAAGTGCCATCTGGATGTTGCTGCAAGAAACCGAGCGCAGTGCACTGCTCTATGAATGGTAGGAACTCTAGAAAAGGGGTTTGGCATGTTTGAGTGCCCACGTAACAGAATCACGTGTTCTTTTATGTTCAAATTACAATCAAACACCATCATGCCTGTAGGTTGTGTTTAGGTTGTACAGTACAAGTTTTCCGACGCATTTTACTCTGAGGAATTCAATTGCGTAGTTCAGCAACGCTTCTGCACCACACCGAGGGGCCCTGCATAGTTGTGGTTCGTAATGACTTATTGCAAAATGAGGTCCGACGCAAAGTGCCGACATCGGATTTTACGAGACACAGGGGCCTTAATGTTATTGCGTTAAAATTGTAGGATACGAGCTGCAGCTAGCTTTTACTGGAACTAACTTTGTTACGATATGTATTCCAAAAAGTGAACATACAACTCATTTTTCAAGCAAGTTTTTTTTCTTTACTAAGACAGGACAAGTGCAAAATGAATTACTGTTGACCTGTTTGGTTGTTAGCATTAGGTATCGAGAAATACGGTGTCAGATGCAATGCCGCTCTAACAGCTTTGTGGCGAGCATTGCGAGATGTTCTCCCCACTTCAATTTAAGTAACAGCTGAATGCTGTAGTTGTGGCATTCATATTTGGTTGATCAATGGTTGCAGCACAAAGAATACGGGAACACGAAGCACATGATCACTCCTCTGTACCGCGTTTTGTTTATTTTGCACTCACCATAAATGCAGAACAACTTGCATAACTAAACATATATTGCAACAATTCATGCTTTGCCCTAACTTTGGAACCTTTACTCACATGCACAAAGCCAGATTTAGTAGAGCATCTTCTGCAACACATGTTTGGCATTGTTGCTTACATTTAATAAGCTGCTTGAAGCTGATGTACAGTTATATTCCTGCCAAAACTAGGCCATCTTGGAAGCCAGAAAGCAAACTGACTGGCACTGCTCTGCGGCCCCTACGACCAAATCCAAACATTTCAAAGATGTGCACTACAACAGTGCAGAACCATGTACAGCTAGCTGTTTATTATTTAATTAGTTTCGTTCATTAGAGCAACAACATGTGGCTTTCTTGTTCTGACCACTTCTCAGGCAGTGCCACATGTATGGAGAGGGTTTGCACTCTTGAGCACGTTGTTTTCAAAACATCGTCTACATCATAGTGCTCTAGTCAGATCATGTGACTTATGGTGAAGCCACATTTTGTTGCTTTTTGCCTTGGCTTTTCTCTCTTTACCTCTTATGCATAGTGCTCAGTGAAACACTGCCCAACTTAACAGTGCTGACGAAGTGTAACGTCATTGCAAGTGGTCTACCTGCACTTGCCAGCCTTTTAACAGCCAGGAACTGCCTCTGGTACTAGCGGCACTTCTGAAACTTTAGGGTCAATTTTAAATGACACACATTTATTGCCACTCTATGGCTACTACAGACGTGGCCTTGTTGAGTGCTCCCTTTGGGAAGTTGAGAGTTCGAACCCCCGCTGCTGCTGGTTAGCCACCGGTTATCCAAATAGGTACAGGTGTAACCATGCCCGACACTCAGTTTTCTTTAGGGATGAAATGTCCTGGAAAAGCAGCCAGTGCCATGTAAATCTCGCCGAACAATGTGGGCTCGACAAAACCCTGAAAAAGGGCATCTGGACCACTTCCATGGTGGCACTTTTTCATGTGGTGTCCAAAGGCACTTATTAAAACAACTCTTTCCAAGCACTGAGGCACCGCAATGGCAAATACCAGAACAGAAGTACATTTATACAGCTAAACCTCGATATAACGAACTTCAGTATAATGAAATTCTCAATATAATGATTTAAGATTTTATAGCTTCTTGCGCATATAACACCATGTATATTGATTATCAATATAACAAAGTTTGTTTGCTCACTATTTCAACACAATGAAATTTCACTGCTGCCAGGAAGGATTACGGAGACAACATATGGAAACTTGCACGAACACAGATGGTCAGTTGGTTGAATTATATCTGGCAGTTGCGAAAGCACCTCTTAAATTGCGTGGTGCACGACCATGAGTGACCATAGATGCAGGGCAGTGTCATGTTTCATACAAAGTCGAAGCTACTTTTAAATTCTTGGGTTTGAAGTGCCAAAGCCACATTCCGATTATGAGGCAAACCGTAGTGGGGGACTGCAGATTAATTTTGACCACATGGGGTTCTCTAGCGTGCACCCAATGCACAGTAAATGGGCTTTTTTTTTTCCATTTCCTCCATCAAAATGCGGCTGCCACGGCTGAAATTTGATGCTGCAACATGCTTAGCAGCACAACGCCAACGCCACTGAGCAACAATGGCTGGTAAAAGTCCAAGTGCGATAACATCCTAACATGCCCCGTGCATTGTGTGCTTTAGGCGAGGGCAAAAGCGTAAGAGTGCGCCGGTAAGGATGGCGGCTTGATGAGCACAGTCTTGCCACGCAAGCTAGTGAAAAGGAAGAGAAGGAACGAGCTCACAGTAACGCGATCAAGAGCACGCAAAGGGGGGAGGGGAGGTTGGCATTCGTCTGCATTGCAAATAAGAAACAGCTCAAACGCCCTCTTACAGTCATATTTCCCTCTGATCGATGTTTAGCCTCTTCTGAGCGAGCCGTCGCCGAGTTTGTGATGTAAATAAAGTCATACCATTGCTTCACACCGCTATTAGAAGAGTGCTCACAAGTGCGCTTATGTATGACTTCAGGCAGATTTGCCACATTACTGAGATACTTCGGAGCTTTCAGAATGCTTAGACCATCCAGGTTTAATTGCTTGGCAGCTCTTGTGCCAGAATGGGGCACCGCTTCAAACCTAAAGCATTGAATAGCTCAAATGGCAATTTGAACGGATACCTCGATATCTAACCTCACACACGTCGCGCAGTTTAGGGGGAGTATCTCATCGATATAGTGCCTCACTGTTGCCTGCATTGCAGTGTAGCTGCATTTGTGTGTGCTTGATCACATTAGTGGCTTGGATGGCAATTTTAATCCAGGCCTTAAGCTCCAACCAGTTTAGAGTGGGTTCCCCAACATAGCAGCACTGCCAAATCCAATACCTGGACTAGAATGAATTTTTAGTCAACAGCAAATTTTCTTTTCAAGGTGTCTTTTCAGCTTTCTGCAACTACCCGAGTGGACCCCAGCTTTTCCTTTCATATTGTAGGTACACCCGAATTGCAGCAAAAGGTTCACACGCTTTAATTGAACTTGCAAAAAACATGTGAAATCTTGGTTCAGAACATTGTTACGTAACAAAAATTCTTGAACTCTCCAAAAGTTTCAAAGGTAGTGGCTGACTGGCACTCAGTATTGCCCAGTCACAGTTTGGGAAAGAAGTTGCAAGACTTATCCTAATGTGAGGGCTGTGCAAATTGAAAGTGTCAGTAAAACACGTTGTGGCGCTAGTTGGTGCATAGCTTTCAAAGGATGAAGCGCCAACAGTGACGGCACACTAGGAAGGAACAAAGACAGGACAAGGCGCCACCCGCAACTTATTGAAGTCAAAGGTGGCTGATTATATAGCCATGGGGAGAGGGGGACGAAAGAAAGAGGAACACTGATTATGTGAATGCACACATGCGAGAACGCTGGAGATATACATGTATGAAGGGAATCACGATTAATCAAAATTTAAAACTTTTCTAAAAACATGCTTTCATTCAGAGACAGGGTGCTGACTCAGGCGTTTTCTTAATCTGGTTGACCTCCAACAATTCACGCACCACTTAATTTTTACTTTTAAACATGATTGTTGTATCATGAAGCCTTGCTTCACATACTTGTTTATTCTCATTCCTGCAGGACTTGCAATAAAGTGGCAAGTTTGAACCACAACCATTTTTTCAATGAAAGCTTATGCTCCTGCAGGCGTTCATTAATACGTCGGCCAGTTTGGCCAATGTACTCTTTCCCACACTTCAGCGGTATGTGGTACACGACACCTTCTTCACACTTAACAAAGGGTTCATATGTTTAATAGAACGCCCTACTTTCTTAGTCATCAGAACCAATCAGGCGGAACAAAGTTTTCGGGGCGCAGAAAAAACCAGAGATATTTTATATTTCACGGCGACCTGTTTAATATTATGCGCCACTTTATGAGAATACGATATTACCACTGGCTTAGCTTTCCTTTCAAATGCTTGACCTTCTCCACTGCTTATTTTTCTTTTTTCACCTTTTGTAATAACGCTTCCGAAACTGCGCTTAAAACCAAACAAGGAAAGCCAGCCTTCCTCAACTTCAAAATCTGTTCGTCAAAGCTTGCTTGTGCCTTATGACAGCACGATTTTTCAAGGGCAGATTCGAAGCACATAGTGGTAATCTCACATTTTACAGTCTTGGTGTGTAGACTCGCACGACAACAATTCCTTGTGGGCATGGGGTTGGTACATCCAGGAGGAACCTTTGTCAGTAAGGGCTATGTCAAGATCTTAAAACTGCAAGCTGTTATCCTTGGCTAGTTCAAAAGTAAAATCTAAGCCTTTGCCTTGCTGTTTAAAATCCGACAAAATGGCTTGCACAGTATGCGAGTAAGTCATGGGAGATCGTTCCGTCAATAAAAAAAAATCAACATACCTAAACACCTTGAGCACCTTGCCTCCGTCGAACACCTTGGATAGCACTGTATGTCCACAAGGAAAATATTGCAAAGTACGGGAGCCACGCACGAGCCAATACAAATTCCTTTATTTCGCACACAAAACTGGCCTCAGGTTTAGTGTCGGTTTAAATGTGTCCGATTTTAAAAAATAAGCGATTCTTACAAAAGTTGCCCTCTATGTTGTTGTTCATAAAAGCATGTGTTTCTCAGAACAACAATCCACAGGCATGCATTTTCTTGCAATTACAGTCACTGAGGAGGTCGACAGATATCTGTGGCTACTAACTGCATGTAACGAGCAATGAAGGAACACATGGCTAAAAAACTGCATTGAAATGTTAAATAATAATATGGCATGTTAAAGCAATTATATGGACTATATACAATGAACACAATGCAAGAACATAATATGGCAAACAGCGAAAAAATTAGAAGATTTAAGGGGCAGCACCCACGTCATCTGTCCCCTTAATAGTGTCCACTTTTCACGCTGTTAGCTGCATGTTAAACCAACAAGCCCGGCTAACATTTTATAATGCAAGGGCTGACCCAGCTGGTTGGTGCCCCCAGGTTCAGCTCAGACTCTGCCCTGCTGGTGTGGGATGACTCCGCCCTGCTCGTGTATGCATTATACTGTGTGAACTATATTAACATGCATGTCAATCACTAAAATTTGTTTAAAATGCTTTTAGAAGCAGCTGTTTCTTCTTTTGAGTCATTGCTTGGCCTGCCTCCGTGCATTTGTCCTCCGTGTAGCGGATGGCTGCTGTTCATCACACAGCTCCACGAAGCCGGCATCCGTGGAGAGTAGCTGGCGTCGATTACGCGTGCTTGTGGTCACACTGCACATACCAAGCAGTTTCTTGTTGCTTATTCACAAAAAGAGTAACAATGAAGAGTCGTAACGCTATCCAAAGCATTAGGGTCTCCAAATACACAATTTTGCTTCATACCACAAATGGCGAGTTGTTAAATAAATTGTCTGCATAATGCTCAGTGAAGCACTGCCCAAATTAACAGTGCAGACCGAGTGCACATAGCTATTAAAAGCTGGCAAGTGGTCTAGCTGATGTGCACTCACCAAACGCACTATGCAAAATATAGTGGCAAAAATAGAAAGAACTGACAAGGATAACCAGTGACTTACATATGGCTACTCCACAATTCAGTACACATCTGGCATAACAAAAGTACAAGTTCTTGGATTTTCACTTTCAGCCCACACATGCTTTAGTGTAGATGGCTCATTTCTGTTTTGGTTTCGCTCAGTCACAGAGATCATCACAGGTAGCCCACCAATAAATTTATTGCCATTTACTTCTATTCCTTTTTTACCATGTTCACTCTGGCAGCAAATTTTTGGAGTCGCAATTCCCTTGCGTGATGACTCACCAAAGGGTCACTTGTTGTATCTGGTGCGTTGTGACCCACTGGCGAGAAACCAGGAAAATATCCTTTTAATAAAATTTCCGCATTTGAAACAAGGGTGGACAAGCAACAGTGGCAATGCTCAATGAAGTGCCCACTCCATGCCAACATTTGCACTGAAGAAGTAGCAATAAATATACATCTAAGCAGTCAGTGTCGATTTGCATGAATGGTGCAACTACCATAATTACCCCATTTTTTTCCCAACTAGATTCTCTAACCTATCATGCCGTCATGAGTCACAGGCAAAGCACACGCGAACATGTGAAGAAGACAACGATGCACGTAAAGGCAGATGAGCAGGCATTGCTGACATCGACGAGAAGCAGGGCAGAAGCATCCCCAGTTGTGCTCTGGAGACGGCTTCGAGGACCACAGACCAGAGAGGAGATGTTCGAGTTGGCTGGCGATAGCTCCAGCTCCTGAGCCCCGACTACATCGCCATGGCTGTGCTCCATGGCCCCAGTCCAGCCTCATGCTGCCGTAACTGGCCCCTACCCAGTGCCACAGAGGCAATCACGTGGCCATATCAGCAGCCCAACGCCTGACTGGCCCGGACTACGTCCTGTGCCACGCTGGTCTTGGCGGAGGACAACAACCCCGTCACCCGTAACGGAGGTCGACACCTACACCGCGTCGGAACCACGCAGGCCGACGAATTACGCAATGCCACACCAAACCCTGCCACTACTGATGACGTTCAAAACATGCAGTCCTTATGGACGACGTGTGACTTCGCCAGTCAAAATAGAAACAATATACAGCTATCATTTTTTTATGTACGTATATACAGTCAAATCTTGATATAATGACCCACGCGGGACTGCCGAAAATCATTCGTTATTTTGAAATATCATTGTAATGAAAAACTTGCAGTTATAAGGCAGTGGACAAACCTAGCAATAAAAATGATGTACCTTGGCAGTAGATGCGAGACAAGCATACTCTCAAAATAAAAATGTCCCGGACCCGGACGAATTCTCCCTCAACTGTGAAGCTTTTCTTTCGAGGAACCTGCATAGGTTTCTTTTGTAGCACTTAGCTACGCTTGGGTGGATGTCTCACTTTCCCTTTATTAATTACTTCTCTCTACCTTGGGGGTTTCCACAGAACTAATACGTACAAAATGTTTCACTCCCTTCAAAGCTGCTTTATTTGAAGAAATCAGTGATTCTCTTCTGGTGTGTGGAGCATGCACGACCGATTAGGAATGCGTTTACATCTTCCACTTTGCACAATACCTCATCGGGTACATCATTGCACTTTGTGATTAAAGTGCAGACTTTGTTCATGTGCACTAAAACATCAATGTTCGATGCGATCTCACCTTCTGTATTTAGTGACCCACAGTAGTCTTCCTTCGGGTCGTCATCATCACTGGAGACGTGAACGCAGTTAACAATCCCTTGGGTTGTCAGGTTTGCCGCTGTTAGCGCTGCACTGTCCCTCTCCACGTAGTCATCGAAGGAAGAGAAGGCGGGTAGCAGTTCTACAACCTCGGACCACAGGTCTCCTGTGTTGTTGTCGGTCACCTCCAGGTCACCTTCAAGCTGCACAGGCACTTTGACAACCCCTGCTTTTCGCCAGCAGTTGCTAATGATGGATGCCTTCAAGTTCCACCAAGCTACTGTGAGCATTTCGGCTGCCTGACGAATACTGATTGCAGTTGGCTGCTTTAGGTGGAGGTTGATAATCAACCGCTGCACAAGGCGCTTACGAAATTCTGCTTTCACACTCTTTATAATGCCCTGGTCTAGGGGTTGCAGCAAGGACTTGTTGTTAGGTAGCAGAAACTCCAAGCGAACGTGTGTCTAGCGAACATTCACAATGTGAGCAGAGCAGTTGTCGACCAGTAGAATTCTTCGGTCATCCCTCCTCATTTGGTCGTCGCATTTGATGAGCCAATCGGAAAAGAATTATCTGGTCATCCAGGCTCGTTTATTGGCATGGTAGTCATACGGTAAGAACACGTTTTTCATGCAGCGAGGCTTTGCATACTTGCCGATCACGAGCGGTTTAATTTTCTTCATGCCGGTTGCATTACAGCAGAGCAGGACTGGCACGCAAAGATATGAATTTTTTCCCTCCTTTGCACTGCTGCCCTTTGAAGTGCATCGTCCCTTCTGGCAGGAGCTGATAAAAACATGTGGTCTCATCCGTGTTGAAAACATTGTCTTCAGAGTACGATCCAGCTACCTCTAGGAAACGATCATTGCGCCAGGAATCTGCACCTTCTTTGTCAGCAGCCTTTTCCTCCCCTGAGACTAGCTGCCAAGTTAATCCGTTCCTCTGGCGGAAACGAAAAAGCCAACCAGCACTGGCGTCGAACCCACTTATTTCAAGTTCATCGGCAAATTCGCAGGCTTTTTTTTTTTTGCCGCATTGGGCCAGATACGGGAACGTTTTGCAGTCTGGCATCTTTGAACCATGTGAGAACAGCTTGGTCCACATTTTGAAAGTTTCCCAGTTGCAGCCATTTCCTTGTAGAAGCGAGTTGCGATTCCCGGTGAAGCTTGACAATCTTGTCTCGGTCTTTCAAAATGGTCCAAAAGTCGATGGGGCAATGCCATGCTTTCTGCACACATCGCTTTGCTTTTTCCCTGCGTCGATTTCCTGCAATATGTCCAATTTGTCCTGCAGCGAAAACTGCATTTGCTTGTTCTTGGCACCGTCGCTAGCTGCATTCATCGTTGGATCTCGCCATACATCGCCAAACCTTTGTCGTGAAGTTCTCAGTGAAGTTTGTGGTGAAGCAGTTGGCACTCGACATGGTGATGATAGCTACTGCACTCTCGGTTTCTGTTTCATGCAAGAGTTGCGGCGCTGTTACTTTTAGCAGAATTCGTAATACTGATGTTCCTCTGTTAAAAGGGGAAAATAAACTATATGCTTTATTCTGAAATATGCGCTGTATTGAAATTCGTAGTTCTGAAATATTTATACATTGAAAATACAGGCAATCTGGTAGAGATTTTTAAAATAATTGTAAATTTGAGAAATTCGTTAATGTGGGGTTCGTAGTAACGAGATTTGACCGTAGATAGTTTTCTGAATGCCTCAGATTCGCATTTATTGATTAAAAAAAAAAGTGGTTAAAGTTTTTGGGGTTTATGTTGCGCGCGCTTAATTTGCTGGTCATCTGTTTTGGGTTGAAATTGTTCCTTGAGATAAATGTTCTTTAGTGTATTTGCACTGTGTCTCTGTCAATTTCTAGAATGCTGAAATTCGTGACACATGCAAGTGCTGCTAAAGAGAAGTTGGGCAAAGTGTTTTAAGTTAGTTGACCACCGCAGTGGCTATGGAATTTTGCTGCTGAGCACAACGTAGTAGGTGCTATTTTCAGCTGTGAACACGCAAGCTAAATATTACTGCACTGCATGCCGCAGGGAATTTGCAATCTCATGTCAAACACAGCGAAAAATCACATGCTTTAGCTTCCAAAATATCGGTATGCAGTGTCATTGCAAGCAGCTGGATACACCAACCCTATTCGCCGATTTCATAATTGTGAGGCCATTCTCAGTAATATATAACTGTTAATCTTTAGTTAAATAAATTGAACATATATACGTACCTGCCAGCCTTGGGACTTCAAAATTTTGGGGGGGGGGGAGTAAACTGACTTGACTAAAGCCATCATTATGCAATGCATATTAGACCTCTCTGGCTCTTCCACACTCCTCAATGCATGTCTCAATCTGCAGCGAACTGAGTTAGGCCAACACTGGCTACTCACAAATGGCTGGGATTTTAATCTGACTTCAGGTAGCTACCTGGTTCAATGGCAATTATGATGAGCATGAAAAGAAATTGGTCAAGCAAAGACTGGCCTGCATTGTGGCTTAATTAGCAACAAGTGAAATAAGCCACTGCACACTGTCAATTTATTAGGAGTCGTGTTGCATGATGCCTTCTTTTCCTTGATTGCGGCGGGGCTAGAGTTTATCGGAAGATTTATGGCCTTGGCAGTGCCCAAACAACTGCGAGTCTCCCAGGCTAACTGGGAGAGTTGGCAGGTATGTATATATGTATGCAATCTCAAAATGACAAAAAAAAATCATTTGATCTTAGTACTTCCGGTCCACACATGGCAACTGCACCTGCTGCGTGTAGCCTACGATATATCAGCCGCATGCTGCATAGCGTTGTCTAGTGCGGCTGCCATGGGGTGCCGCGACAAGCGCTTTTGTTGTTAAGACAATTTTACGGCGGGGCTTTATCGCTTCTGCTTCTCCCCTGTGTAGCTTCCAGAGCGCTAGTGGAGACAAAAATGTCTGCGAAAAAATTTTCCGAAAGCCAGGGGAGCTCATACTTCAATGTGTTGTTATCACTGGCTGTACTCAGTAATAAAATATAACAAAAACATAGACGTTTCTCCAGCTATGCAGGTGGCATCGTCAGTACGCAAATGGCTACAAATGAGAAAATACATCCCATTTATGTATGATACTGCCGTAAACATCCGGCAAGGGGCCACAGTTAGAATTGCATGCAGATTGAACAGTGGCCCCCTGCTGGATGTTTACGGCAGTATCATACATAAATAGGATGTATTTTCTCATTTGTTGCCATTTGTGTACTGACGATGCCACCCGCATAGGTGGTGGAACATCTATGCTTTTGTTCTATTTTATTGTTGAGTAAAGCCAGTGATAACATGTTGAAGAAAAAATGCTTGCGGCACGAGATTTGTGAGACGATGTCCTTGAATAGTGAGGCCATTCTATGATTAGAAAAGTGTCTCGGGGCCTCTTTAATGGACAGGACAGCCTCTTACAAGGCTAAGATGATAATGGATGTGAACACCTCAGGATGCTTTGTATGTAATGTATTCAGACCAGGTTTACAATTTATGGTAAAGAAAAAAAATATATGTGAAACACCCTTAAAAATAAAGGGGGGGGGGGGGGGGTCTTTAGCAAAATAAAAAGTCAAGTGAAGTGCACGATGCCTCACCTGCTAGTCGGGCCCCGGGAAAGCATGCCAGCTACAAAGTTGCCAAGACGTTTCAGCGGCGATGATTCTGCATTGTCATCAGCCAGGACAGCACGATCCTTTGAGTCCTCCTCCTCCTGAGTCAGCAAGAAGCGAATGCACATGCGCATAGTCACTAAACATGTGGTCACCAAAAAGTTCGAAGATGGGCATCCCAGTGTTTGCTATGAACACCAGTATGTAGTAGTGACGTAATGGTTTTTGTTTTTGAGGGCAATGACTTAAATGAAGCCAATTTCTAAAGTGGCTCTGTGCTTTCCATGTATTCTGCATGTGAAATGCAACCAACTCGGCAGCGACAAAGCAATGCAACCGTCTAAAAGTTGTTCTCGCCGTTCGGCAGGAATTGCTCGCGGCTTATATTGGTGTAAGGAACGAGTCGTTGCTATCACAAATTCCCAAAGGCCGACTGCCTGCTGAAATCAACTTGACGGCCATGTTATACTATGTTATCTTGTGTTTGAAGTGTGGAAGCTACGTATGTATTCTGCCTTGTATCGTCCTCCAAGCGGCAGCAGCATTACAGCATTTTTTCAATTTGTTTATGCCTTCTCATTTTACATAATTTTACATAACAGAAAACAAGCTTTCGTTAGTCTTGGGTGGCAATATAAACATTGATTTTTTTTTTTTTCATCATCATCTGAACAATGTGAAATGCAGAGCGTACTGAAATGCAATAGTTTTCATAACTTCATATGAGAGCCTACACGACCACTTACATAGATGTCACACTTCATGTTTTTATTACCAACGTATGTTAACAAAAATTTTTATCATATGCATGGCAATATCATGTTGAGATCAATGGCACAGAGAAAAGCTTGTGATTATTTCATTGCCACTATTAAACCAATATACGAGGAATCCTTCCGATACACATATTTTAAAAGCTCAAAAAGGCATGCAAACTATCGATAAACAAAGTGTTTGCAACTCATACAGAGAAAGGACTTCATAAGTGTTTCCTTCAAAGCAAAAATTTACACGATCTTGCTTTATTTAAGGGATATTTCAGTAAGCTTATGTTGCATCTGAGATGAGTAAAGAACAATTACATGCACGGGTTGTTTAACAGCGATATCTTAAAAAGAAGCAATTTAACATGGAAGTGTACATAATGATGAAAGGCTTTCTGGTATAAGACTTGCAAATTGTTTCAATTATTATTTTGCATCCTTGGTACACAGTACACACGGTCCTGCTTGTCTGAACCAACTAAGTCCTCAAAACCCTCAAATTGCATTTTCTGTTCCCTACAAATTCCAATGAAATTCAAATAATTTTTCTTGCCATATGAAACAGCAGGTCACGAGAAGTAAGTAATTTTCAGATTCTCCCTTTTAAGCGTGCTATTGATATTCTCGGCCATATATTAGATTGTATATTTAGCTCTTGTTTCAAGGATGGTATTTTCCCCAAGCGCATCCAAAATGCTAGAGTGACAGTAATTCACAAAAGCGGAGATAGAAAGGATTTATTGAATCATTGCTCATATCGATACTTCCAATGTTCTCAATGTGCTTGGAAAAGGTAATACTACATCTGTGAATGTCCATCTTTTGTGAGAAGCATAACTTAACACAGCCAGCATGGTTTTTGAAAATCACACTTCACCAAAACAGTGCTTATTCTAAATTTAATAGAACAAAAAGAATTTGCATTGGGTGTTTATGTGGACTTTTCTAAAGCATTCAACAGGATTAACCACTATATATTACTTGCCAAGCTTGGTGTACATGGTTTCCAGGGTGCATTTATTAGCCTCATAAGGTCCTATTTAAGATATCGTCATCGACAGGTAGTAGTCGAACAACTATTGGATACTAAAGCTATTCCTGCAGGTGTTCCTCAGGGTAGCAAATTAGGACCACTACTTTTTCATTTATACATTAACAAGAATGTCAACATTAGTGGTAAACCCACCTTTGTTATATAAGCAGATGACACTAGCCTATTTTTAGAGGAACATGCGTGTTGGAGATTTGAACCCAAATTGATCCTTGCCTACAGTTATTACACCATTGGTCCCTCTAATTCCCTCCAAATTAACACTGACAAAACGAAAGCTTTGTTTTTTTTTTTTTAGATCCAGAATCTCGTGCTACTGTTCTTAAAGTAGGATCTGCCTTTATAGAAACTACCTCGTGTTAAGCACTAGGATGTTCTCTTTGAGGGACGCCTACAGTGGAATGATCATGTTGGTTCTGTTGCAGTAAAAATTTCAAGAATAGGGATTCTTTTCAAAGTGCAGAAATTTATTTCCTTAGTGTATCAAAAAACAATTATTCGTTCTTTAAGTCTTATGAACTATTGTTTCTAGGGTGGGGCACAACTTTTTTTCCAACCCCAGAAAACTATGTACTATCCAAGAACATGCTGTACCCAATATTGTCCTCTGAACCTATTTTTGAGGCGTTTAACATAATACCCATAACAGAATAGTATGATAATGTGTTACTTAAAAGATATAAATTTAGCATTAAAAAAAATTCCTTTCTTGTTGTGCTAGCCAAGATAAAACATAAAACTATACAAAAAATATGTACAAATTATGGTCGACAAATGCTTTTTATCGATTACCCTTTCTACTAAATTCATACAATTATTCTGTCTGTTAGGAGAGTGATTTCTGTTTGCTTTTGTCTGTATTCAACCTTAGATAGCAAGTTGTTGAATGCTTTAATTTTAAAAGCCTGTAGATTGCTTTTTGTCTACATCCCCTTCATTATCTGAATGATGTAAGTAAATATTCCCGTCTGTGGTTTTTCTTCCTGCACCTGAAATACCAGTATTGTCAAGCATCCCGGGTAAAGGGTCTATATTAAATAGCAAAATTCAAAGAATAATTAGCAATTTGTAGTATGCTCTGCTGGTATATGCTTTTATGATGCCTGAACGCCAAACTACAAAAAAATTTTGGATGGCATAAGACGTTGCATTTCAGATATGTAAATATAAAGCAGGTTTCATGCAAAATTTCATTTTGAATAGAAGTGGATGCACTACACAAAGTTAAAAAAATAGATGTTTTGGTTCTGAAACTAGGAAAAAAAGAAAAGCACATGCTACCACTAGTACTTGCCCGAAAAAACTTTGAACCCAGAATGTTGAGAACAAGTGCTACTCCTTCCCATGACCTAAAAGCTTTGGCGACACCTGCAGTGTGCTGAAAATCTCGGAAGCCATGGTCCGAGATTTGCACTATATCCGCTAGTCACAACGTGTACACTTTGTCTGCTTAGGTTTCACTGAAGGAAGGCATTCCAGGGCAGTATTCTCACTAATTTTGGGGGATGTGATCGCTTATGCATGACTCGGCACCAAACATGCTGGCATCTGTAAACGACAGTGTTCTTGGCACAGTGCCAAGATAGCATGATTGCCACTGTGCAAGAAACATATTGCCTAGAGATGCCAACGCTTCCAATACCGAGTCACACAATGTCTCACGAAAGTGGTAGTATTGCTGACCGACGTGCACTGCATCTATAGCACGTGTTGCATGAAGTGGTGCTTAAAGTGGCAGTGTTGCCATCGCATACTTCTTCAAAAGGAATAGAAAGGATTATTTGCACTCATCTCAAAAAGTTTTACAGACAAGCACAATTTGTCTAATGCCCAATTCGGCTTTTGCACAGGAAAGTCAACAGAAACAGCTCTGGTAATGCTAAAGGAACGCATACATATAAAAAAAATGCTAAAAAAAAAAAAACGTTAGGCCTTTTGTAAACTTGAGCAAAGCGTTTGACTGCCCTAGTCACAATATCCTTGCAAAGAAACTTCATGTATAGCATTCGCGGAAAATCTCGAGCTGATAATGTCCCATGTTCAAGCTCACTGCCAATGTTTAGGTGGCTATAAAGTTCTGTCACAAGAGGTGTGCCCCAAGGTAGCAGTCTTGGTCCTCTCTTAGTCAATGCTTATGTTAACAACCTTGAATGCGTTGACAAGGCAGTAAGGTTTATTATGTATGCTGGCAGAAGTACTATTCTTTTTGGTCATGACATAAAAGCAGTAACACAATTTAATGATGTTCTATCACACCTTTCCCCTAGGTCCCAATTTAACGAAAAAGATTAGCTCAACAAAAACAAAAAAACAATTTTTCATGCAAATAATAAGCCATGTAATATGAAAACCACCTATTATAGCTTTAGCAAAGTCACTGGCCTTGTTGGTGGTTTGCATCGCTGACAGTCTCGGCAAGTCTTGTAGCGAGCGATGTCAATGGTTAGGTGCAACAAGTAATACTTCTGTATTTCTATGTGCACTAGTTGAGGTGTTTGTAATCGTGACTGAAGTTCGTCAGCAGCACCTTCGCTTTCCCTCCATGCAATCGAGTTATTGTGATGCAAGTTTTACGGTCGAGCAGCAGATGTTCCTTGCCCTTGACAATGCCTATGTCTGGAAGCTATGTAGGGCAGAAGCCCCACTGAAAAGTTCACCATCTCGGCGGCCACAGTAGACTATGCTATGCAGTGCACCACTGTTATCTTGGAGGCCACACACAGAAGATGCAGCTACATGCAATTGTCGCCGAGAAGCCTATTCAGTGTTATTGCTTGGTCCATGAACAGCATTATCAACTTTGATTTTTAAAGGGGCCCTGAACCATCCCTCCGGTGGTGAAGTAACATAGTCCACGGGTAGCATACATTGTTGTGAACATCACAGCCAAAGTTCTGCTGTCGTACGCGGTCCGTGGAGCTCGCAAGCGGAGCGCGAAGTCACCTTTCTCTCAAACGCTTTCGTTTCAAAAACCCCATGATCCTCGCTCCCTTCTGTGTGCTTTATTTAGTCATAAAGCACACTCCAATACGCGGCTGCTATTTGTTGCTGCGCTCGGCTACACCGCGCCCGCCGCTAGGTGCGCCCACGAGTCCAGTGGCTAAGGGCACTGCGGCTCTCTGAGGACAGCCACGTTTGGCTTACGTTTAGCACGGCATAGGCACCAAATCGGAAATCTGAATTGCGCGCCACAGTGACGTCTCCGTCGTAGCCTTCGCAGTGCAAGGCATTGGAGAAGGAAGGGGAGCACAGCTGAGGCAGTGTTTGATTGCCGATAACTCCGCTTCTGCTGAACACATTGAAATACTTTTTGCGGCAAAGTGGTTCTGAAATAGCCTATCTTTACTTCAGATGTATTTCTCCACTTCGATAAAAAGTGGTTCAGGGCCCCTTTAAGTTTATGACTGCGCCATATTGGCCCAAGAAGTCCATGCCGAGGATTACATTCTGTGAGCAACGCTGCAGGATTACGAAGCTCGGACGGTAAGTATGGTTATCAACAGCGACTCTTGCTGTACAGATTCCATCCAGTCAGCATCAAATTTCAGGGACTTCCCAAGCAGTCTTTACTTTCCTCAACTTGGTAGCGAATGGTCCACTGATGACAGTAGCATGTTCCTATGTCGATTAGAGTGGTGTCGTGGCCATCGATAAGCTTGTCGAGGTTGGTGGTTTTCTGTTTAACTTGCAGTCAGGCTGTGGCATTGGATTACAGCTGCATTGCATTCTTCAATTACCATCGAATTGTACCAACAGGTCTTTAGGCAGCGTATTCTTGAATTCAAGGCCTAGTCTTGGAGTTGGCATGTTGTTGCTACATCGTTGGGATGTTTCTTGCATAGTCTTAGACTTTTCAATGAAACAACAGCACCTCCATTGGTTACTGCTTTCAGTTTTCCGGTTAAGGGTTGATAGATGGGCATGGGTTGGGCCAGTTTATGGTCAGCGCTGCGTCGAGAGATAGCGACCTGGTGATGGCAAATCTAAAGGTCACCAAGGTTTCCACTGAGTCACTGTCACGTAGAGCTGTAATGTGGTCTTGTGGCCTGCAGTGGATGCGGCACACCGACGGCAAAGCCTTGTAGTCCCATCTTGCGGTATGGGCATTGGTGCATGGTTTATACAGAACATTTGACTCAGTATTCAAGGACAATTCAAGGATGCCAAAGGTCAGAATTCAAGCAGGGGGAACAAACCTTATTTGTACACATACACTGAAAAGTAGTGAAATCGTCTTGGCTGCAATTTCTTGCAGCTGCTAAGTTGGACACACACTTCAAGCTCTACAGGCCACTTTTCCAAGTAAACTTTCTTACTGTAATGATTGCAATTGCCTTCTGGCATGATTTTAGTAGCGTCCGATTCCAGCCAAAGATACTATGCCAAATGGCTGAACCTTACTTTCCGCTAGGCATTTATAGAGCCCATGGCTCTAAAATAGAGCCATGATGTCTGCAGTGTGATCCAACTAGCTAAACAACAAAATGGTGGCACAGCTTGGTCACTTTAGGTGCCTTTGTTTAGCTCCACGATGGCAACAGTGATTTAAACAAGCCCATCGTTGGTGACTGTGGACACATCAGATGGCACTCGTTTAGCCACACACTATAAAAAATATAAACCGTATCTACTTGATTTTAATGAGCACTAATTTTCCATGACCAAAAATATTTAAAGATGAAAACCTCGATTGTAATGCGCACCTGTTTTCCATGACCAAAAAAAAACAAAACAAAGTACAATAGTGCGCACCTCGTGTTTTTATACAGAAATACTATTTTCTCTCATTTGGAAAAAACAGATTTAGTCCCAATACACTAATGTTGCGATGAATAAAGCCGCAAATGGAAGCGGCGTACCTTGCCGCCAAGATCAGATGTCGCTATCAGGCAACTCCTTATTGCTATCAACAAACCAAAACATTTCATTCTCGGTGCCATCCATGGCATTTGAAATCCCGCACTTTATAAAGGCCTTGATGACCATGGGAGACAGGATCATATTTCACCCATCCAGCAAAGTCCTGCAGTGAGGCACGCTTCATTTTATTGGCGGGCGTGAATTTATGGCAGCCACTGACAAGCCATTCGGTGTAGAGCGCCCGAATTCTATCTTTCACTGGCTTGTTCAAACAAACATCGAGCAGCTGGAGCTGCGATGTCATGCTGCCGAGTATCAAGACAAGGTCGGTGTTGCATGCAGCCAGCTTTTCCTTGATGCGCTGGTCAAGGTGGCACCTGAACACTCGAGCACAAGCATCCCACACAGACCCAAACTGCCGCCGGGTCTCTTCCACCAAACGTTATGAATCCAGTCAGCGACCAAGTCTGCAGTCATCCAACCTTTTTCATTTGCGCACAATCATGCCACTCAGAAACATGATTCCTTTTGGGAGTGTCTTCCGTCTGAAGATAAGATACAGGGGCAGCTTGTGCCCATCCTCAGTGCAACAAAGCATTGCGGTGACTAGTTTTTTCGTGGCTGGAAAACAAAACGTGCACTTGCTTCACCCCCTTCTTTTCAACGGTTGTGATGGCAGGCATGTCAAAGTGGAGCGACATCTGATCGGCATTTCCAATCTGTCCGAAGTGGTAGCTGTTTCTATGGCGCAACTTCAAAACGTACCGCTGAGAACTGCAATTTCTCTTCATATTCTTCGGGCAATTTTTGGCATACCCCTGTCTGCCTTCTAAGAGAAAAGCCTTTTCTTTTCATAAAATTTGATAGCCAGCACCTGCTCTCTCTGAAGTCACTCCGCATTAGCCCTTTCCCTAGGGCTAAACAACATTGCCCGTACTTTGAGCAGATTGGTCGTCACAGGCCACTGTGCCGCTTGCTGCTCTTGCACGTATTCTGCGAGCAGCTCTTCCATTTCAGTGAAGCGGCCCTGCTTTGGTCTACTGAAACTCTTCCTTGTTGCTTTGCTGGCAAATATATCCTACTTCTCTTTGCACCAGTCCCACACGCAAGTTTCGGGAACTCCGAATGCCCGTGATGTGGCCCGATTTCCGTCCGTCTCCGCGCACACGATAACTTTTCTTTGAACCCTTTGAGGGTCCATGACGTAAATGTACGGCACTGCAAACAAGTCCGAAGTGGTCGATGCCGTATAGTTACAGCGCTGTCTGTATGTTTAAGAAGTACTCCAATTTCCTAACTTATTCTTTTCTGTCATGTGCTGCCACTATGTGGGAATACAAGGAATTTTTTTCGGCCGCCTCCCTCTCTCAGTTTTCATTGCATGGTTTATTTTAGCACTAGTTTGCTCCCGCGCATCTTGATTGAGGGCGAGGACCTATGGAGTCACCATTTGTCGGAAGTGCCTCCCTTGCGTAGGATGAGGGATCATGCGGTGCACTCCTTGTAGATTTCGCTTACGGTGCTCAATAAAAACATCACGTGGCAGCCCTCCTGGACATTTATGTAAGTACTCTCAAAACAACGGAAGTTGTTGACTGTCGATATAATAATCTTGGGCAAACTGAAAGCAGAGTCATTTACAGACGCTATCGCTTTGCCGAACACGTACAGTGAACGCCATTGTGCGCGGTCGCCACGATGGAGTCTCCAGAATCGGCTTCTTGCGTGAAAGGTAGGCAAATGCTAAGAGTAAACTATGTGAAATATGTTCTTATAGTGGGCTGTCTGTATAACCAACTGGAGCACAACAGAACGAAGCCTCAATGCAGCGATCGCACGGGTTCGCAGTGATCGAATGCACGTCTGCATGCATGTCTGCGCACAATGTTTTGCTTTCGCTGTGAGCGCGTTTTCGTACTGTGCCGTGAGCTTTAGGCCACAGCATATGAGCATTTGACAGTACACTAGCGAACCATTGTTGTGTAGACGCTATCAGAACTGTCAAAAAATAATTTCATTATAGAGACTTCAATGCCTACGGCAACTGATGTGCCGTCGCGACGATTTAATCTTTTTTTTTTCTTCTAAATCCTTGGACATTTCAATATTATTCCTGAAGTTACGTCGCACTGTATGTTTATTGGTCTTCTCAGCTTGCGATTTCCCTCTGCTTCTTTTTCATAATCGAGTGCATTAATTCATAACACAAACATGACCATATGCCATGCCTTTCTTTTAATGTGCGTCTTACCATTCCCGTTCCGTTCCAGTGAACTTGTCAGTGTAATGTCAACAAGTTCATAGACCAAACCGTCATGACAGCCGGGCAGCGGGCGGGCGTCTCAGTGCACATTTTCTGCTACTCACCGAACATTGCAGTCCTGGCACCGTGGCAGAAATTTTCCTCGAGTTTGTGCTTGCTGCACACCCGAGTTGTAGCCGATAGTTGCCTGCCGGTTCTAAGTTTCACACGCCAAGCTTCACGCAGCTCCTTGCCCTGCGGCTACGTGTGAATAAGGCTGACAGCAGGCTCCGTTGCGTACGTCCGGCACTGCAGCACTGAGCAGTAGCCTACCATGCTGCACGCCTCCAAAGGCAGCCACTACCTATTATAGTACTTTCAAATGTTGTCAAGGAGACACCGACGGCGGTAAAGCCTCACTACTTAATCAGAACCGCAGTGCAAATGGGACTTTAAAGTTTCGTTTTCAGCTCGCTTCGGCACTTCCGAAGCAGCCAAAGCAGCCAACGCGTCCACTGTGTCCATGTGATCCCTCATGCCACGTCACGCCGACAGTGGTGCCAGCTTTTCCAGTGGTGGAGCTCGCCCCAAATACTACCACTCGTGCATTGGCGCGCGGGCGGCCGGGTGGTTTCGGCTTCTTGCGCTTGCAAAAGTGATGGCTATCTGGTTACTAATCGCTTAAAGGGTGACCGCTTGTTTCTTGCTCGTTTAGTGCTCACTGGGGCGCACATAGGAAGGATGCCACCAAGCGTGCGTTTCCTGTGCTTTTCTTTTTTTTTTAGACTCATGAAAACTAATTGCCTCTGGTTGGCGATAAGATGAAGATTAGCGGAAGTTTGTCACAAGTTTTGCTTTTTTGACGGACACACAACCGCACAGTTTTCTTGAGTGCGTGCACCTACGCAGTTCTATTACGCTATGGATTAAGATTACGCTATTAGTGTAAGAGCAGGAACATTTGAGCCTTGCAAAAGATCCTAGTGTGTGCATTTTCAAAGCCTTAAACTATAACAATGCATCAAATTTTTAATTCTTATCAATTTATTTCCTTTTTTATTGTTGTTATTCATGAATGAAGAGTACATATATACCAACGCAAAATATTTTTGTCGCACTTTACGGTCACCCTAGAAAAATGACGGTAAATTTTTTTCAAAATAAGTCCCTAAGAAGAATTGGAATCCAATAAAAAAATAAACCCAGGGTGGTCGCATATGGTGAACAAGATCAACCCTCAAAGGGGTAAATGCGGCATCATGATGGATTCCCAGTCGGCGCTTCCATGCCGATTGAATAAACGCAGAAAACAGGAAGACAGGTGGTACACTAGGTTACACCAGCGCCTGGTTACACGTACAACATGGAGGTATGCACATGGAGGAAGCTACAGCAGCTAGGCTACAAGAGCGTATGAGGTTACCATTTTTCGAATGCCGATGGCGATATGGTAACGCGGATTTAGAGTCGTACTCGATTCTAACGCGCATGAAATTTTTGGACCTGTTTATCGAAAAAAATTGCACATTCGATTCGAGTAAATACGGTATATACTATAACTAAGATTGTTTCCTGATAGGCAGTGTCCATGCTATAGCCTCTATACAGAGTTTGTTATTTATCCAGGTGGTGCGATGAACAGGTTGCCTATATAAAGGCTTTCTGTTGTTTCAAAAAATAAAGTTGGTCGTCTGTGTTGTCCTGTCCTTTCTTTTCTTGTGCATCTTGTGCAGCGCAGTTATAGTTCAAGTGTGAACCAACCAGTCTAAGAAAGTATTAGTGCCAAATAATCTGAACTCCTAAAATCTGGATCACCAGAAATGTGCCGTTGCTGCCACCATATCAAAACAGTAGCTGAATCTGTCAGCCTCACATCTGGCATGGGCCCTTTGTTTCAGATATAAGGCCGGAGAAGGTGACTTCAAAGCCAAGGATTCTGTAAGGAAACCTCGCCTCATAGTATTTGAATAAATATGTGAACAGATTTGGCCAAAGCAAAATGTCATTATAAATGGCCTTTAAAGGTACACAGCACATGTTGAAATTAAACACAGATTTCCCTAGCACATATGAGCAGGAGTCATGCAAGCCTGTTTCCCTTGCCCTGAAGCGATGGAAAGCCAGTAATGAATAGAAAGAGAACAGCTGCTCACCAGTAGGTCCTCCGGAGGCACCGCAGACTTCTTTGTGCGACGTGCACGCGGGGTGCGGACTGGAGTCTTGAAGTCCGCTTCACTGTCCGATGGCTCTGATGGTGCCACTGACCGAGCCTTTGCCTGAGTGGCTCGAGTTGTACGCCGGGTGTTTCGCGTTGTGCGACGAGTGCGACGTGGGCAGTTTTCATTGGCCGCCTCTTCCTCTACATTCTTCTCAGTGGCAGTGGCCGACTTGAGAGCCTGGCGCAAGCTAGAGAGCTCTTCCTCCTTTGCTTCCATGGATGCCATGGCAGCTTGGTGAGACTGCTTACTGTGAAGGAATCATGCAGAGCAAGCAGAGTCATGAAAGAGTGTCACAGTTTACAGAAATAATTGGGGTGTTTCTCTACCATTGACAGATATAGCCATGACGAAGCAGTGTGAACTGACGACAACTGTATCGGTCAGCTTGCTTCTAGTAGTTGCAGAAGCAAGCAGTACATATGAAGCGTAGCTGTTAAAAGAACGTTCTCCAAACTCCGTTGCAATAATTTAGATAGACACTGAAAGTAGTTTAGGCTGCTGTCCAGGAAGCTATCTACCCCAATAAATTTTTTTTTTTAAAGAAAGATTTAGCAATTAGTAGAGACAGGAGCCAATGAAATGCTGAAAGATGACAGTGCAAGAAGGTGGGTTACTCGCAGGAACACAAACTAACATTTTTTTTTAAAACATTCTGCAAGCGACATTCCTCCCTTGCCTCCTTTCATACCCTAGCTAAGGGCCACAATGATTTTTTTTTTCTTTTTTCAGAGGAGATAGCTGTTAAGGTTCACATCCCTAGTTGCTTTGATCTCTGCCAGTGTCTTTTGCTGGAATCCCTGAAGGCATTGGTAAAATATTAAAGAAACAAGAAAAATTCATAATGCACAGCTGGGATCACCCACAGATTGCAAGTAAAATATTCTACCTCCAGGCCACTCCGCCTATGCTATAGAAAAGAATTCTGTGCTTGGACAATACTGTCCCTGACCTCTCAAGTGCTCGATGAAACCATTGGCTGATACCATGCTCTGCTGCTTATCCAAGAATGAGCGCCGAGGCTCAAATGATGCCAGTGGCAAGGACCAATAGGCTGGATGTGAAAAACAAAGCCACCCACACAAACGAATAAAGCAACACTGAAAAATTATTTTTCTTCCCAAAAGGAGACTGCTCACGCACATCTGCAAATGCACTCAGTTTATTCTGCCCGATTTTTTTTTATGCTTTCGGAGTCCACCTAGGGGGTCCGACAATATACACTACTTCAGTCAACCATCAGATTTTACGAAGGATACATGTATAAATAACTGACAATCTTGGCCCGGAGATCAGATTCAACAATCGATCATCATGCTTGCCACTTCGTTGTGCTTCGAGTGCTGTTTTCCTAGGCATAGGCATGCCAAATAAAGGATTGAGTTTAAGTCATGGCTTTGGCAGTGTCCCATTCCTCACTGTTATGACAATGTGACACTATGTTGGAGACCCAATCATCCCCACAGGATCTGCACACCATGCTTGCTTGTTTTCAATGCCCAAACCTGGTGAAGGGTGCTTTATATTGGCTTTTCCATGTGGGCAGGACACTACAGCACCTGCCACGGATTAACGAAAACAATTTTCTCCTCCCACTATGGTCTTTGTTGTTTGCTAATTCCTGTGTATACAGTGTTGCATTTGCACATAATGCAACCACGAATACAGTCAAACCTCAATATAACAAACACAGATACAACAAATTATTGGATATAACAAAGTAAACAAATTTTGTAGCCAATATCAGCATGTCGCAAATATATATGCTTATAACGAATATAGAATATAACGAAGGTATTTTCGTGTCAGATCCGACTATTAAAACAAGGTTCAACTGTACTAATGTGAAGGGAAACTTTCAGTCTCTCGAAAAACTTAATAACGTAACATGAGGTGATGCTCCAAAGAAATAGAAAATGTTGCATAAAAACGGATGCCCGTAGGACATTATTCATTGTTGCTGTGAACTGCCATCACAAAATGAAGTGAAGGGACAAGTACGGATGTCGTCTTGTCGCCGAGAACGGCGTTGTCTCCATGACACCCACCAATGTTATGGGCAAACAGCATTTCTGAAACGCCCGCGACATAAACGAACACGGCAAAGCCTTTCATGGATTGCGCAATGATGCACTGTGAGACTTCGAAGATTACTCGCGTGACGCACCTGCACAACAGTGCTGATCATCTTGCTCAAGGTGGCAATTTATGTTCCATAACTACGGGGACATGGGTCTTAACCCTTTAACCACCAATTTAACTTCCAAAAAAAGTACCAAAATCACCAATTTTTTTAAAGTACATGTAGTCGTAATTTTTTTCATGCAATTCTGATTCTGAAAATATATTGCATCATTGATTTCTGTTTAGAATTATCACAGAAATTAAAAAAGAAATAAAACTGGTGTTTAGGGCTGCTTTCCCTCAATGCATGCCGTGGTAATGGGTCGGAACGTACTGAAAGTCTAAGTATTCATTTGAAGCAATACACGGTAACACATTGAAAATTGCACAGATGTTGCTTCATTGTAACAAAAGCTTTCATAATTAATAGTCGCTCTTTGTGTGGTAGATTTGGTTCGAATGGATTGTGTGGATTTGGTAGAATGGTTCCCCAGTCAATACATGAAACCAGCCAAGAATGTCATTCTCGTCAGTAGGCTGCCGCAAGATTCGGGGCACTGAAGAGAAGGAAAACCGCGGAGGCGCATGTGGCGGGTTATCGGTATTCACGCGCTGCTTCACATGTGCACTGCTCAGTGCGTCACTGTCGTCATCGCCATCGCTCTCGTCATCGCCAACGTCCGAGTCGCTGTCGGACACAAATTCCATGTCGTCACTAACGCTGTTTTCTGTACTGCTCCAAGAAGCACTTCTTTTTCTTGGAGCATCGCCGCTACCGGCATTCCTGGGAAGCGCCATTATGAAATGACTGTTGCCAGGTTTAAAACACGTGCGAAAGGACACGAAATGCGGTTTTTCTTAGACAACTAACACAAGAGTCCAATACAAGAGTGGCGAGTTGATGTTAAACATTACCTCGCGTGCACCACTGCTGTTTGTCTGCGTAGTAGACAAAACACAAAGGGAGAGGTGTTTGCTTGGTGTGTTGTGCGTCATATTTCATAACCACTGGGAGGGTTGAGCATTGTCATTGCCTCACACATCGCATTGTGGAAGAAAAATTAAACTTTTATCGGATTATGAGGCAGGCCATAGTGGCGCACTCCAGGTTAATTTTGGCACCATGGTGTTCTTTAATGTGTCTCTAAACCAAGGTGTACGGGCATTTTTTATTTCGCCCCTGTCGAAATGCGGCTGTCTCGGTCAAATCAGTGACCTCGAGCAATGCCGTAGCCGCGAAGCTATCGCCACGGGCACAGAAGTGTTGATTTGATGTGCGATCGTGGCATGTTGCCTAGACCTTGCGGGTGCGCTTTAAGTAATGCGGCCCTGCTTCTGCACGCCCTGCACAAGTTGTCAGCTAAACATATTTGCATGGTCTTATTTTTCAGAAATAGCAGAAATGCACCGTACCATACATTGAACCTAAATTTATCCAGCGTTTCGTTGCCTTCTCGCATCACAATCAGGGGCCGGTCTGACGAAGCTCGCAATGAATGAGGCCCTCCTATTGGCTCAGCGCGCCAATGCGCTCAGAGGTGCCTTCTCATTGACTGTTGCTATGGCAACTAGGTCTAGCAGACGAGCTGGTCTGCTAGGCCTGGCAGTGGGTCGCTTCGAAAACCGCTGATACGTCGTTTTTTTGTTCATTGTATTGCGAACGTAAGCAGCAAATCGAACCTCCCTAAAAAAAAAGTTTGAGACTGAACACGCGTTTACGAAAAGTAAAGAAAGAGGAGGCGGTTCAAATGAGCCGACAAGATTGCGCTGGAGATAAGTCAATGCATCGCGCAATCTCATACCACATTGGCAATAACGCAGCAGCAAAGCTAACCATTGCCCTCTATCCCCGCGTGTAGGTTCACTTTGGAGACCGCAGACGATGTGCCGATGCCTACAGTATTCCCATGCCTCTCGCGCATGCGCGGGTTCGTGCTGGTGCATTACAGATTCTGTTCCTATTCGCGTAGTGCGCACCGATGCACGCGCCGCTGGTGGCGGCCTTGCGCAGAACACTCGGGAAAGGAGCCAGCCGCGCGCCGTAATTTGCTGCGTCGTTGATCGTGCTTCTGTGTCTTATTCATGTTTTCAAAGGAAAATATGCAACACCCTTGTCATGTGTGGGGTGACGAAAGCTTCAAGAAATGTCGAAAAATTGTTGCATGGTGGGGGGCTCAAATACCGGCGAAAATGTGCCAGCAATACAGTTCTAATCATTCCCCGCAAATCCTCATCAGCGGGAGCAATGGTAGCAATGGATCGCCGTCGTTGGTTGGGAAATTTCTTGTTCTCATCCTTTCCTTTGTTGGGTCTGTGCTTTTTCCACTCGATCATATATAGATGAGTAAGCGACGAAGTTCGTCTGCAGTGCAGCATGCGGTTTAAAGGCATTTCACTAAAGTTCTGAATGCCATTTGCCGCTTATACTGCTTTCCGCTTCTTTACCACCTTGCGCTAGCTAAGTAGCACGACTGCACGAGTGCATTGTGTTGTATGTTAAAGCTACAGAAGCTTGCAAGAACTGAAATTGTTGGTTTTATGCGGCCCGGTAAATCCTCGCACCAGCTGTCGCGCACTTCATGTTTTCGCATCTATTTTATGTGTGGCTTCGTGCATGTTGAACTGCTGCTAGTTTCATGCATAACTCTTGTTGATTTTGTTGAGGTGCGAGGTTTTCACCCTGTCTCATTTGTAAAGGGTCTAAATCACGCTGTGTCTTATCACAATGATACTAAGCAAGTGCTTCTTTAACAGCTTTATTCTTTTCGCCTGAGGGCATCTTAGATATTGTGTTTTTTGGGGAAATGTGTTTAGAAATTAGGTGGATCAGGGTGAGAATTGCTAATAGTTGCTGCATATGGTATTTTTGTTCGATTTTTGCTGAAAAGATCACGTCACACTTGGGAAGTCATCACACCTCGATGCTGTCTTGTTTGAGCAGACTTAGCCCGCCGAGCGATTTGTTTCACAACGTAGTCCCACCCACGTGAATTTTGTACTCAACGGAATTCTTTCTTATTATGCTTACGCCACAGAGGACTGAACCCGGTCTTGATGCCACGCTCATCTACTTTGACTGGCGCTGCTCTGCCTTTAAATATATCATGTGGCATCTCTCTCTAGTAATATTTAAAAAAAAAAAAAAACTGACAAGCTGGCCAGACTTTAGCTTTGTACGTTCCCTTGCGGAACTTAAAAGTGAAAAAACTGCAGCAGGAACGGCAGTTCATTAGTGTATTCAGCAGAATTACATCGGCAGTACAGTGCCAACACGTGCTTTTATTAACCCGTGCATTTGGAGACTTTGTTGACTAGCATATGTGTTTCAATCAATGAATTTGCAATTGCTCTTCTTGAGGCGACTCTGACTGCACTTATTCGGCGATGTCATATGTATTCAACGGCAGAAAGATCACAACTGCATGTGCAAACATCGCACAGTGCGGATTTGTTTGATATAATTCTGCACTGACGATGGGTGCTTGTTATTGAGGTACAGAAACAGCGTTACGGCAATGGTATAATTAAAAAATACGATCGTGACATCGCCTTACTCAACAAAATTTAGCAGCTAGTTAACGTTTCTTCTACTTCATGTAAATGGGGTTCATGGCATTTGTCTGCGGGATGCACCTGGCACGTATGTGGACCAGGTTGTCCCAAACACCGGTAACAGTGTGCTCATACCTGCTCTCACAGAGGCCAGCGTCTTCAGCCAGCGTCACAGAGGCCATCACAGAGGCCACGGCAGAAAAAGCAGTCTGTCATCCGAACAAAGGAGAAATCGCTGCCGCGAACTTCAGCCATGCTTACTGCAAAGGGTTGTCTGCTACTGCTCCCGCACATACTGTTGGAAGCACCCACTAGGTGGCTACCAGTGGCACCTCTATAGACTGTGCACTAATGTCTACATCAGCGGAAGTATTTTGCATTTTTAATTATATTGTAATTATGTCACGGTCTTAAAGCTTGAAATTTATATTTTCCCTGTTTCTTTGTTTTCTCAAGTACAGCTTCTTTAAGGTCTCAAATTTTGGGATCAGCACTGTGTCCCTTCTGCTCATTCAATTATTGTCATTCTTTTGTTCCCTGAATGGAGGAGAGTCAGAGAGTGCACAAAAACTATGATATAGTGTCTTAGCGCACTGAAATATTTTGAAATCTTGAAGAAATCACAAACAAGAATTCACATTTGAAAATCTGCATGCAACATGCGAATTTAAAACTTTGCCTAAAGTACAGATACAAACATCCAAGTGCTAACTTGCAGTATTTGAACATCCAGGTGCATACCTGCTTACTTCTAGCTATCCTGTTCCAGTACATTTTTTGCAAGTCACATCCCAAATTTTTAACACAAGAATTGTAACTACTTTTTTTATTGACTTCAGCAAAAAACTGCATATTTGTAAGCAGTACACAAGATTAGATGAGTCCTGAAAGTTTCATGTGTCCAGAGCAAATATCAAAAATGGTTGTTCTGGATGCCATATCCCCTCATATTTAATGTTGCTTGTTTTTGCACTTTTTTCTAAACAAATTTTGGGCTCCATGTAATATTCAAGCCTCAATATCTCAATGAATTTTTTTTTCTTTGCAGAACGGAGCTTCTTGTATACTCTGAAATATAGCCAGGAAATGTTTTTGTTTTCACTTAGGAAATTAATTACTTTGCTGCATTTTCTGACCCCTGGTTGCCACATTTTGTGGGTTTGTATTCAATGGGCTATAAAATATCTATTAATTGTCAGATAAAAAAAAGTGCTTGCTATCCTTCATTCCTTACTCTTTATGCTATCTAACTATGCCTTACAACTAAATTTTATTGTGCCATTTATTTTTTTATTGTTGCCTTAAACAATGGCAGTGACACGTTCATTGTAGAAATGAAATTATCTACAATAAAACTAATTACATATTTGAAAATCAGCACAAGAATCTTAAGACTGGAAAGTCATTGTTCATGAAAAAGATGAACATTATTTCAATAGCAGTGTCCCCCTTTAAACGGAACCTCAAGGAATCAGGGAAACTGGTTCCGTTTATCAGTAGTGCCATTTACTGAGAGACATTGCAGAGAGCATTGCATGAATACAAAACCAACCAATCATGAGGCTAGTGTTCTGTTTAAACAGCAGTTCTATTTAAGGGGCGACACTTGAAAGTGAAAACTTGAAAGTGACTTTCTGGATGTGTTTTTTCGTCCAGTGCCTTTGCCTTATGAAAGCCATATCATAAGAAGCCAACAAACACTGACACCAACAAGCACTGACCTGGTGTCAGTGTTGTTGTCAGTGTTGTTGGCTTCTTATGATATGACTAATAAAAATCGTGCCCCTCGGTTAACCCCCTTTCTTCTCTGCCTTATGAAAGGTATGATAAAGTTTCCATGGATCGATTTCAGTAAATTTAGTGTTCTCGTGCTCAGAAACACCTGGGTAACATGCTAGAGCCTAAAGGTATTAAAGTGGTAGTAAAATGTTGAATGCAATTTTCTCAACTTTCTTTTTTTCGTGAAGTGCTTTTACCTCACAGAAGTTTTGATAATGTTTGCATCAACTGATTTCGGTGAACTAGGCATAATTTCTTTAGTAATGTTGCAGCTACATCCTAAAGCTTTCCGTTTTTTCTTAAATGTGATAGATTTATTAATTAGAAAAAAGGTAGGCTAATTATGCCACATTGTTTTTTATTCCCAACATTGGCATTTATTTGTGGAAATCACAATTACTGTATTGGTATTTGCTTAGCTTTAGGATGTGCAGTGGGCCATTGGAAATGTCTGCATATTCTTAAAAACACTTTATTTTAATGAGAAATTATTACAAAGGCCCGTAAGAAATGACCTAATTAGGACTATTGTGTTCTGACATATCTTTCCTTCCAAGTCAGATATTTGAAATCTAGACATATTTGAAATCAGCATTCTACAACATATCGGCACATAAAATTTAAGCAACATAATTTGAAAAATAAAAAAAATAGTTTTCATGACCCTCATCCCTCAACATAACAGCATTCTGGAGATGGAAGACTGCACAAAATGCACAATGGCAGCTCCCAGTTTGCCACTCTTGTGCGAGGTGAAATGGCAGCACGCACAAAAAGCACGATGAGAAGGAAAAAAAAAAGAGAGATAAAGAATGAACATATTCATTAGGGTCACAGACCCTAATATAATGAGAGGTGCATTGTGAAGCCAGAAATTTAGAAAAAAAACTATTCGTGCAAATGTGGTAGTTCCCCACACCATACTGCATCTGTTGGCATTTGCAAAGTCAGAGGAGGACTTGGAACAACTTTTGGAGCGAGAAATCTTACTTGGAGCAGGTTACGGGAGAAAGGAACTCCATTTTGGAGCACAAAATTCCAAATTTGGAGCAGCTTAACAGTGAAGCATACAGAAAACATTGACGATGATTGCCAACATAAGTGAATAGCTTGAACAAAATGGGCAAACGAGCGAGTGACCTCGCCTTCTCTCTCCCAAGTTCGACCACCGTCGCACCACTGACCTATCACGAAAAAGCATTCTGAAGAAATATTAACCTTATGCTGGGCGCCCAATACCAAGCACACCCCTTTACTATGGTGGTCAGAAGCGCCTTTTCGTTGCTGCATCTGCACAACTGGATATGGTTGGCAACATCTGGGACACGAATGATGGCAACGCTGCAGGTTGCCAATGCAGCTCTTATTTTCAACTAAATCTAGCATGACAGAACTTTTGTGGCTAGTTGAGGCATTTTGGCATAGCATGTGCACAATGTCAATAAATTTCACACTTTTCGTGTAGCTACTCCACCCCTGCTGCACATTATACAATGAACATACGAGTTCATGATGTAAATTTCACCTAAAAGCCAATCAGGCTCATAGCTCCTTGCAAAGTAAGCTTTGGTAGCAAAACTTGCTAATAGTGAATGATGTGCTATATTGTTATGCCCATTACTTCCTTATACAGTTTTACATCAGTATAATGAAGTCGCATCAGACACAAAAATACATTAACTGTATCCAATATTTATTACAGTTAAGACTCAGCCTAACGAAACCCGATTTTAAGAAGTTCCCGCTCGAACGAAGAAATTTCCATTCCTCGGCAAGCACCCATAAAGTTCAATGTTGTCATCAACCCGAATTAATGTAACTAGCTTGCATTACACCCGATTTAACAAAGACGTTCTAGAAATAAACCAGTTAAATAAAGCTGCGATTTCTTTCTACTTTTGACACAGACAGGTTTTTCTTTGAGCGCGCGCTATAACGGTAATGCTTTAAAACATCTAGGCACCCTGCTCACGGCCCTAGTTTTATTTTGACAAGGCTGCACGCCACGCCCATGCACGGGACAACGGACTCTGCAGTTGCTAGATTTCTTACGTACCAAATGACGCTAGGGGTGGCAGTAGTTAGGCAGCCTTTGCAGACCTTTTACACGCGCAAGCATGGGTTAGCGGAAAATACAATGCTCTGGTACGCATTGGGTGTTGCTACGTTACAATTTTAGATTTCGAAAGACCGAAAAATCCTTACTCGATTTTCCAAACTTCCCGATTTAACTAAATGATTCGAGGGTGGTAATCACTTCAACTGTATATCAATGTTTAACTGTATCCTAGGTTGAACTGTACACACTATTGTGTAAAAAAAATAAAGGTGTTGGTATGAATGGTTAGTGCCCACTCACCTGGCCAGCAGCTCCTTGCGACAGCTTTGGAGGTCATCTTGCACTGCCTTTAAGCGCAACTCAGCCTCTTGCCGAGATTCTGCCATGCTCTGAGCCAACCTGCGGGCCTTCTCAAGTTCCTTGGCAATGGCACTGCTTTGCTTTTCTGCAGATGCTCTGAGCGCAGCCTCCTTTTTGGCTTCATCTTCGCTGGCACGTGCTCTCTGCTCAGCCACACTCAAGGCCTCGGTCCTGTCGTCAAGCTGCTCTCTCAGCACATCCAAGGCAAGTTCACGCTCTTGCATGTCGCGGAGCATCTGCTCAATCTTGCAGTTAGACTCTGCAGCCATCTGCTGCATGTGGTCATTGGCATGTTGTAGCTCTTCCAGATGCCGTGCTAAGCCCTCCTGCTCAGCCTCCTGCGTTGCGAGTCTTTGCTGGACGTCGTTCAGCTGTTCGAGAGCTCGTTCGGCCGAAACCTCAGCATCCTTGCGGGCGTGCATCTCATCAACCAAGCGAGACTGCGACTCTTCGAGGTGGCTGCGAAGGTCACGCAGCTCGCTTTCTACTTCAGAGAGTCTAGCCTGTGCTTTCAGTGTGGCAGCTGCTGGAGGTCCATCGCCAAATTCCTCGGTCTGTGTTTCCACCTCAACTGTTGTGGGTGCAGGGCTGTAAGCAAGAAAGGCACAGCACATGTTAGAATATCCAAGAAATCGTGTGTTGCTGGTTACAGCCCGAGCCACATCCTGTGATTTGCATCAACA